>NC_140581.1:1133876559-1134459059 GCF_964204655.1 Triturus cristatus
TTCATAATCCAATGCTTCTCCTGGTGTACTCTGTACGTATTGTTAGCATCAGCACTAATCAGACTGGAAGGGAAATTCCACATGCCTCTTATTTAATTTAAGGTTACAAGACTGCCAATTTGTTAGCACCTTTGAAGGGAGACAGGCGATCACTTGCATATAGTATAAAATATATTCACTTCTTAGACAAGGCCTGTTGTCATTATCAATGCTGATTATTCTACCTTACATACCGAGAGAGCAGTGTCCAACATTATCGACATATGAAAATTCTTATGGTTTTGAAATATCTGAGAACTGTGCAAAAGTGGTTCCCGCAATGTTATTGCTTCATTTTTATGAAGGGCTGGTACTGACTCAAAAGTTTGCTTAGACATGATCATTTCTCTGAACTTAATTTTGTGTGGTGCCGTTTTCCCCTGCTTTCTACAGGAAATTTCTCAGTGGATGTTTACTCACATCGCAGTGGTTCGGGACTTAGTGGATATGCAGTACAAAGAGCACTATGAGGTAAATTTTGGTGATGAGTTTCATTTTCTTTTAGTGTTGGCATTTACTTTCTCTTCCATACCCTCACAGATCTCATGGATGATGTGAATACATTTTTACAAGCTTTGTATGTGATTGGCTTCAAAATGAGTATCCAGTTTGGTAAGGCCTTATTTTAAAACAGATACTAAAAAATTGCATCTCCTGCTCAGCTTATTTATTTTAGTCATTTTTGCTGTAGCGATACTGAGGCCCAGAAGAGTGACCGAGTGCAGTACAGCAGCGTCTGTTTAAATTGTTTGTTAAACAATAGTGGTAGCAAAAGAGGGGCAATATAGAGAAGGAGACAATGGGGAAATTAAGGGTAAATGTATAGATATGTTAGCAATAGAAATAGTGTACGATAAAAGATGTATATGTATAGGAGTGGAATTGTGGGACGATGGTGGAATATACAAAAACTAAATAAATTGTATTTCAACTCTGGGCTACAAACAGTAGGTCAACAGTAAACTTGGGGGGGAAAAGCTGTTGATAACCCATATGAACAGGATGACCATTTATGTAACTTAAATGGTACAATAGTGTTGGAACAGGATTTAAAGGTGATGCTCCCTTCAGTGTGTTCCAACATTGTAAGCTTTGTAATTAATGTTCACTAGACAGGTCGATTTGAGACCCCCTGCAAGTATACAACTTGCAATGCAACCTATTAGTATGTAAGTTGCATAAAACATTACATATTAATTTGCAGAACAGTCAAGGTTTGTGAATGGGTATTAGTATGTCAAGCCCTTAAAGAGAAGCACCCACATAAGAGGCTCTCTTCGACCATAGTTGAATTGTTTCTAGGTGCCCCTTCCCTTCATATATTTCTGAATCATGGGTGCATCCGTAATGTTTGAGACCTAGGTGAGGAGTTGGGGGTCAATGTTAAGTTGTAATCTGCATTCATGGGTTGGTTAAGGTGTTTTTCAAATACTGTATACACAATGTTTGGCTTGTTAGAGATGTCTTCAACCCCTTCGCAAACAAAGCGATCCTTCAGAGCAGCAGACAGCAACGGAGATACACCTGCTTGCAAAGTTTTTTAATTGATGGCTAAACCCTCACATAATAAGTATTTCTCAGGACCACGTTCCAGTCTATTGTTTTGTGCCCACTGTGCAACTCTAGACAGAGACCAGCTGTATTAAAATTATCCTTGGTCTTGTTTCATTGGGAACCGTCCATCCCTAACTCTCAGGCCAGGACCCTTTCAGCCACAAATAAAGGCAATCCCAGACTCGTAACCTATTTGGACCTCACCTGTGAGGTGTTGCCATATGCTTGTGTTTTGTGAGATTCACATCAAAAAATTAATGCATTTATCTTTTATACTCTGACCTTATATACCCTTATTAATATATTCATTAGAGTATTAGTGGTACATAATACTGAAAAATGATACGCTACGAAGAAAAAGAGGCAGTCTATCTCAAAACTGAGAGCACAGTAAGCCAGTTAGTTTCACTTGGAAGGCTGCACACAATCCTTTATTGTTCTTTCCGGTAGTCTGCAGATCCTGGTATGGATAAGTCTTCATCCGTATACAGGGTTTAATTACTTGGAAGCAAACATCTAGCATATTGTTGAGACAACTGCAGCATTATGTTGAGAGCAGGTAATGAATAACGTACCTCTGATTGTGTTTAGGCACATGATTCACATACATTTTTCCTTAAAATTGCCTGGCAACTACTTGAGATTTTAGTCATAATTCAAACATCTTTGAGTTAATCTGGCAGATCTGAAGGAAGACATGTATTACTAAAGAGAAAAGTGGTAAAATGTGGTGATATTTTATTGATATACAGCAGTAATAACTGCAGTAGAAGAGAAATAACTCTGGCTCTGTGAGCCTGGAGCTTGTATTGATGGTGTGTTTTCCTGCTTCCTCAGTTACTGAGTATGTGACTGTTGCATATCTTGGTGAGTGGTACAATGCTGTTAACATGGGACTCAAATTAGCATGCTTTACACTATGGGATACTCTTACTCTTGCCTTCAGATCCTTTCCTGATTTTGTGGGTCTTGGGGTCTCGGTGGACACAGGGTGTTTGATATGGGTTAGGAGGAGCAGTAGCAGGCACCTTGGCTAAAGAGCAAAATACACTCACTGCACACTAGAAGAAAGACCAAAGATGTACAAAACTTAAGGATATGTTCACTGAAGTAGAGGCTCATGAGAAAGACCTGAAGAAAATTTGATCCCTGGTCTAAATGGGAGGATCAAGATGATTGAGTGCCTTCAACAAAAAACGATATGAAAATTCTATGGAAATCAAGATTGAATTAGCCAACTTCAATGCATGTTGAAGAAAAACTGTTCCAATCTGTTTGATAAAATGAAGAAGATGAAATGAAGAGTTTCAAGGGAGGAAGCCAGGCTAAGCAGTTATAAGAATGTTTGGCTATATCTATTTTAAAATACAAACCTTGAAAGTACCACACAAGATGCTGGAAACCAAACAGGATGACCCTAAAATCCCTAAAGGCATATTAACATGCACCTCTGGGGCATAGCTTTTTTAGTGACTGCCAAAGTTCTAATGTAGTTTATACCATTCCTTTTTTGACACATCCTATAAGAAAACAATTTAGAGCTTCGTTTGCAACTTGTTCGCCCCAAGTTTCTCACCAAAGGGTGACTTTTCAGATGGAAGAAAAATAGACTGAGGAGGCAAAGCAGATGCAGAGTACTGCATTCAGAGTCTTGGATGTATAACTATTTCAGGACATAGCACAGACAGATCTTCTCATGAAAAATATTTGAAAGAAGTCACTTCCTGGAAGGGAAAAGTGACATATGCCCATCTTTCTCCTACCTGGATTAAACTCTGCTTCCGTACCTAGAAAATATTATTTTTGGGCCTTGGTCCTTAGTCCTGCTACGCCTAATTGCTTCTACAGATACTCTTGAGTTGAGTGCACTTTATAAGAACATATAGATGCATTAGGATATGTAATTAAATATAATTTTAATTACAAAAAGGACAGAATCATGGAATCTGCTAATGAAGCTGCAAGGATACATAAAATTGTGTGAAGCAAATGAGGAATGTGGAAATGTGGATTTTCCTGATCAGTTATGTCCCCTATCTTGGACCCCAACGGTTCTATATGCATGTTACAAGTACATGTATGTTCCCTCCAGTTCCAGTTTCTAAGACGCAAACATATGTGTGTCTTCCGCCGACATGTTCTCTGTCAGATCCGCCATCAATGGGCTGGATATTCGATTCCTAAGTATGAAAGGCCACCGACTTTATATGGCTAAGTTACTCCATTTTTACAGTTCAGGCAAGTAGGCCCGATTCTGTCCTCAAAGCCTTTCCCTGCTCTCTGTCTCTGACAGCTTCAGCTTGAGCTCGCATCTGTATCCATGAACTTTGTCCTACTCCCTGTGCAGCTAACGGTGCCTGCCTCGGCCAGTTTTCGCCTGCCTGCCAAGAAGTTGTATTTCACCTTCGAATTATCTATTTTGCTCTTCAGCCGATGCATTCCTGTCAAGTGATTTAGGTAAACATTTCCTTTAGCTCACAAGCAAGGACTCAACCTTTCCGTCCTCCTGCAAGTGATTCATAGCCCTGCTGCCATGGAAAGTTTTCTGCCCCTCGCATCTCATATAGACACTTAGACGCTTGTACACGCACACACAGTTAGTATAGAATAGATTCTGTCCGAGAGTCCTTCCTTGTGGATAACATAGTTCTCCAAACATAGGATGGTAGATATGATTTGGGATTAGGTTGACTTGACCCCCCAGACTTCTCGTCTCCACATGTAGAGCTAAATGTCAAGTCCCCTTCACCCCCTAGTTGCACGTCAATTACACGTCATGCTGCTGCGCGCGCATCTATGCCAAGTATTATCTTATAGATCCACCTATGTCTGATAATGCAAACCAATCATGTTTCTTTTATTCCTTATTACGCCTAGTTTCGATTACGTACCTGTTTTGTCACTCTTCTTATCAAATGTTACGCCTTCTACATTCGTTTCATTGTAATGCACTTATTATAAAAATACATGTCTGTCAATAAATTATTGTACTTCACTTCCTGAACCCTCGTGGTGACGGAACCTGAAGGCCGCGACTCGAGTCGGCCATTTTGAATGGAATAAAGCCCATTTAGAAAACCTCTTATACCACGGATTCTGCCTCTTGTTATTTTGAGCTATTTTACTTTATTTTAGGATTCCGTATGAAATTCAGTCCGGTATTTTATTTACCACATAATGGCGCCCGAACAGGGACACTTTCTCATCTCACGCGCCGGCGGTGCGTTGCAGGCCCGGTCTCCTGCCACAGCTGGACGGACCATAAACGCGTACCAGCAGGATTTCCTGTAAGCTCCCTCCGGTCAAGCGGGGGCGACTGAGGCTGCGATCAACCCAGACGAGGCGGTGAGAAGTGCGAAGTATCCCGACCAGAGCCTAGCTGAGAGAGCAAGATCCGAGGTATACAGAGGCCCACCAGGTTTTCCGAAATCCCGATGTCCAGAGGGTCCGCTGTCCGCAGTTATCGAGTCCTGTCCATTCCCTGAGGCCTTCCGTTTCAAGGAGCTACTCGGTGAGTACCATCGCCGGGGAGGCGTGTTGACGCGCACATAGGTTGTGCCGGTCAAGACGGATTTGGGTACACAAATCCGGTCTGCACTGTTTAGCAGTGTATATGTACTGTTTAGCAGTATATCAAGTATTCCGAAGAATTCAGTTATTGTCAAGAATTCAGCGTGGTGATTAGTTAGGCAGACTGTCATCATTGTCGATCATTGTTACAATGTTTAATGTTTAATGTTTAAAGTGTTCAAAATATTGTAGTATGAATGACTGTTCATTGTTCACTGTTCATTTATTGTGTTTTTCGTATTAAGAAAATTCAAGAGTAAGTATCAGATCAGTTGTAAATATGCCGCTCTTCTCGAAGTTAAGACAGATTACTACCAGAAAAGGGGTGCTTGAAGAAGCAGTTCCTATTCCTCCTAGGGACACTCCAGGGCATTTTATGTACCATAAACATGGCTTAGATGCCATATTATTTCTTGATCTATGGGTAGATTATACCAAGGGATTACCGGAAAGTCAAAGGTGGCCCATAGCGGGAACCTGGGATGCAGAGTGCATCATGAAAGTGGAGGAAGAGTTATGGAAAAGAAAGGTCAGACAGTCACAGAAAGACGCTGTTGAGTTATGGCGTAAAGAATCTCATAGACGAACAGAAAAAGCACGTAGACAAGAAGAGAGGAGTAAAGAAAGTTCAAATAAAGTTCAAGAAAATCTATTAATTGAGGAAGGTATCCGAGTGAGATCAGAACAAGTAAATAGACAAAGAAATGCTCTTATGAATGGTATGTATCCCCTACTAGCCGAAGGATTACCTAAGGCTGCTCCAGAGATACCAAAAGACTTGCCACCCCCATTATTTCCAATTAAGGTACATCCAAAGGGGCTTCCCAGAACCGCAGAAGATGTTTTTCTTTCCTCATATCTAGATGACGCAGCTCCCGAGTATGCTAACGCCGCACCACATAGACCGTCTGGCGGAGGGGTTCAACGTCAGGATCAGGTATCTGTCCCCGTGCAACAGCAAGTTCCGACACAAGCGTCGGCAAGCACATCTGTTTCCGCATCTGTCTCCGCAGTCGACTCTACAGAGGTATCGACACCCATAGTTGCTGTGTCACGTTCAACGAACCCATTCACACCCGACGCCCCAGATAGGGCCACGGGAGGTGCTAGCAGTACTTTTACACCACCTAGAATAAATAAACTTGTCTTTCAAGAGTCAGCACATTCACGTACACCTAAATTCGTAAGTGAACGTACGCTTAAGGAACTCCTTGTAAATTGTAGATATGACCCGGTGGTTGGTAAAGAGGACGAAATGGTCCTGGCATCATTACGTATCAGGCGAGCCGCAGAGTATTTAGCGAGGTTACCAGGGATGACTACGCATCTAGACAACATATATCATTTTGTTCAAACAGGACGAGATCCAGGATGTATTAACAGAGCTATGGAATTCCAGAAAGTAGAGATACAGGGGGAACTGTTACGTTTCCTCATAAACTGTATGATCAGAAATCAAGATCGTCCGGGGGTAGACCCGAATGCAATGCTTATTCTTACAAGATGGAGTCAGAATATATCAGAAGGGAGACACGATAAGCAAAATTGTATAATAGCCATGTGCCGAAAAATCCGTAAAGAAATAGAGCGTATTCATGAAGAAAGACTGGGAACAGACGAGTTTGAGCAAGATGAAGTGTCCGAATCAGGGAATTCCGCAAGACAGTCAGAGACCATAGCCTATGTAGGCAGAGGAAGATCCTGTGAAAATACTAGATGTTTTCCTGACCCAATACATTCTGTATGCCCAAAAAACAGCAGAACGTATCCGACGCCTGTAATAAATCTGAAGTCTCCTGAACATTCGTTTCAAGCCGCAGATAAGATACTACGAGAACGAAGGGGTTACCACCTCCTCGATTCCATGGATGAGCAAGAATTAGCCAGATCAGCCGTTCACTGGATTGACAGTCCTGAAAAATACGGTGATGAGACCGTAGCACACACGTTTCTCAATCTCAGTACAGATGAACAACGCTTAGCTGGAACCTATATGATTCAGCAACTCCTCATATTATATAAGTGCCAACATGCTGACCCTGGTCCTTTACCTGATATATTAACGGAACTACTCACAAACAGATGGAGAGGTTCTAGTAATAAGCTAATTAAAGAGATATTAGTGTCACGTAAACAGTATGTCCTTTTTGTAAGTCCGGATTCTCTCTCGCTGCCCCACAGAGAAAGAGCACCGTACTATATGGATAGACAAAATCCTTTACGAGAAGTGCACCCAATAAAAGGCGAAGACAATGAGTTTCACCGTGTATTTGTTTACACACCCATATCAAAAATGGAATTATTAGAAATGAAGAAAGTAGTACCTAGTCATGACAAAGACCCAGCAGGTTTCCACCGAGAAATTAAAGACATGTTACTGATGGGAGAGTACACCTTTCCTGATATTATGACGATATTAAAGGTGCTTTTGCCTGCTGGCATTTATGAAAAACTGAAAGAAAAAGAGTGGGAAGTAGGAGACCAAAAGATAGACTGGACAGCATTAGCAGAGGAAGAAAGGAGCCGAACTGCAGGTTCGGGGCTCGGGGATAAAGTTAAACTGTTACCAGGTTTACTAGTACAGGTACTGCCACGTTTATTAACTACAAAAAAGGAAGATTGGGGTGCAATCACAGCCTGCAAACAAAAGCAAGATGAAGACACAAGCGATTATTATGCTCGATTTGAAAAATGTTTTGGTATAAATAGTGGTATAAAAGCAAGTAGTGACTCATATCCACATTTATTTGTGACAAAATTGGTGGAAAATGCATTGCCTCCAGTGAAGAATAGAATATTGAAATTCGAGAGTACCTGGCAAAGTAACACTCCGTCGCAAATGCTACAAATGTTACAGTATCATCACAATAGAATTAGGGATGAACAAGAACACGAGCATAGACGCATGAAGGATACAAAAATGAAAATGCTAGTTTCTCAGACAGTACCAGCAGATGGTCACAAAAAGGGTGTGACACATTCTGGTGATTCTGCAGTTCCTGTAAAAGGAACCTGCAATTACTGTAAACAACTAGGCCATTATGTACATGATTGTCCAGTCCTGAAACGTAATATAGCTACGGGTATTGCAAAAGAGAGACCACGATTAGTTAGACAAGATCAGAATGAACAAGGAGCTATGCAGCATGGACAGTCCATGCCAGTTCAGCAACAGTCCATGCCAGCCTCACAGCAACCCATACAGTTTGTGCCAGCTGCACCACCGTTGCCTGCTCCTGCCACACAAACAACAACACGACAAATGTATCAGACTGCACAGTATGAATACCCTGAATATCAGCATTACGCATGAACCAGCCTAGAGAGGGAAGTTGACTTACCGCTTATCGAGATTCCTGTAGATCAAGAAGGACCTTATGTACATAGTGAATTATTAGGTCAAGATAGAAAATTCTTACTCGATACAGGGGCAAGTCGAACAACTATAAAACGTAGTGAAGTTCCAGGGGCACCCCTCTCAGGCTCTCAAAATGTTTCCCTTGGTTTTTCAGGAAAACCTATTGTTAATGAAGTATCACAGCCTCTACCACTTACGATAGGACCTTTGACACGAACTACAGATTTATTGCTTACTAAATCATGCCCAGAAAATCTGTTAGGAATTAAAACTCTGAAAGCACTAGGAGCCATAATATGTTGTTCTCCGGAAGGAGTAAGGTTGTTTTTGCGGGATTTTAAAGGTCACTATGTGTCTAGAGACATGGATCCCCGACTACAGACTTTACCAGTACATCTATGGGCACAAGGCCCTACGGATGTTGGCTGCATGAACATTACACCCTATCGAGTTACATTGAAAGCAGGAGTGGTACTACCACGAATGCGACAATACAAGTTACCGCATGATGCTGTAGTGGCTTTGCTGAAAATCATTGATGAGCTGATTGCCCAGGGAGTAGTTATAGAAACAGACTCCAATATATGTAATTCACCGATAATTCCGATTCTTAAACGAACTGACCCTACTGCCCCACCAGTATACCGATTGGTTATTGATTTGCGTGAACTAAACAAGTGTATTGTACCACAATTCCCTGTGGTCCCTGATATATCATCATTGTTGACAGCAATTGATTCCGAAGCAACATTCTTTACTGTAATTGATCTCAAGAATGCTTTTTTCAGCGTCCCAATAGATCCGGAAAGCCAATACTTGTTCGGATTCAGTTTAAATGGGCGCAGCTTTAAATTCTCACGCGCTCCCCAAGGATTCACAGAAAGCCCCAGCATCTATAGCCAAGCACTGAAACGAGAACTTGACAGTATCCACATGCCAGTCAATACTGCACTGCTTCAATATGTCGATGATCTGCTGATCACCGCAAGAAGCGAGCCAGAATGTGAAAAGGCTTCTCTGACAGTTTTACATTTCCTAGCCGACAAGGGGCACAAGGTGTCCCCTTCTAAGCTGCAATTCTGTGTTCAGCGAGTTATTTATCTTGGTCACTCGCTGTCCAAGGAGGGAAGGCAGCTTACACCAGATCGCATCCAGTTAATTGCTAACATGTCAATACCCCAGACACAGAAGGAGGTGCGGGCTTTCATAGGCCTCACTTCATATTGTAGGCAGTGGATCCCTCAGTACGCATTTCTAGCAAAACCACTCATTCAGTTAACCACACAGGAGGCAGCCACATCGACTGTTCTCCCTTGGACTCAGGAACATACACAAGCTTTTGAAAGCCTAAAGGAAGCTTTATGTCAAGCACCTGTTTTAGCAACGCCATGTTATAGCAAACATTTTACACTTTTTGTTACAGAACGCGAAGGTACTGCCTTGTCAGTACTCACTCAGGATCAAGCAGGATCACGCAAGCCATGTGCTTATTTTTCCAGTACATTAGATCCCGTAGCTCAGGCTTTGCCTGCATGCCTGAAATCAGTGGCAGCGACAGCTTTAGCAATCAGACAAAGCGATGCCATAGTATTAGGACACCCATTGACAGTACAAGTACCACATGCAGTAGAGGTTCTTGTGAACCGAACACAAACACAACACTTGACCATAGCAAGACTTACCGGTTATGAACTGACATTGTTTCAACCACACATAGAGATCCGACGGTGTAATACATTGAATCCTGCTACACTATTACCTGTAATTGGAACAGACCCACTAGCTCATGATTGTGTTGAAATCATTGAAATAAAGACGAAACCTAGACAAGACTTGACAGACGTTCCATTGTTAGATCCAGACCTGACGTTGTATGTAGACGGATCGTGCATGAGAGCAAGTACAGGAGACTTAGTGGCCGCGTATGCAGTCACAACAGACACTGAAGTTATTGAAACAAATTGTATAGATACTTTGTCAGCCCAAGCAGCAGAACTTATTGCTCTAACACAAGCCTGTATTCAAGCCACAAATAAGAAAGTTAATGTATACACTGACTCACGTTATGCATTCGGAGTTGTACACGACTTCGGCGTGCTGTGGCGAGAGAGAGGTTATTTAACCTCCCATGGTGCCCACATTCAGCACGGACCCCTCATTCATGCTTTGTTAGACGCAATACATCTACCCACTGCTATATCGATTATGAAATGTAAAGCACACACGAAGGTTACTGATACCATTTCTCAAGGCAATGATTTAGCTGACAAAACAGCTAAACAGACTGCTCAGAATCGCACATTAGACATGACAAAGCCAATAGTTCAGACACCAACACAGTGTATGACAATTAAGGACCCCGCACTTGACGTAATTGACATACAGACACATGCCACAGCAGAAGAAATAAAGAAGTGGACTGAACTAGGAGGGATCCAGACAGATCAAGGATGGATGACGAAGGAGAAATCTGTATGGTTTCTCCCTGATTCCATGGTTCAAGCCATTATAGCTACAGTTCACAGTCCAGCACATTTAGGAGAGAAGGCTATGCTAGACAGCATTCAGCACATTTGGTTCAATAAACATTTACGAGCAGCAGCTAAACAAAAAGTTCGTACCTGTATGATATGTTGTCAGTTTAATCCAGGAAAGAGTGTTCCCGTAGAGCAGGGTGGATTTCAGCCTCCTGACCATCCTTTTGAAGTCCTCCAGATGGATTATATTCAGATGGAACGTTGTCGAGGATTCAAATATGTTCTCGTAGTTGTCTGCGCTCTCTCCCGTTGGACAGAGGCGTATCCCGTATCAGATTACACTGCCCCGACTACTGCCAAGCAGCTAATTAGAGAATTCTTCCCACGGTACGGTTTACCACGTGTTGTATATTCAGATAACGGTCAGCCTTTCTCATCCGAATTAATGAAACATGTCTCACTCTTGTTGGGATATCAGTGGAAATTCCACTGTGTCCGACACCCCGAGGCAGCAGGTCTCGTGGAACGACATAATCAACTTTTAAAAATCAGATTGTCTAAAATATGTCAGGAAAAGGGTGTGGACTGGATAGTAGCCTTACCAGTTGCGCTATTTTACATGAGGATGGTAGCACACTCTCGAACAGGGCTATCGCCTTATGAGGTGATCTTTGGTAGGCCACCGAATATGTGGGGGACGCCTATACCCCGTAAAATAACTGATGTTGACTGTAATATGCTGACAGATTACCTGGCTTCCTTGATGTCTGCACTACAATCTTGTCGTTCACAGGTAGTCGCAGCTTTTCCTGACAACACCGAGGTGAAACCTCATGACGTAATTCCCGGCGATTATGTTCTCGTCAGGAATTTTGATCGGAAAACCCAACTGGAGCCAAGGTGGAGGCTTCCTAAGTTGGTCCTGCTGACGACCAGAACAGCTGTGAAGATCGAAGGGAGGAAAGGCTGGGTGCACTCCAGCCATATAAAAAAAATTTCATGGACTTCCTCCTGACACAAACAGTACTCCCCGTGTGTCTTCCCCATTGACTCAAAGCTACCTTTGGCTGAGGCCAGTAGCACCGAACTCTATAAACAGAAACTCAGGTCCAGATCTAAACTGTCGGACGATTTGATTGTTTAAGTCCTCTCCAAGGTGAAGCGGTTGAATCTGTCCCGACATGTATCCCTTAGGTCTGAATCATGTAGAGTCCAGAATCATAATGAAACGACATGCTTATTGTAAATCACTGCGTAGCCACTGTATTGTGACTTTATTAATTTTGTTTTTCTTGAGTTTTTTAATAGTTACTGCAAGTATATTGTTGCATATGTATTATCCTGTTTCTAAACGTGCTTTCAATATAACTGATGAACATTCTTTTAGTGACTTACCCCCACATGAGTTGTCCTATAGACTTGCGCTGCGCAATAACACATTCATTAGTATGTTACATCATTTCCATCAGACTAGTAATGCCACCAATTGTTGGGTGTGTGGCCGACTTCCTCCCTATCAGAATAACAAAGGAGTTCTGCCTTTCTTTCCACATCCGTTCACACACAATGGCTCCTGTGGAGCATGGTTTAGTTTATTAAATTCCATAGACCCAGACACAGCAGTTTATCAACAACATTGGATATGGGGAAATTTGAATCTAGTTTTATTCAAAGTCTGTCACCCTAATAAGGAGGGTCACCCCAGTAGAACAGGAACTGATTTAGAAAATGAAGTGTATAAATTAGGTAATTTTACGCCTAATCTTATGATTTTGAATGTCAAATCCGAAGTTGAACTAATTCTGCCCACTATGTCAGTATTTCCAGTTAAGGGTGAATTATGTGTGAGAAAAGTTGGTTCCATACATATGGGCCATAGCCAATGCGTTACTATAGTAGAGTATAGTGATCAAGGTAAATCTTCATTTAGAGCTTCTCGCCATTCTTACTTCATATGTGGCCAGACGGCATATATGCGTCTGCCCCTAGATTGGGATGGTACCTGTTACATAGCATTCCTTTTGCCACCTGTTTTCCTAGCTCCCCCTGATTATTATCGAAATGTTCATTTAGTACACAATAGAGAGCGAAGAGATCTCCCAATTGTCGATTATACTGAGACAGCATGGGACAAATATGTAGATTTCAATAAAGGTATCTTTCCCTATATAGGTACTATATCAAATAGTAAGCTGATACGCAGACTCACCAAGACTCTTGAAGCTGTAGTAAACGAGACTATAGCCGCCCTAGGCAATCTGACAGAGGAACAATCAGTGATGAGAATTGTTGTTCTCCAGAATCGTCTTGTCCTTGACGTCATCCTGGTCGATAGGGGCGGAGCTTGCAGGGTCATCGGATCCAGCTGCTGCATATTCATACCAGAAAATTCGCCATCTGTATATAAAGCTATAACACGCCTTCATAAGATTGTAAGCCAGATACACGAGAATCCAGGCACTTGGACGTGGTCCGGGTGGTTTTGGAGTGTGATATCAGCCTGGGGATGGAGAGTTCTATCCTTCCTAGGTATTGGCCTTCTCATACTATTCAGTTGCTGTCTATGTCTACAATGTGGACCAGCGATTTGTGGTCTGTGTGCCACATCGTGTATTCCACCACCAAGGTCTCGTTCAGAATGCCGGAAGAAGAAGGAAGAAGAAATGATGCTCCATGAGCAAATCGATGGAATGATGAAGATTGATGTCTCTTGAAGGGCAAGAAGGGGACAAGGAGGGAATGTGGAAATGTGGATTTTCCTGATCAGTTATGTCCCCTATCTTGGACCCCAACGGTTCTATATGCATGTTACAAGTACATGTATGTTCCCTCCAGTTCCAGTTTCTAAGACGCAAACATATGTGTGTCTTCCGCCGACATGTTCTCTGTCAGATCCGCCATCAATGGGCTGGATATTCGATTCCTAAGTATGAAAGGCCACCGACTTTATATGGCTAAGTTACTCCATTTTTACAGTTCAGGCAAGTAGGCCCGATTCTGTCCTCAAAGCCTTTCCCTGCTCTCTGTCTCTGACAGCTTCAGCTTGAGCTCGCATCTGTATCCATGAACTTTGTCCTACTCCCTGTGCAGCTAACGGTGCCTGCCTCGGCCAGTTTTCGCCTGCCTGCCAAGAAGTTGTATTTCACCTTCGAATTATCTATTTTGCTCTTCAGCCGATGCATTCCTGTCAAGTGATTTAGGTAAACATTTCCTTTAGCTCACAAGCAAGGACTCAACCTTTCCGTCCTCCTGCAAGTGATTCATAGCCCTGCTGCCATGGAAAGTTTTCTGCCCCTCGCATCTCATATAGACACTTAGACGCTTGTACACGCACACACAGTTAGTATAGAATAGATTCTGTCCGAGAGTCCTTCCTTGTGGATAACATAGTTCTCCAAACATAGGATGGTAGATATGATTTGGGATTAGGTTGACTTGACCCCCCAGACTTCTCGTCTCCACATGTAGAGCTAAATGTCAAGTCCCCTTCACCCCCTAGTTGCACGTCAATTACACGTCATGCTGCTGCGCGCGCATCTATGCCAAGTATTATCTTATAGATCCACCTATGTCTGATAATGCAAACCAATCATGTTTCTTTTATTCCTTATTACGCCTAGTTTCGATTACGTACCTGTTTTGTCACTCTTCTTATCAAATGTTACGCCTTCTACATTCGTTTCATTGTAATGCACTTATTATAAAAATACATGTCTGTCAATAAATTATTGTACTTCACTTCCTGAACCCTCGTGGTGACGGAACCTGAAGGCCGCGACTCGAGTCGGCCATTTTGAATGGAATAAAGCCCATTTAGAAAACCTCTTATACCACGGATTCTGCCTCTTGTTATTTTGAGCTATTTTACTTTATTTTAGGATTCCGTATGAAATTCAGTCCGGTATTTTATTTACCACAGGAAGACTAGACAAAGCCACTCAAGCGTCTGAGATGTGCGAGACCTTCTACTTGTAAACAACAAACAAAGCCAAATCAAGAAAAATAATGCAATAGAAAATTAAATGAATATTGTGTAACTGCAGATGTGAGAGAGTGATGAAGCGTTATATTTTACTTATCATAATGTAAATCGGCATTAGACTGGTAATGGTGAGGCAGCTGGTTGAACTCTCCTTTCAGTGTTAAAATGTATTCAGTTTCCTGCAGTAAGAATATATATTGCCACGTCTGGACATACTACAATAATTATTAATTGTAATGGTCTAAAGGTATATGATTTACGTGCTCTTAGTGGGTAGGAGATCATCCTCACTGGTCACAGTTTGATCTATGTTATGTTAATTGAATTTAATATAGCGCAAGACTCACCTGTGGGTATCTCAGCACTTTACTCTTTCATTGGGGGAAGTATTCTAGAGAAGGGGATGGAATTATGAGCAGTGGGCAAAGGAAGAAATATATATTGTGAGATACATATTTTGGAGGACCAAGTTGAGAAAAAATGCACTTCACTTTTTTATCTCAGTCAGTCAACTAATCATTGTTTTCGAATAGCTTACAGCAATAAAAGAGTACATCCAAAATTCAAAAGGCATTTAAAATATAATAGACAATATAAAGTAAACTTCATGACAATAAAAATTCATAATCAGCGCAGCATGGCACTAATTGGCAAATAAAAAACAAGAATGAAATTATGGAACGGAAACCGTATATTAACATAAAAAAACATATGTTGTTCTTTAAAACAATGTCCCTAAAAGCCATGATATACATACATAAACAGTTCATTAAAAATCAGATTAGAATTTTAAAAATCATTTCCCAACCAAATTTCGCAGGCGGATAGCCGTGGAAATATATCTGTAAACCATTAAACACGTATATTCATAATTTAAAAGCTGGAGGTGGTATAGGGCTGGCCGGCCGACACTTCCAGATATTTAAACATTTTAGTAGGGGGATAAAAAAATCCCGCCTCTGTTTAGTATAAAGTTGACAAAAAATTAGGAAATGCAGCGTATTCTGTAATTATTTAGAATCACAAGGGCATAGATCCAGTTTAGCATCACAGTAAGTTTTGCGAGGATAGGAGACTAAAATGTGTGCGATGCTAAACCTGAATCTAATAAGATAAAACATTTTTGCATGACAAAAATAAAAAGAGAGATAGGGCTCGACACTTGGAGAGGGTACTAAAGTCAAATATTCTAAAACTCTCTTTTTCCCTATCTCCGGGTGCTCACTAGACAACTTTTAAAAAGATAAAAGATCCATTTTCAACTGAATTTTTGAGATCCTAGCAATACGTTCTGGGTTGTAAAAATCCACCAGCCCTACTGCCTTTTTATATAATTGAGCCATGGTATCTTCTGCATATGATCGAGTCTAAAACAGTCCAATAAAATTGCACGATTAAGGGCCAGCTGATCTTTTGCCCAAACTGAATGCCATAATAAAATTGGGGCAATTTGTATACTATGGGTTAAGGGAGTCAAGCCAAGTTCCTTATGACAGAAGAGAATGGGGAAGACCACTTGGAACTGTTAATTAACGTCTCAAGTACTTATTCTTAGCTACCTGAAGTCGTACCGGGTTACAAAAGCCCCACACTCCAGCCCCATTCAAAATGACAGAGCACGAGCGATCCTTGTAGATATTAATTATTGAGTCAATGGGTCTTGGACCTAGTATCTTTGTGAACCTAAACAACGCTTCAGAATTTGGGTTAAAACTACTAACCCTTGTTTCAACTAAATGGTGGCAAGTACTTTTCTGGTCAAAAGGGATTCCCAGATACAAAAAAGTTGGGACATGGGACAACCTGTCATTATTAATAAAACATGATTTTAAAAGAGGGGCAGATTTGTCTGGCACCATAGTATAAGACTTGGTCGTATTAGTCTTTAGACCCAAATCATTCATAAAATCATTGAATCTAGTGACAAGCTTTTACAGACCCACACTGATTCTGGACATTAACACGCAGTCATCGGCATTAAGTAATGCCGGAAGATTTCTGGTGCCTATCTAGGGGATGTCAACATGCCATTGATTAATATAGCTTTCTAAATCATTAATATAAAGACAAAATAATAAGGGGGCTAGGACGCACCCTTGACGAACCCCACGATTAATTTTAATGGGAGTGGTGTTCCCATTCGGCTCATATCTTACTCTCCCCAGTCATATCCAGGTGCATCTGAGCTAGAAAATGAACTAAGGGTAGATCAATGCCCAGGTCCAGCATTTTTTTTCCATAGTTTCCCTCTTTGCACCCAGTCAAAAGCCGATGTAAGATCCATGAACCCGAGATAAAGAGAACCGTTCTTGGCTATTGTGTACTTACTTATGACCAGGTGGAGGTTGAGACACTGTTCAACAGTTCCCAGGTCCCTCCTGAAGCCATATAATGTATTTCATAAAACTTCCCACTTTCAGTTGCCCAAGTCTCCAGACGATCTAAAATGACCCTGCCCATCAATTTGCAAGTACAATCAATTAATGAGATTGGGCAATAACATTTTGGGTCTGACCTGTCCCCTTTTTTAAAGTTGGGAACTATAATCACGGTGGCCCAAGATTGTGGAGGGCCCTGGTAAGTTATATAGCTTAAAATATTGGTCAGCAGAAGAAGCCAGAGGGAAGTATTGGCTAGAAAAAGATCGGCAGGGACGCCATGTGGGCCAGATGCCTTATTCTTTATAGTCTGGCTTAAGGCCTTTTCTACTTCCTCAAGCGTTGGGCGTGCCAGCTCTAAAATTCCCTGACCATTTTCCTTGTCCCTATCATTTGAGATGGAACAGTGCTCACCATTATTACTATATAGGCTGGAAAAGTATTTTACCCAATTTGTGGCATCAATGCTACTATTGTGGGAGCTTTGGAAAAAAGTTGAATTAACACTTTTCCAAAAAAGGTCTCGGTCTTTATTGAGACTTGCTTCATGCAATTGTTTCCATGCCTCTTTTCTTATGTCCAATTTACGTTTCACAATAGTCCGTTTGTATTCATTTCGAAAATGTTTTACTGCTAAATTATCCCTGTTTTCTTTCTCAGTGCCTTGATAAGTTGCTATGAGATTGTGAGCAGTCACTGTTGAACCATTTATGAGACCTCTGGGATCTCTGTCTCCTGTCACCTTGTAAAACATAATTAATGGTCTTGGTTATTTCAGCGAAAGCCCTTAACATAGACAGGAGATTTATTCTACTTTCTAGACACTCCAGAATTTGTGCCTTATTGGTAGTCTAAATCTGATGAAGAAGGAAGTCTGGATCTACCAGGGACCACTTGCGCCAGAGACCTTTGTTTTTATTATGAGTTATAGGGTGTAGATTTGATTTCCTAGAGGAATAGCAAATCTCGGTCTCTAAACGAATAGCTAGGGGAAAGTGGTCACTGAAACAAACCTTTAAAATTGAAAATGACACAGAGTGAGGTTTAAAATATTCGGAAAGGGCAATAAAGTCAATGAGGCTACGTTGTCCTCTGCCTATAAAAGAGACATGGTCTAAACCCACTGGTTGGATAAGATCTATTGTTACAAAAAGTGAACATTTCGAGAGCAGGGAGTTACAAATATTCCCACAACAATTATGGTCAAAGTGACAACCACCCATCATTTCCCCAACTACTAAACAACATGCAGACTGCTTTGATAAAGGACATAATCTACAATTAAAATCTCCCCCCACCAAAGTACAATAAAATCAGTTTTTAGTTCCTGCATATGTTACTCTCTAATTATATAAAATGTTAATAATTTGAAAATGTGGTGAGTCAAGCTGTGTCTTGCCAACTTTGTCTGCTAGTGTGGTTGCTACAAAGGTAAGTAGGCCTCCCTTAAGATGGCCGCACACTGCATCACCTGCCGGAGTATGTATGGAAGCGTAACCATCAAAGTGTACTATCTCTCTCATCCAGGTTTCCTGAAGGCATATAATGCTAAAGTCTTTTACAAGGCTGAGCCAGACCTCATTCCTTATCTGGTTTAATAAACCTACAATATTCCAAAACAAGCCTTCATAAACAATTGTACTATTATAACCAGAAGGGGTGCTCCGGCTACTCGCATGGCCAACGATCCGACAATCATCCCGAAATTTCCGGGCTGTATTAGGGGATGTCATCTATTGGTCCATGTCTACTGATGGAGTATTTATAGTTTCCACTGGGAATACAGTTGCCGAATCAGGCATAATAGTTTTTCCCACATGTGCTGGGCCATTAGTCACTGGTATATCAATGCTACCCTCAGCATCTATCGCAATTAGGTCACAGTTAATATCCAATGTAGTTCCCAGCACCCACTGATGTAGTCAATCCACCTGTTCAAGGGGAGAAAATCGATTAGAAGTTGAAATAACAAAATACTGCGGGGCACTGTGATTTCCATAATGTAGCCTCTACTCCACCTGTGTGCAAGGTTTATAAAAATAACCAAGATAGAACCAATAGCATTTCTACGCTTGGAAAGCCTTTCCATGAGGGAGTATGTGGGAAAGTGCCATCTTTCTTGCATGGTATGCCCCCACCTTTTGCTGAATTGCTGAATGTACTTTGACTGAGTGTGCCCTGGACTCCTGCCAGTCAGGTGCCCAGGGCCTATGTTCCTTCCCTAAAAACCTCAAACCCAAATTGACAAACCCTGGCCACATGTCAGCCCCTGGTAAATGGTACCCTAGCTACCCAGGGCCTTGTGACCAGGGAAGGCCTCTAAGGGCTGCAGCACTTATTGTGCCGCCCTTAGAGGCCCTGTACGCTAACACAAACACACTGCCCTTGCAGGCTGAGTGTCTGGGTGCAAGACTAAACAAAGAGTCGACATGGCCCACATCCCTGTGTGCCATGCCCACAACCTACACTGCCCTGGCATACATCAGCCACCCCTCTAGCTGGGTGCCCTATGCCAGTGGTGTGGGCACAGGAGCATGAGCCCTGTGCACCTGCAGTACCCAGGTCCATTCCTGGGCACTGTAAGTGCAGTGCTGCCATTTAAGAGTACATGGTGCTGAGAGCTCGTCAAAAACGAACTCCACAGCACCATAATGGCAACACTGAAGACTGAGAAGTTTGGTATCAAACTTCTCAGCACATTAAACCCGCACTGATGCCAGTGTGGGATTTAATGTACAAAGCACTACAGAGGGCATCATAGAGATGCCCCCTGAAACCCAACCTACAATCCACGCCTGGTCTGGGAGGCTGCCTAGGCTGCCACAAAGCAGACATGTTGCTGGACCCCTGGGTAGGAGAGCCCCCACTCTCCTGGGCCTGCAACAATGCACATCCTGGGCGAGGTGCTAGGTCTCCTCCCCCAGGATGGACAGGGGGAAGCTTCAAAGGCATGCCGCCTCTGTGAGCTTCCCCAGGCCACTTGCTGTACCCAGCAAACTGGCCCCCACCAGTTCTAACCCCCACTCTGGCGGGAAGACTGGCCGGAAACCCCAAGTAAGGACAGGGGATGTGCCAGCCTGCCAACCCCACCTCTCAGGTGGGGGAGGCGAAGTGAAGCACATCTCCGGGCGCTCGCCATCTTGAAGATGGGAGGCCCTGCCCAATCAGGACTAGGCTACTGCCCCCCCCTCCCACAGGAGAGTGGCAGGATAGGGGGTGTACCCACCCCAGGGCAGGGACCCATTGGTCCCTGCCCTTTACCTACCTGTAACGCCCCTAAATCTAGTATTTGGGGGCACCCTGAACCTTCCTTCCTTGGATTCCAGATCCGAAAAAGCAAAGAAGAGCAAAAAGAAAGAAGACCTGCCGTGCAGCTGCTAAGAAGAGGAAGACACAAACTGCTTTGGCCCCAGCCCTACTGGCCTGTCGACCCTCGAACCAGCTCCTGCTGAATCCCGGCACCTCTTGTGGCCAGCAACCTCACAAACCCCGGAGGACCTGGCTAACTTGTGACTCTGAGCACCTGGGACTCCCATGAGCAGTGGCTCTGCTCAAAACAAGTTTCTCACCCTTGGCATCAGCCCGGAACCGCGAACCCTGCACACTCTGCACCCGCCAAGCCTGGCCTGTGCCGAAGTGAACAAAGACCCTGAGGACGTCCCCCCGGCGACTGTGACCCTGAATCCGGCACCCAAGGACTCACCTCGACGCTCCTGACGACGCCTGCAGCCTCAGAACCAGGTACCCCCCCAACCGCGATCAACAGAGGGTAAGATTTCCCGACGCCAAAAGGCGCCCTGCTGCCCTCTGTGCCCAACTCCTGGGTACCTACCTATCCTCCAACTACCCAACTTACCTCTCGAAGTGGTGGTGGCACCTGAAGAATCTTCATCCCCGAGCTTTCCCATTGAAAGCCGATAACTCACTTTTTCTCCATTGGATAACATTGACTGGTTTTCTCTGAAATTTCTTCTAAGTGTGGAGTTTCTAAAAGTTAAAATATTCACCTAAAATCAACCGAGTAACGAAAACGAAAATACTCAGCTGCTATTAGGAGAGATCCCAGTGCTGGATCTTGGCGCCCAGCACTGACCCTGAAAAATACTCACAACCGTACTTACCATTAACCCAATTTTCTTCCATAGGAAATCATTGACTGTTTTTCTGTGAAATTTCTTCTGTGTCGATTTTTGCAAACTACAAATATTCTTTAAAAATCATACCAACTGTGAAAACGTAATTGCTTACCTGTTTTAGATAGAGGTCCCAGTACTGAGTATAGGTGCCCAGTACTGGATTACAAAAGTAACGAGAACATACTATACCTGCAACTTGAATTTCCTCCCATAGGGAACCATTGACTGTTTTCTGTGAAATTTCTTGTGTCAACTTTTAAAATAGCAAAATATTGCCTAAAAATCACGACAGTAACTAAGTCGACTTTACTCACTTGTTTCCAAGAACTGTCCCAGGACTGAATCTAGGATCCAGTCCTGGAGTTAGAAAAGTAATCCTGAAAGTAATCTATTGCAAATAACTTAAAACTTCCATTGAGCTCAATGTATTATTGTGTTTGCATTTGTGTTGCCTATTGCAAGAACCTGTAACTACTACATACACAAGTCTATTGCATATAGCAAAAGTATTTAACTAAAGCATCTCATTCTGAGAAAATATATTTTAATACCAATTGTTGGTTCTAAAATAAAACAACTATATATTTTTTTATATAAACCATTGGCCTAGAGTTCAGTTCTTGAGTGTGTGAGACCATTTGCTGACTGAGTGTGCACAACAAATGCTTTACACTGTCCTCTGATACTGCCTTACTGCTCAACCATGCTACCACTTTAGAGAGTAAGGTTATATCTAAATTTAGCCTCTGCCAAACCTCTGGGTACTGTGGACTCTGTACACACTGTACCTATTTGGGAACAGTATATACAGAGCCACTTTCTCATAGAGTATACGAAAGACATGTTTTTAAAATGAAAGATAACACAATCACCAGCATCAATTTTAAATTGTGAGCCCAACCAACATACTCGCTCAACATTATTATATATACTCTTCAATAAATCTTCTCAATTAGTCCAGTTTGTGGCTTGCGTTAACCAGTGTACAGTTTTATTCTTTAACTGCGGCAAATCTTCCTCTTTATTAGATGATAAAGGTGGAAAATTTTTAAGGACTATAACCAACAGGCTTGCTTCTGGTGGAAGGTGAAGAACTCTTATCATGGTTTTTCCTTGAATCAAAGTGGCTTTTACAGACTGGTTTGAAATTGCCTGCAACATTCGACCCAATTGGAATGGTAAACAACCGCCACCCCGCATGTGTAACCCTGCATGCTGTTACAATGAGGTCGTAACAACGACTGCGTTGTGACAACGCATACCATTACCCCGCAAGTCGTTACAACGACTTGCGGAGGGGGGAGAAGGTGTTGGATTGAAAATCCAACACCTTCCCTACAGTCCGCACAGACTGGAGTTGGAATAGTACATTTTTCTTTTTTTTTTTAAATTTGTTTATTCAGGTCAGCAAGTAAATGACAATACAGTTATAGATACTCCAAGCTGCCGCATCTGCGGGCTGTGTCCGAACATATCAAGTACTGTAAATCAGTGTGAATGCAATATTCGGTTTTCATATTACACCCAAATACATTTTTACATAACCAAAACCAACACAAACTCCGGTACAGATGGGAATCAGCAGCGCACAAACAGTTTACACGTGGCAATTCAGGAGCGAAATCTGCAAAGGGGGCACCTTATATCAAGTGGCACACAGCAATGACGAACTTTTGTATGTATCGGACCCAAGTATGTCGCGACCCACGTGGTCCCAGCCATATCCCCCACTGGCACACTGCCCGGCCCGGCCAGGCGAAACACCTCACTCTTCCCACCGTCCCGTCTCCATGCATGCACACCCAGTCAGCCACCGACATCTGTAAAATAGGCTAGAGCCCAGCATACTAGGCCAACCCCACCCGACCCCCAACCTCCTCAACCCATGTCGTCCGAAACTGCCCCTGCCAGGGAACGTGGAGAGTCGGGGGAGCCCGCCCCCTCCCGGGTCCACTGCAGAAAGGGCTCCCAAATGTCCCTCGGGCGGGAAGCGGTCGGCATCGTCTCCCAGTAACATTCCAGCTGTGCATTTCCATACGTGACATCTTTCACCCATTCTGTAAATTTAGTCACGGATTTACGGCCCCAGCGCACCGCCACTTGCCTTTTAGCATAAAGGAGCAGTAGCGCGTGTAGTTTCCTGGTCTTTGGTGGGGTAGCTTGGACATATCCCAACAGCCCCAGAAGTGGTGTCGGTGTGTCGGTTCTGTGAAGGATTTGATTGATGGCCGTGAAGATATTCACCCAGTATTCCTCCAGGCGCGGGCAACTCCATGCCACATGCAGGAAAGTGGCCTGCTCGGCCCCACACTTCCAACAGTTGTCATCCTCCCTCAGGCCCATACGATGCAGCGATCTCGGTGTGCGATAGTACCTGTGTAGGAACTTGAAATGCACCAGGCGCAACCTGTAATTAGGGGATAGTTCCTTCAATTGCCCACAACAAAAGGCCCATTGCTCTTCAGACAAAGGGGTCTCTAGATCCTCGTTCCACACAGTGAGCGAGGTAGGTACCACGACAGGGGCCTGCTCTTGCATACAGTTGTAGAGCCGGGACACCAGTTTTTTGGGGGAGGCTCTCGAGAGTAAGTTTTGTAATGCCTGGAGTTGTGGGGGTTCCTCCGGGAATTGAGGCCACAGCGTTTTGCAGGATTCTCTTAGCTGGTGTAGGGTAAAGAGATCACTAAAGGTCCCCTGTGAGTCAGACTCACCCTCCACTGGAACCCCGAAGGTGCCCCCCGGATAAATGTCAGCAAATGTGTGCAGCGTTTTTCCTCTGATCACCACGGCTCCCCCTCTGTCTAGCAAGCAGGGAAGCAAGGGGTTGCCCCTCAGGGGGGCGGCCGGTGCATACAGGAGGGGGAGTCGCGCCCGCCGTCTCAGCTCCCGCCATGTCCAGCGAAGCAAGGCTACCGTGTCCACATCCCCGGAGGGGCGGGACGGCTTTCCGTATACTGCCACACTCAGGGGTAAAGGAGCAGCGGCCGCCGTCTCCACTGCAATATGCGGTTGGTAAGGTGTGGGGAACACCCAAAAGTGCAGAAATTGCGCCTGCGCGCAAAGCGCGTATAATGCCATGTCAGGGGCCCCCAGTCCGCCCTGTCGCAACGGGAGAGTAAGCAGCGCCCAGGAAGATCGCGCCTGGCCCCCAGCCCAAACCAGCGTCAACAGAAGTGACCGCACCCGCGTGTGGAAATGCGTCGTCAGGGGCAAGGGTACATTAACGAATAGGTATAAAAACTTAGGAAGGACCACCATTTTTACGAGGGCGATCCGCGCAACCAGAGACAGGGGGAGCTTATTCCAGAGTTCAACTTTCCCTTCCAACCAGTCTACCGCCCTGCCGAAATTCAGCAACCACAAGTCGTTCAGGCTACGGCTGATCCAGACCCCCAGGTATTTGACCGAGTCTGTTTCCCAGCGCAGGGGATAGTCTGAGGTCACCTCCAATGTGGCATCCGTCAGGGGGAACGCGACAGACTTGGACCAGTTAATCGCCACACCCGCCAATCCCTCGAACCGCACGAATTCCCTCAGAAGTGGGCTCAGGTTCTCGGCGGGATTGGTGACATATAACGTCACATCGTCTGCGTACAGGGAGATCAGCAGGCTGCGAGAGCTGAAGCCTATACCCCGGGCGGTATGGTGCTGGCGGACCCGAGCCGCCAGAGGCTCCATGGCAATGGCAAAAAGTAGAGGGGACAGAGGGCACCCCTGCCTGGTCCCGCGTGATATGCCAAAAGGCTGGGAGATCAGCCCATTCACCCGCACCCGTGCTCTTGGAGCTGCATACAGGGGCCGAATCAGGTTTATGAAGAGGGGACTAAATCCCATTCTCCCAAGAATCCGAAAAAGGTAGGGCCACTCTAGCGAGTCAAACGCTTTCGTTGCGTCTAGGAAAACGACCGCCGCCTGTACAGAGGGGTGTAGGTGGTGTAATACTGAGAAAATCGTTCGCAGATTGTGGGACGTGGCGCGGCCGGGGATAAACCCCGATTGATCGGGCAGCGCCACCATCGGTAACAAGGGCTGAAGCCTGTCTGCAATCAGTTTAGCGTAGATTTTAACGTCTACGTTAATAAGGGAGAGCGGACGGTACGAGTCCAGCAGTTGACTATCCTTGTCCGGCTTCAGCAGCGTGATTATGAGTGCCTCTCGCATCGAGTCCGGCAGGGAACCAGTCTCCTGGGCCTCCGCAAATACCGAGAGGAGCCTGGGGGCAAGTTCATCAACGTATGTTTTATAGAAGGTTGTCAGGTCCCCAACCAAGAGGTCACATGTCAAGAGAGGTATCCAGTATAAGAAGAAAGGAATGATGGTGGCTGTGTTGTCAAAACTGTGTAAACAGCATTTGGTGCGAGGTCGAATGCAACATGGCGGCAGAGCGTTCCTTAATCCGAAACGGGTTAGCGCTCTAGTTGATTTGGCAGATTTGCGTGATAACGGTGAGGCGCGCGGAGAGCTGCGCACTTCACCTGAACTGTGAGAGGAGTAGGAGGTTACCTCAACGCGTCGTGTTAGTCAGGGAAAAGAAGCTACGCGTCGCGAGAATTCTGAGGAGAATTTAGAGTTTGGAAGTAGCCAGCGACCCCAAGTAAGACTGTTCCATTTTTCTACCAAAGAAAACGTTCCGAACTTCGCAGCAGCGGAAGTTAAACTGAAGCACAGGTTCTAGTGAATGAAATTACAGCGTTCTAAAAAGTCAACACAAGTTTTGATGTAGCGTTAGTTTTTGGTGCGAGTAGAGTCAGCTCAAGTCTAGTATATAAAAGGTTTAAGGTACATTAAGTAGTTCCGAGTGAGTTCCGATTCCTGTCAATAAGAAACCATAGGGAGTAGAAAAGAAACTCTTGAGGGCAGAATACAAATGACACAGAAAAGGAAGAACAAAACTACAGTGAAGCCACAGTAGTTAGAACAACCAATAAAAGGTGAAGAAGAATAAGAAAATAAACCAAGGCTTCCGTTCTCTGTCCAGTAAGTGAGTTTTAGGGAAAAAGACTAAGAGAGGTCAGGAAGGGAGAAGGAAATATAATAACACAAGTTATTTATCTTACAGAGAAAACACATAAGAACAGAAGAACGAGTAGCATAGAAGAGAAGCAAAGGCACACAGCATCAGGGTGGGTACAATAGAGAATAAGGAAAGACATAGGTAGGAAGAAAAGGGAAGTAGAAAGTGATTTACATGTAATTGTTTATTTACAGCTCACGAACTACAGCAAGAGCCAGAGAAAAGATAGACTACATAAGAAGAAGCAGAAAGGAAGACCACCAGTGTGTGCATTCTCTTCTCTGTCCAATTCCCCTTTCCCCCTTGGGGCTCTTCTGGCTACGCATTTAGATATTGTGGAGGCCGGGGAGTTCTGAGGAGGAATTGGGAGCTTGCGTCATCCTGCTCCTGTGTCAACCGCCAGCAAGAGAGAGCTGGTTCTGACAGAGTGAAGTGCCCACGAGGTATTGGCACCTGAGCAGAATGGCGGAAGGTTTGGATTTAAAGAAGCTAGGAAACATTTTGGATGAGATACAAAGAGAACTAATTACCGTTAGAGAAGAAAACAGGGAACTCAAAAAGGACACCACAGAATTGGCGCAAAGAATAGGGAGTTTGGTTGCGGGAGATGAGTATAAGATATCTTCCCCAGTTTTGGGTTCATTTGAGGAAGCAGCTCCGTCCCAGTCAAGGGTTAGCACACAAGTAATACATTCTTTATCCCCGGTGATTCCCTTAGCACCCCCAGAACGCTTTAGTGGAGATCCCCAGAAGGCCCAAGTCTTTTTAACCCAATGTTCCTTGCACTTTATGTGCAGACCAGCCTTGTTTCCAGATGCGCAGTCTCGAGTGGCATTTATCCTTTCCTACTTAAGTGGGGATGCCGCAGGTTGGTCAATGCCTTTGGTCACCAGAAACGACCCTGTGTTATTCAATTTAGAAGACTTCAAGAAAGAGTTCATGCGAATTTTTGACCGTCGGAAGGTGTCTCAAGCTACCGACAATGAACTTTTAGAGATCCGACAAGGAAACAGAGAGTTAGTAGCATATTTGGCACAATTCAACAAGTTGGTGTTAGAGACGGAATGGCCAGAGAACAAACGAGCCGCAGTATTTTATCGGGGGCTAAAGGATGAGTTAAAAGATGCCTTAGCGCAAGTTCCCAATCGTCCCACAGACATCTCTGCTTTGGTGGATCTAGTGTTGGAGATCGATTTTCGCCAGAGCGAGAGAAGAGGCGAGAAGAAACGAGATTATCGACCTAGTGTACCGCGTTTTGATAGAGCCAGATATGAGCCTCACAAGGAGCAAGATACAAATCGCGGAACCGAGCCTATGCAAATAGGAACTATCCGTGGACCTCTTACAAAGGAGGAGAAGGAAAAGAGGCGGAATAATAAATTGTGTCTCTATTGTGGAGGAAGTGGGCATTTTGTTCGAGATTGCCCCAAGAAGCCCAAGACGCAGTCGGCGGAAAACGCCACGCGCCACCAGTAGTTGGAGTTGGACTGGTGGTTGCAGAAACAAAGGCAGCTCCAATGAATCATGCTTTGGCAAATACTTTACAAGCAGACGCTCCTCATTTGGTGATATCTGTCACTCTGAGCTATCGAGAACAAAAGAGAAATCAGATAGCTGTGATGATAGACTCGGGAGCGACAGGTAATTTCTGCGATTTACAATTCGCAAGGAGAATTGGATTACAAGCAATCCGAAAGGAGAAGAGTGAGCCCGTCAGAGCAGTGGACGGTACCAATCTGTCATCAGGTGTCAGAAGCTTCAAGTAACACTGGAGTCGACACTGATTCCTATGCCCACTACCTCTGAAAAAGACTTCAAGAAACACTCTGGACAATTGCTGTGAATTAATTGGAAAATAACAGACGAAGTCTCTTACCCTCAGTATAATCTGTACAAGCCCCTGGAGGTGATTGATGACAGGCAATGTTCTGTTTATCCTCACAAGAGTCAAGCGAAGGAATAATGGAGAATGGTCTGACAACACTCTTGAGGAATTGTAATGGAGTAAGTCCCGACTCAAGGAATGAACTTTGAAGTAGACACTAAATGACTTAAAACCTAGCTATGAGTAACTAATATTGTCCTATTGAACTGACTGAACTGTGAAGGAGTACTGACCCCAATTCTGATACCAGCGATAACTAACTAGAATTTCGTGAAGTGGCACCAACTAAATACATACTACGAATTCTTCAATTAAAGTCACTTGCCAGAATCCCACGTTGCGCATGCGATAAGAACAACCAAAACAGAAGCGCTGACAGGAATCCCCTAGAACAAGAACTTCACTCAGAGCCACGCTGTGACTCCGGTGAAGAGGTCAGTTGAAGTGCGCAGATTCCAGAGCGGCTGTGCGCTTCATCTCCACAGCTGCTCGCGCGCTCTCGAAGACTAGAGCGCTCACTCCTCGCTGTTTGTAATCCCCTTCGGCGGCCATGTTGGGATACTCGCTTCTTCAGGTTCTGTACACAGCGCCGCAGGAACAACGTGGTGACTCTATGCTGCCTTCGCCAACATGGATATTTGGAGCCCTGCTTTAATGACCGTTGAGTTTTTGCTGGCACTGATCTAATGCTGGCTATGGTTCTGGAAGTCTTGACAGTACCCCCTTTCAAGAATGGTCCTTCCACAGCGGGCTTGTTGGGGTGTGCCTGATGAAAGGCTTCAACTAGTCGTGGGGCATTTACATGGACTGCTGGTTCCCACGACCTCTCCTCAGGTCCGTACCCCTTCCACTCTATCAAGTAATACAGTTTGTTTCTCGCCACCTTGGAATCTAAGATTCTGCTGACTTCGTATTCTTCGCTCGATTCTACCACTATGGCGGGTGGAGAGTTTTTAAACCTGACCTTGTCTGGACTTTTCTTCAGAAGGGAAACATGGAAGGTCGGATGAATTTTCAATGACTTTGGTAATTGTAACTTCGCCACTACAGGATTTATGATCTTCTGAATTTTAAATGGCCCTATGAATCTAGGCTGAAACTTCCGATTACCCTTTAATCTCAAATGTCTTGTGGATAGCCACACCTGGTCACCTTTTTTAAACTGTGGGCCTTGTCTTCTCTTTTTGTCTGCCTGCTTTTTATAGGATTGTTTGGCCTTGATTAAATTGCTCAAAGCTCTTTTGTAAGAGCTCTGTAGCTCTTCCATTACTCTAGCCACGGCAGGGACCTCCCCAATCTGTTTCCCCAGTGTGATAGCTGGATGTCTGCCTGTGTTCAAGTAAAATGGAGTGAACCCTGTGGAATCATGAGTTGCGTTATTGTATGCGAATTCTGCAGTCCACAGTAATTCGGACCATTCAACATCCTGCTCTAACAGATAGAGGCGTAAATATTGTTCTAGTTCCTGGTTCAACCTCTCGGTCTGACCGTCTGTCTCGGGGTGATAACTAGTTGAATAACGTGCGTCTATGCCTAAGTTGTGCATAAAGGTCTTCCAAAATTTCGACATGAACTGTGATCCCCTATCTGAAATGATTACTTGTGGAATTCCGTGTGCCCGAATGATGTGTTGGTTGAATGTCTGTACTAATTGCGAAGCTGTGGGTACAGTCTTGAAAGGAATGAAATGTCCCATTTTGGAAAATGAGTCCACCACCACCAAAATCACTGTGTTACCTTGACTAGAGGGCAGATCCACTATTAAATCTAATGTCACGGTGTGCCAGGGGTAGGGTGCGTTAGGTAAGGGTTGCAATAACCCTTGCGGGGCCTGACGACTGGGCTTCCCTTTGATGCAGATTTCACAGGTCGAAACATATTGTCTTACTTGGGCTGCCAGATCTGGCCACCAAAAGTGTCGCCGGACCAGTTCTTCGGTCTTCTTGACCCCTTTGTGGCCTGCCATCCGATCATCGTGACAACCTCTCAAAGCCTCTTCTTGGAGTTTTCTGGTTGGAAGATATAGCTTGCCTTCATGATATGGGAGTCCTTCGACAAGGTTTCTTTTACCATCTGCCTCGGCCCACTTACGAAGATCCTCTTCTGAGCAGACTTGCTGAATTTGTTCATCGAATTCTTTCATTTGCATGGCTCCGATTATTTGTTTCAATGGAACTATGGGTTCTTCGACTGAAGGTTTCTCTTCGGCTGCTGGGTTCATGCGCGAAAGAGCATCGGCCTTCCCGTTTTTCGCACCTGGTTTGTACGTGATCACGAAGTCAAATTCTGAGAAGTACAAGGACCATCTCAATTGACGTGGCGAAAGTGTTTTAGCAGACTTTAGGAATTGGAGGTTGCGATGGTCTGTAAACACAGTGACAGTATGCTTGGCCCCCAGTAAGTAGTGTCGCCAATCTTGGAATGCTTCTCGAACAGCCAGTAATTCCTTGTCGGCGATGGAGTAATTGCGCTCCGTGTCCGACAGCTTCCTGGACCGGTAGGCCACCGGATGCAGTTGTCCCGTCGTTTTGTTCCTCTGTGACAAAATTCCACCGGTTGCGAAGTCTGATGCATCAGTTTCAACGAAAAAGGCTTGTTCCGGATCAGGGTGCATTAGATTGGGGGCGTTAATGAAGGCCGTCTTCAAGTCCTGGAAGGCTTGTTCTGCAGTTGCAGTCCACACAAATTTTCGTCCCTTCTTTAGCAGGTGAGTGATGGGAGTGACCTTAGACGAGAAATTAGGAATGAACCTCCGGTAAAAATTGGCAAAACCAATAAAACTTTGGATTTCCTTCACACTTCCTGGCGATGACCACTCCTGAATGGCACGGACCTTTGAATTATCCATCTCGACCCCAGCTGCGGACAACATGAATCCCAAGAACTCCACCTTCTCGGCATGAAAAGAACACTTCTCCAATTTCACGTACAAGTGGTTATCCAAAAGCTTCTGGAGTATAGCTCGCACATGCTTGACATGATCTTCCATGTTGTCGGAAAAAATCAATATGTCATCAATATAGACGACAGCCACTCGGTCCAAGAATTCTCTCAGAACATCATTAACGAAGTTTTGAAATGCTGCTGGGGCATTGCTCAACCCATAAGGCATCACTTGATACTCAAACAACCCATACTTGGTCCGAAAGGCTGTTTTCCATTCATCACCCTCGGCCACTCTCACCAAATGGTAAGCTCCACGCAGGTCAAGCTTGGTGTAAATCTTTGCTCCTTTGACTTGATCCAATAGTTGATTGATTAGTGGCAATGGGTACCGATTTTTCACTGTAACTTGGTTCAAGGCTCTGTAATCGATACACGTGCGGAGAGTCCCATCCTTCTTTGGCCGGAAGAAAAGCGGAGACGAAACTGGAGACTGTGATGGCCTTATGAATCCCATCCTGGTAAACTCTTCCAAATACTCTTTGAGGTAGATGTTCTCCTTTTCAGTGAGTGCGTAAACTCGACTGCAGGGCAGGTTGGCACCGGCTTCCAATTCGATCTTGCAATCATAGCTTCTGTGTGGTGGTAATTTCTCAGCATTCCTTTTGTCGAACACACTCGCCAAATCTTGGTATTCTTTTGGTATTTCCACTGCGCTAACAGTGCAGATGTGGAGCGACAACTTGGCCAACTCCGTAGCCGGCGATCCCTCGCACTCTTCTGAGTTCTTAGTAAAACAATTCCTCTGACAAAATTCCGAGTTCATCTTGACTGTTCTCCTCTCCCAATCAATAATCGGGTTATGCGTGGTCAACCATGGTAACCCTAAAATCAGCTGGAACTGGGGTGCGTCTATGAGGTTAAATCTAATAAATTCTCGATGACCCTGCAACCCTTCCAATTCTAAGGTCTCTGTTTCTTCTACTATGGGTCCTGAAGTCAAATTGGAGCCGTCGACTGCCTTTACGACTTCGAGATTCTTCTTCTTGATCGCCTTTATGCCCATTTCTTGCGCATATTTCAGGTCACAGAAGTTCCCAGTGGCCCCCGAATCAATCATGACTGAGACTTCTTCCAAATTCTGGGTTCCGAATTTGACTGTAAAAAATACTGTAAGATGGGGGGCCGCTGACTGCAGTGTGTTAATCAGTTGCTGAGGTTCATGAGTTGACTGTTCGGAACATCCCACCAGGGCAACTCCTGTTACTGGTGGGATCGATCTTTTAACCCCTGGTTACTCTTGTTTCTCTTCGGACACTCCCTCACAAAATGTCCCGAGGTACCACAATACAAACACAACTGATTTGCTCGCCTTTTATCTTTTTCTTCTTGAGAGAGAGGGCCCCTGATGGAACCTATTTGCATTGGTTCCTCTCCGGTACCCGTATCAGGTTTTGAGGGTTCGGGTCTCATACGGTCTAGGCGTGGCACAAACGACTTGTAGTCTCGCTTCTTTTCTGACCTTCTTTCAAACAATCGATGCTCGATTTGAAGAACTAAATCAATAAGTTCTGAGATTTCCTGAGGACGTTTCGGAATCTGCGCCAATGCATCTTTTATTTCATCTTTGAGACCACGATAGAATATCGCCGCACGTTTACTGTCGGGCCAATCTGTCTCGACGATTAGTTTGTTGAACTGAGCTATATATGCTACCAATTCTCGATTGCCTTGCTTAAGGTCTAGGAGTTCGTTGTCGGTGGCTTGATTGGCCGTTCTTCTGTCGAATATTCGTAGAAATTCTTTCTTGAAACGATTGAAATCGTACAAAGCTGCGTCGTTTCGAGAGACCAACGGCATAGACCAGGCTGCGGCGTCGCCGCTCAAGTAAGACAACATGAATGCGACCTTGGCTTGATCCTCTTTGAACACAACTGATCTGCACAAGAAATGTAGAGAACATTGGGTCAGGAAAATCTGGGCCTTATGGGGGTCCCCGCTAAAGCGTTCTGGGTTGGCTAAGGGGACAATAGGTGCCACTGAATGAATTACTTGCGTGGCCACTTCTGCACCAGAGTTCTGAGAGGAGTTGAAGCTAGGTAAAGGAGTTGTTCCCGCTAAGAGTTCCTCTAATTTCTGTTGAACGTGACGAGTTTCTTGTTGGGACCTTTTTACCTCATCCCTCAGGACTCTATTCTCTTCTGTGGAACGTGTAAGTTGGGCCTGTAACCCTTCTAGGATTCCCGCCAAGGAGTTCATATCAAATCCCTCAGCCATGTCGACTCGAGTGAAAGGTTGGCACTTCAATCTGTCAGAAGCTTCAAGTAACACTGGAGTCGACACTGATTCCTATGCCCACTACCTCTGAAAAAGACTTCAAGAAACACTCTGGACAATTGCTGTGAATTAATTGGAAAATAACAGACGAAGTCTCTTACCCTCAGTATAATCTGTACAAGCCCCTGGAGGTGATTGATGACAGGCAATGTTCTGTTTATCCTCACAAGAGTCAAGCGAAGGAATAATGGAGAATGGTCTGACAACACTCTTGAGGAATTGTAATGGAGTAAGTCCCGACTCAAGGAATGAACTTTGAAGTAGACACTAAATGACTTAAAACCTAGCTATGAGTAACTAATATTGTCCTATTGAACTGACTGAACTGTGAAGGAGTACTGACCCCAATTCTGATACCAGCGATAACTAACTAGAATTTCGTGAAGTGGCACCAACTAAATACATACTACGAATTCTTCAATTAAAGTCACTTGCCAGAATCCCACGTTGCGCATGCGATAAGAACAACCAAAACAGAAGCGCTGACAGGAATCCCCTAGAACAAGAACTTCACTCAGAGCCACGCTGTGACTCCGGTGAAGAGGTCAGTTGAAGTGCGCAGATTCCAGAGCGGCTGTGCGCTTCATCTCCACAGCTGCTCGCGCGCTCTCGAAGACTAGAGCGCTCACTCCTCGCTGTTTGTAATCCCCTTCGGCGGCCATGTTGGGATACTCGCTTCTTCAGGTTCTGTACACAGCGCCGCAGGAACAACGTGGTGACTCTATGCTGCCTTCGCCAACATGGATATTTGGAGCCCTGCTTTAATGACCGTTGAGTTTTTGCTGGCACTGATCTAATGCTGGCTATGGTTCTGGAAGTCTTGACATCAGGCCCCATTGTTAGTCACACAGAGCCAGTGCATCTAGAAACCACAGAAGGTCATCATGAAATATTACAATTCAATCTAATAGACGCCCCGCAGTTTCAATTGATCTTAGGGTTACCATGGCTCACGGAGCATAACCCCACCATAGATTGGGCCGCAAGAACAATAACCTTGAACTCGGATTACTGCAAGGAAAATTGTTTCAAAGACTGCAAAATTGGAATAAAAGAATCTCCTGCTTATCATTTAAGTGAAAACGGAAATTCAGTTTGTTTGATAGACACGGTAACCTTACCAAAGAAATATGGAGAATATCAGGATGTCTTTAATGAAGTTGAAGCAAAGAAATTACCTCCTCACAGGGAGTATGATTGTAAAATAGACCTGGAACCTGGAGTGAACTTACCCTGCAGTAGAATCTATGCTTTGACCGAACAAGAGGATAAACATTTAAAGAAGTATCTGGCGGAATACTTAGAGAATGGATTCATTCGACCTTCGCAGTCTCCAGTATCCTCCCCTTTGTTTTTCATTCCAAAGAAAAATGGAGAATTACGCACGTGCATAGACTACAGGGCAATCAATCGAATAACGATCAAGAATCGTTACCCTTTACCTCTGATTTCCACTCTTCTGGACCAGGTGAAAGAAGCTAAAATCTATACCAAGCTTGATCTGCGAGGAGCTTATCACCTGGTTCGAATCAGAGAAGGTGATGAGTGGAAGACGGCGTTTAGAACGAAGCAAGGTCTATTCGAATACCAGGTGATGCCATATGGGCTATGCAACGCGCCAGCTGCATTTCAACATTTTATTAATGATGTATTGAAGGATTGCATAGACCAAATAGCAATTGTGTATATTGACGACATATTGATTTACTCGACAGAAGTAGAGACACATGAAGAACATGTCAAGAAGGTACTACAAAGACTTCGTGAGAATGGGTTATTTGTCAAATTGGACAAATGTGCATTTGATGTAACCACAGTCGAGTTCTTGGGATTTGTACTTGCTCCAGGAGGGATCACCATGGATGAACATAAGATAAGGGCAGTGACTGAGTGGAAATCCCCTACCTCAGTTAAAGAAATCCAAAGTTTCATAGGATTTGCCAACTTCTATAGAAGGTTCATTCAGGCTTTCTCAAAAAAGTTAATCCCAATCACACGTTTATTGAAGAAGGGAGTTCCTTTCCAGTGGGATGCGGAAGCAGAGGCAGCATTTGAGCAATTAAAGAAGGATTACACCACAGCGCCTATTTTGTTGCATCCAGATCCTGCAGAACCATTCTTTGTTGAAACGGATGCGTCGAATCTGGCCTTGGGAGGAGTGTTATCGCAGAGACACAAGACTACAGGTCAGCTCCATCCAGTGGCCTTCCGTTCTCGAAAATTAACACCTCCAGAAATTAATTACACAATCACTGAAAAAGAATTACTGGCCATAAAGGATGCTTTCAAGGAGTGGAGGCATTATTTGATGGGAGCTCGACATGTAGTAACAGTGTATACTGATCACCGAAATTTGAAGTTTTTAAAATCAGCCCGAACTTTAACTCCCAGACAGCTACGCTGGTCCTTGTATTTCTCTGAATATGATTTTGTAATCACCTTTCGACCTGGAGCCCAGAATGGAAAGGCGGATGCCCTATCTAGATTAGAGACGGAAGGAGTCACGGAAAAGGTTTTGGATCAGGCAATAATTCCAGCGGAAAGGGTGATCAATGCCGTCTTGCAAGAAACCGTAGAAAATCAAGAGAAAGAAGATCCTTTGGGTTGCGAAGAGATGAGGAGTTGGTTAAAAGAAGATTCCAAAAGAGAAATTCGAGAAGGACTACCCTATCACCATGGAGCATTATACTTGCCCACTCCAGAGATGCAGTTAAAGGCTTTAAAAGAATGTCATGATAGCATCTTATCAGGACACAAGGGAATTAACAAGACTAAGGAATTGGTGCGCAGACGGTTCTGGTGGCCAAACATGATCAAGGATATACATCAGTATGTGGCGACTTGTGAGACTTGCGCAAGAGGAAAATCAGAAAGGAAACGTCCACAAGGCCTGTTACAACCCTTGCCCACCCCTCCTTTTCCCTGGCACACTGTGACCTTAGATCTCATAGTAGATTTACCCTCTAGTCATGGTTATGATTCCATTCTAGTGTGTGTGGACGCCTTTACAAAGATGGCGCATTTTGTGCCCTTGAAGGGGGTACCATCTGCCCAGGAGTTAGCGGATGCTTTCAGCCAGCATGTAGTTCGTGCACATGGCATACCTAAGGTTTTGGTGTCAGATAGGGGCTCTCAGTTTCTGTCTCATTTCTGGAAGGCATTCACCAAGCGTTTAAACATAGAGAATCGATACTCCACTAGCTTCCACCCAGAGTCAGATGGGCAAACAGAACGCACAAATCAGGAACTGGAGCAATATCTGAGATTGTGTCTTTTAGAACAGGAGGGAGATTGGCCCGATTATTTGTGGGCAGCAGAATTTGCACATAATAACACTACAAATGCATCAACTGGATACACTCCATTCTTTCTGAATACAGGTAGACATCCACAACATTCCTTAAACTTCCAAGAAGTGGGTGTACCAGCAGTATCCAATTGGGTAGAACAACTGACACAAGCTCATAGTAGAGCTATCAAGAATCTAACAGTAGCAAAGGCAAAATATAAACACTATGCAGACAAAAAGAGAAGAAAAGAACCAAAATTGTTGGTAGGAGACAAGGTTTGGTTAAGTACAAAGAATATCAGATTAAAAGGGGTTAGGAAGTTCCAACCACGATACATTGGACCTTATCCCGTTGCGAAAAAGTTGAGCACCTTAAATTATCAACTAAAATTACCTAAGAGGTTGCGGATACACCCAGTTTTTCATGTTTCTTTATTAAAGAAGGCAGAACCAGAAGTTAGATTGAGTAAGACCCCAAAGCCAATTCAGACTGAGAAAGGAAATGAGTTTGAAGTTCAACAAATTTTAGACTCTAAACTACAGAATGGAAAGTTGTACTACTTATTAGATTGGAAGGGTTATGGTCCGGAGGAAAGATCCTGGGAGCCAGAGTCTGAAGTAAATGCTCCACGACTGGTAGCAGAATTCCACAGAAGATTTCCAAGCAAGGTCCGGAAGGAAGGAAGATCTTTGAGGGAGGGTACTGTCAGGTCCCCAACCAAGAGGTCACATGTCAAGAGAGGTATCCAGTATAAGAAGAAAGGAATGATGGTGGCTGTGTTGTCAAAACTGTGTAAACAGCATTTGGTGCGAGGTCGAATGCAACATGGCGGCAGAGCGTTCCTTAATCCGAAACGGGTTAGCGCTCTAGTTGATTTGGCAGATTTGCGTGATAACGGTGAGGCGCGCGGAGAGCTGCGCACTTCACCTGAACTGTGAGAGGAGTAGGAGGTTACCTCAACGCGTCGTGTTAGTCAGGGAAAAGAAGCTACGCGTCGCGAGAATTCTGAGGAGAATTTAGAGTTTGGAAGTAGCCAGCGACCCCAAGTAAGACTGTTCCATTTTTCTACCAAAGAAAACGTTCCGAACTTCGCAGCAGCGGAAGTTAAACTGAAGCACAGGTTCTAGTGAATGAAATTACAGCGTTCTAAAAAGTCAACACAAGTTTTGATGTAGCGTTAGTTTTTGGTGCGAGTAGAGTCAGCTCAAGTCTAGTATATAAAAGGTTTAAGGTACATTAAGTAGTTCCGAGTGAGTTCCGATTCCTGTCAATAAGAAACCATAGGGAGTAGAAAAGAAACTCTTGAGGGCAGAATACAAATGACACAGAAAAGGAAGAACAAAACTACAGTGAAGCCACAGTAGTTAGAACAACCAATAAAAGATGAAGAAGAATAAGAAAATAAACCAAGGCTTCCGTTCTCTGTCCAGTAAGTGAGTTTTAGGGAAAAAGACTAAGAGAGGTCAGGAAGGGAGAAGGAAATATAATAACACAAGTTATTTATCTTACAGAGAAAACACATAAGAACAGAAGAACGAGTAGCATAGAAGAGAAGCAAAGGCACACAGCATCAGGGTGGGTACAATAGAGAATAAGGAAAGACATAGGTAGGAAGAAAAGGGAAGTAGAAAGTGATTTACATGTAATTGTTTATTTACAGCTCACGAACTACAGCAAGAGCCAGAGAAAAGATAGACTACATAAGAAGAAGCAGAAAGGAAGACCACCAGTGTGTGCATTCTCTTCTCTGTCCAATTCCCCTTTCCCCCTTGGGGCTCTTCTGGCTACGCATTTAGATATTGTGGAGGCCGGGGAGTTCTGAGGAGGAATTGGGAGCTTGCGTCATCCTGCTCCTGTGTCAACCGCCAGCAAGAGAGAGCTGGTTCTGACAAAGGTGGTGGTCAGGCCGTCCAGGCCAGGGGCTTTATGCGCGGGCATGCTCTTTATCACCTGCGCCACATCCCGGGCAGTGAACGGGACATCCATGTAGCGGCGGTGGTGGTCGCTAAACCAGACAAGGGCGATCGAGTCGAGGAAGGCATCTAGGGACTCAGGGACTGCAGTCTGTCTAGAAGTGTACAGGGACGAGTAGAACTGGGCAAAAGCAGTCAGGACTGCATCGTGCCCTAGCTGGAGCTCACCCCCCACGTCCTGTATGGAGGCTATAAAGTGGGACTGCGCACGCGGGGAAATCAGCCGCGCCAGGGTCCTGCTAGGTCTATCCCCCTCCCCGTACCGACGGGCCTCCGCCTGTTTACCCAGGAATTTTACCTCACGCTGCGCCTCGGTTTCGAACTCTAGGAGCTTGGCCTTCATTTGGGCCGCCAGTGAAGGCGACGGGTCAGCACAGAATCGTTCCTCTAAGTCCCGTAGCTCCCCCTCCAATCTGCTCAGGATCCCGCGGATGGCCTTGAGAACCCCGGCCTGCCTGGAAATACACTGGCCTCGGATCACCGCCTTAAATGCGTCCCAGAGGGACGCCTCGGTAGCCACTGACCCCGTGTTGGTTTCAAAATACTTCACAATGTCCTCCCTGATTTCTTCGGTGAAAGCAGAGTCTGTGAGTGCATGCTGGGGTAGCCGCCAGGAGAACGCGCGGGTGGGGGCATCAGGTACTCGAATCCCTAGCAAGCAGGGGGCGTGATCCGATAGTGACCGTGCTTGAATGTCCACCGCAACCCCCCAGGTCGCCACATCCGGCGAGACCAGCCAGTAATCCAGTCGGGACCATGCCGCATGCTGGCTCGTTATGCAAGTCCCCACAGCATCAGAGGGGTGCCTATCTCTCCATATATCCGACAGCAATCCCTCGGCCATGATATCGAAAACGGCTTGTCGCGCTCTGATGTGGGTTGGCCCACCCGCCCCCTTACGGTCCATTGCATCCACCAGTGCCACATTAAAATCCCCGCCCAGAATAATAGTGGAACAATCCCGTAACACGATCTGAGCCCACAGTTCCCTGAAGAAGTCGGGGTCATCAACGTTAGGTCCGTACACTGCAGCCAATACAATCTCCCTCCCCTGTAACACCCCGTGTGTGATAACATAGCGGCCCTCTTTGTCCAATACAGTGTGATGTTCCTTCCAATCCAACCCGGCCCGTATGAGTATGGCCACCCCTCTAGCATAATTCGAATAGACAGCGGAGTACACCCCTGCCCAACGTGAGTGTTTCAGCCTGTGTGAGGGAGTGGAGGACAGGTGTGTTTCCTGCAGAAAGCAGATATCTATCTTGTGTCGGGCGAGATACCCCTGCATCAGCCGAGCCTTTTTGTAGTCCCCAAGCCCTCTAACGTTCCACGTCAATAACCTAACGGTCGTCATCCCATCAGTCACGTGATGTCTCTACGCCCTCGCCCCTGCACTGTATCACCAACACAGTGTATAGCCCGTGCCCTGTGTGTGGCCGCAGTGTGTTGAAATGCCAGAAAGTATATCCATCGTACCATAACATGTTAAACTGTAACGAACCCAACTTCCCCCCCCGCCCTCCACCCTCACCAACCCCCCAATCAGGTTGTGACAGATCCCCACCATGTACACGCAAAACATATGTGCACATGCAACCCACAAACAATGGGAGACACCCCATGGGGCGTGGTGCTCCAGACGAACTCCCCCGCTTTCACAGGGTGGCTACACCATAAGCAACCCATAACACATCCGAGTCCCTTGTACTGTCGAGGAGTTCCAGTTCTGGAGTTAAATTGCACATACCAGGGATAGGCCTCCCTCGGCAACCCGGAAACATGTATCCGGCCCACCGGAGCGATCACCGGCGGGAAGAAGACAACCCATCCCGTAGAACCCTCAATGAACACCATGGGTGGCACTAGCCGCCTACTCACGTCCTATTCAGTCATTGTCACTCAGGCGATCGTCTACCATCTCCGCACGTGGCGACGTGCGTCTAGCCGCAGCTCCACCGAGCCGCTTAGCAAACTTCAACGCCTCCTTTGCCTCGGTAAAGTAGTGAGTGGTGCCTTCATGTGTCACCTTCAGCTTGGCTGGATATAACAGTGCATATGGGATGGTAGCCTGCAGGAGCAGCTTTTTGGCAGGCAAAAATTCTTTCCGGGCGGCCTGCACCAGAGGAGTGAAATCCGGGTAAAAGGAGATGTGGTTACCTTTATGTTCGATTTTCCCCTTTTCACGTGCAAGGCGTAAGATAAGGTCCCTATCTTGAAAGTTCAGGATCTTAGCCAGGATCGGGCGCGGCGCCGCCCCCACTGGAGGCTTCTTCCCCAGCGACCGGTGTGCCCTCTCAACCGCGAACATCGGGGAAAGCGCCGGATCAAAGAGCTCGTGGAGCAGCTCCGACACATAGAGCTCCATCTTGCCCATGTTCGTCGTTTCCGGGATGCCAGTGATGCGAATGTTGGATCTGCGGGACCTGGCCTCTAAATCATCAGTCTTGGCCCTGAGGAATGCCAGTTCCTTATCCACAAACGTGAGGTGTTGTTTGGTCTCCCGTCTGAACTCACAACATTCAGTGCGTTCGTTCTCCAGGCTGTCGAGTCGTGATTCGTGCGAGTCCACCTGTTGCTTGACTGATTCCAGCTGTGAGGCCATGGCGTCCAGTTTTGCATCAATGCTCTTCAGGCTCGACCGCACCTCCAGCATCAGCGCGCGGTATTCACTTTCAGGCCCCGACCCCTGCGAGGTAGACTCAGCCGCCTCCTGTTCCGCTGTCTGCTGCCTGGCCTGGCGTTTGTGTTCAAATGTGAGCCGGGACTGCTTCGCCTCGTTCTTCCCTCCCATGGCGTCTGGCCCGCCACGGACCCCTACAGGACGGTGTCCGCTGAGATAATCCGGTATGGCAACGTATCTCAGACAGCGCCCCGTGCGCCGGGATCAACCCCCGGGGTGCAGTCTCCCCGCCTCCTCTACACCCCCGCGGGCTCAGATCAGTTGGGGCGTAGCATGTAATCGCACCCGCCAGTCCGGTCCAATCTGCCCCCTTCTCGCCGGGCAGCGCGGGTGTTGTGCGATGGGCCACAGGCAGCCCAACTATCTCTCACCTGTGGCGCCACGTATAGTCTCACTGCCGCCCCCTCCTCATCCGCAGGTGTCCACAGGAGCCCGACTGTCCCGACTCGGCCGCACCCGGCGCGACCAAGCCGCGTCCTCAACCCGACTATCTCCGAGTCCGGCACAGGGACGATGCGGTATGTTAAGGCAACACCGTGGCCTCTCGCGGTTCCAATCGCCTCCAGGCCGCCCGCAGCAGCGCCAGTGACAGTCTATAGCATGTGTCCAGCAGTCATCACAGCGCCAGCCCCATCCGCAGGTCACCTCACACAGGCCGTCGCCTACCTTCACATCAAGCGTGTAGGGGCGCGGGCCAAGCTATAGTCCGGTGTCCGCCGCGCTGGCCAGTCGCTCGGCCGCCCCCGCTAGTGTTCACAAGATGGCGCCCGCGCCGCCCGGGTGACCTCCTTCCTCGGTCGGGCGCAGGCAGGCCCGGCAGCGCTCCACACGGTGCGGCAGGCGGAGCACAGCGGCCGGGTCCCCAGATGGTTCCGCTCCTGCGGCGACGGACCCCACACTTCCACTCGCTCCAGGTCCGGGGGAGCAGCCGGCCGCCTCACTCCAAGCCCGCACAGCCCCGGCCTCGCGCAGCCGCAACCAGCCGCCTCCGACCCTCACAGCGGCGGGCTCGCACCAGAGGATCCACGCGGGTGGGGAGGACAGGGGCACAGCTCGGCTCCGCGGTTTCCAGCTGCCTTCAGATGGCAGACGGCAGCGCTGCTCGATGTGCGGCACCCTCCGGTGTAGAAAACGGGACTCTTCGCGTGCTTGGGTAGGATTATTTCAGGATTTATTCATGTAGCCGGCGGAGCTCGCTCACAGAGCGGCCATTTCGCTGCCCGGTTGGCCACGCCCCCCGGAATAGTACATTTTTCTGTTCCAACATCCAGCGCCCCCCTCCGCAAGTCGTTATTACGACTTGCGGGGTAATGGTGTGCGTTGTTAAAACGCGGTCGATGTAACGTCCGCGTTGTAACAACATGCGGGGTATGGTATGTGGGAAAAAGAGGCATATTCATTTGGAATTGTTAGATATCCCCCACTGCCAGCTGGAGTGGGTACAACATTTACTCTGGATTGAGATGGGCAAGGTAAAATGTTATTGGCCATGATATTGGACTGAAGACCAGATATAAGCTGGTGGTCTGGCATAACTGGCCTCTGAGGGGGCAAATAAGTGTACCCCATAGGCAGAGGCTCAGGATCAGTTATCTTGTTGGGCCCAGTGGTTAAACTCGACAGGCTCGAGCCTTTTTACACTTCTGCAAAGTGTCAATGCTGTTAAGAATGCTTAAAAAAGGGTCAAGAAGAGTTTTCACAGTTATTTCCAGAGAGCTAAAAAACTGAGCATACGGCAAAGAGTTGCCCTGGCCATGGGGTCCTGGTTCAACTTCCAAATGTGATTCCCTTACAGTGTTCCTTGCAGCGGGGGCTAACTTTTTTTCCATGCAGCAGGTGGCAAAGGGTCTCTCTTGGGTTTGCTGCAAGCTTTTGCCTTTTCGGGAGGGAGTGAACATAAGATGTCAGATGAGGGACCATGCGGTATATTAATGGCAGCCTCTAAATCACAGGATTTTAGGTTTTCCGTGGGGGGCTTGGGAACAATAGATAGCTAGATTTGTGGTAAGCTGGATGGTTCTGCCAAAGAACTCATGTATTGCCCGCTTTGCCGCCCCCAGTCTCTCCTCCACACATTCGATTTCGCTAGAAATAGCCCCCATAGCCGTGGTGAGGAAGCTAGTGATGGTGGAAGTTAATGGGCAGCCCTTGGTAGGAGGCATAGCTAGTTTTCGCTACCCCATCCTCTTACCTTGTCTATCGGCTGAAGCTGCAGAGGATGGTCAAGGCCGTAACCTAAAACCAAGAGAAAGGGCCCAGCCCAGCCTTGTACGGCCACGGACAGGTTGGGGGATCCCTGGACGGCCTTTATGCACCTCCTGGTGCCGCTGTGATGGTGTTGGCGGAGTGAGAGCCGCCTGGCAGGTTGGGGCTTGTAGTCCTGCCCTCAGCGGCAGCACAAACAGCAACAGCGGACTCCCCACTTTTTTAAATTTATTTTTAATTGTGATCAGTTCCATTGTGCTTGGTTGAAGTATCAAAGAACCTTAAAGACTGCCAAAAAAGACTGTAGATTGTTCATTGACAGTGTCTGGCTTTTGAAGATTTTATGCCTGTTTTAATAAGAGATGCCATGACCTCTGCCTGTTTTAATAAGAGATGCCATGACCTCTTTTCATTGTATCACCCTGAACAGTCAGAGGCCTAATTGTCATGCTTTAAAGATGATAAGGCCTTGATTTAGATTTTGGCAGATGGGTTACTCCAGATATCTAGTCTGCCTTTAAAAGTTAATTATATCCTATGGAATTTGTAATAAGTTGGGCGGGATACGACAAAGTATCCCTTTGCCAAACTCGAAACCAGGCCCTTAATCTTCAATAAACTGCACAATACAAGTTTCGGAACAGCACTATTAACAAAGGTACACTTAATTTTAGAAGATCTAGGTGGTTTTACATTAAAATTGTATCCTGCACAGTACCTTTACTTACGTCCATTACAAATAATGGGCGTAGTCATATTGGAAAGATAGGTTTTGCCTCTTTGCGGACTGAAGTTGAAATGAGACTCCAAAGGTATACAGATAGGGATATGGGAGACAATAGGGGAATCATAGATCACGTACTGATCTGTGAATGCCCTCATTGAAGCCTAAGAAAGTGCCTACACCATTTTATTTCTTCTGTATGAAATGCAAAAAGTGGTGGACAGAAATTATGAGCTGGATCTTAACCACCAGGAAGTGTTGCATTCAATTGTTTTATGCTAAAGTATGCCACTAGAGACATGAACCATTATATGCAAATCAATGTTGATCCTGCCAGAAAAGGAAAAATTCAGCGCCGAAGCCTTGAGCTATATTCCGTTGTGTCTGGTAACTTAAGCAACTCCAGACACAGTTCTTTTCGAGTGTTATAGTGAGGGATAGCTTGAAGTTCTAGGCACAGCAAGCTTCTGATCCAGACATGGCCATACCAATGCCCACGTAGAACAGCAAAGACAAAAGGTGAGAATATAAGAAGGCTGTGGTTATGACTGATATGCTTAAGGTTGGTGCTTGCTTGTACTGTCACAAAAATAACCACAAGAATGGAATGCACCAAGGCTAATAACCACTGATTTAGACTGATTAAGGCTTTTTGTTGCAGTTGTCCCCCCACCTTTTGCCCCCTTTTTAGTTACTAGCTGCTGATTTTCAACTGTGACAGTGCACCGAGGCCTGCTAACCAGACCTCAGTGCTAGTCATCCTTCCCTAAAACGAGGTGTTATCTAATTGTTCTACAATGGGCAAAGGACTTTAGCCCCCTCTTTAAGTCCCTAGTAGATGGTACCCCAGGTACCTAGGTCAGGGGAATTAAACAGGGTCCCTAAGGGCTGCAACATATCTTATTCCACTCTAAGAGACCCACATTCAAATTTCACCCTGACTGCCATTTCAGGCTGAATGACATGGTGCAAACCATGAGTCAAAACATGACTCCTGTGTGTCATGCCAAAGTCACTACATCTAATAAATGTAAGTCACCCCTATAGCAAGCCTTTGAGCCCTAAGGCAGGGTGCATGATATTTTATGTGAGGACATATGTGCATGAACAGATATGCCCCTGTGATGTCCAGTTCTATTACTAGATAGTGCAAGTGAGCAGTGAAGCCTTTATAAGGTATTTACTGGGCACTGATCAGAATGAGTTTGCCAGCTACATAATGGCTTCACGGAAACATATGGTGTTTGGTAGCAAACGCCTCCTATAATAAACCGACACTGATTCCAGTGATGGAATTATTAATATATGCACCCAGAGGGCACCTTAGAGGTGGCCTCCTAAAAACCTGCCTTCTACTGGTATGCTGATGGACTGGTCCCAGCCAGCCTGCCACCATAGATGAGTTTCTGACCCTCAGGGGTGAGGGCCTTTGCTCTCAGGAGGTCCGTAACAAAAGTCTGCTCAGGCAGAGGTTGTTTATACCCCCTCGTACAGGATGACCTGTGAATTAGCATTCCAAGGCAAGGAGCTTCAAAGGGCCTTTGGTATGCAAATCTGGCCGACCAGAATCAAAGCCGACTTGTTACCGAATCGCATTTTGCTTTTGCGATTTAGTATTAGGAAAGGACGTGTTTAGGGGGTCCCTTCCTAATACCGAATAACACTGGTATGTATGAATGTTTTGTGACCAGAATGCGCTCACAAAACATTACTAATTTACGAATCCGTAGAGGAGTCCAATGGACCTTTGTGAATGTGGGTGAAATGTTTTTAATTTTAAGAGCAGGCAGTGGTCCCACAGATTACTGCCTGCTCCTAAAAAACGAAAAGAAAACTTCATGTTCGAGGCATATGAGCTGTAGATCATATGCTTTAGCATAGATCGCCATCTGGTGTTGGGCTCGGATGTTTGCACTTTGTTTTTCTTCGAAGAAGTCTTTGTAGTCACGAGGAAGATGACTCCTCCTTTCGGTGATAGTGCGCATGGGCATCGACTCCATCCCTAGATTGTTTTTTTCTGCCATCAGGTTCGGATGTGTACTGCTGCGCTCCGGTTCGGTATCGTTTTCAAACCCCTTTGACGCGCAATCCTCTACCCTCAACGGTATTGTCTTTCGATCGCGGTTTCCCATTTGACGCGCATCGTGTAAATTGTGAAAACCTTCGATCAGGAACTTCGAGGCGGGCCGTCGGGCCTACCCGTGCCGGCCACTCCAGCAGTCGATGGAACGGACTCCATTCAAGACCTCCATTCCATGCACAGACCTGCACAAGGTTTGCAACCTCTGCTTATCCCCGGAACACAACGAGAAGGACTGTGAAGCGTGTCGATCATTCCAATCGAAGAAGACCATTCGTGATCGTCGGGCTCGACACTATGAGATGCAACGCGGCAGCGGCTCTGTACCAGACATCTTCGGCGAAGGTCTAGACCAACGTCCAGCCTCAGAAGCCAAGGAAGAAAAACCAGTCTCCATGTCCGAAGCCGATTCCGATATGGAGGAAGACCTGAACACCACTCCTGGTAAACGTACTGTGAGTACAGATCCCCATGTGCCCATGCAAACAAAGTCTAAGGCTCTGGTATCACCCTCGGGCTCGGGTCGACACCGAGAAAAAGTTTCAGATGCCCCGCCCTCCAGCCCGGCAATGAAACATAAAGACAGGCTTGCCCCATTCCGGTGCCGAACCATTACCTTCGGCACCGAAACATAAAACAAAACATGTGCCAGACACCTTCGGCACCAAAGACACCTTGGGCACCGAAGGCCTCGGATCCGAAATCCACCAAGTCAAAAGCTTTGGACCCGAAATCGTCCCAAAAATCCTCGGAGCCGAAATCCTCCACACCTAAAAGCTCAGAGCCGACACCCTCCACGCCAAAATGTTCGTAGCCGAAACATGCCACTCCGAAAGCTTTACACCCTAAACAAGCTAAAACTAAGCACTCGGATTCGAAACATTCGGAGCACAAAGACTCTCAGCCCAAATCTTCCACACCGAAATCTACTCCTTAAAAAAAATATATACTTCCCAGGAGCCTCCATCTGAAGACACAGTTTTGGATCCAAAACAAGAGACTTAGTATTGATCCTGAAACTGGACACCTTCTGACCACTCTTCCTAAAAATCAGTGGCTGGATCTCTCAGAGGAATCTACTATACCTCTGAAGAAAAAGGACATGGGTACTAATCATTCTCCCCCTTACATACCACCCTCTCCTCCTCTTAATCCGAATTTACTGATTACACCATCAAATTCATTGCCACCTCCACTTTCACCTGACCCACAGGATGAAGATTATGGGGATAGGGATGAAGATCAGGATATACCACAAGACATACCACAGGCCACTGATACCTAGGAAGATTATAATAAGGATCCAGATCAAAATAACAACCCTGACCTGTATCCCTCTAGACCTTCTCCCCCTTACATACCAGCCTCTCCTCCTCTTAATCCCAATTTACTGATTACACCATCAAATTCACCACCACTTTCACTTTCACCTGACCCACAGGGTGAAGATTATGGGGATGGGGATGAAGATCAGGATATACCACAAGACATACCACAGGCCACTGATACCTAGGAAGATTATAATAAGGATCCAGATCAAAATAACCATGACCTATATCCCTCCAGACCCTCCCCACCAGATGACAACATTGGCTTTGCCCAGCAACAGTGCTGCTCAATATCACGGGGTGGAGCTACATACAGATCCTCTAGAAGATGATTTCCTTGTGGAGACATTTACACATTCACAAAAATCTACCAATACTTTGCCAATGCTCCAGGGCTTGTGAAACACACACACAACGTATTCAAAGACCCAGTTAGAGCCAGAATACTCGCTCACACCTAGAGTGGATAATAAATACAAACCCGCTCCTTCAGACCCTGCAGATATATAAAAGGCCAGTTGCCCTAGACTCTCTTGTTGTATCTAACGCCTGCAAGAGAGCTAACTCTCAAACTACAGGCGACGCCCCCCTCCTGATAAGGATTTGAAACTCATTGATGTCTCAGGCAAACGAGTGGCTTCGCAGGCTGCTAACCATTAGCGTATTGCAAATGCTGAGGCCCTATTAGCACAGTACGGTAGAGCTCACTATGATGAGTTGGAAAAACTCATGCAACGCTTGCCTGATGAGTATGAGACGAAAGCTAACAACCTCATTCAGGAAGGTAAGCTTATCACCAACACTTCCATAACATGTGCACTAGATGCAGCAGACACAGCATCTTGTGCCATCAACACCAGCATACTACTGCGCAGGCACGCTTGGCTTCGAATCTCTGGATTCAAGCAGGAGGTCCAATCCTCCATACTTGATCAGCCTTTCGATAAGGAACATCTTTTTGGGCCAACAGTCGATACTTAACTCGAAAAAATGAAGAAAGACACCGAAACTGACAAGTCCATGGGGGCCTTACAATTGCCTTCTAACAGGGGTTCCCTTCACCGCTCCTTTTCCAGGGGTGGCTCAAAAACAGTGTCATCAGAGAATCCCTCCTCCGCTTATAAAAATAACAACCAGTCTACCTCCTCCAGAGGTTATTTTCGAGGAGGCTACAGAGGAAATGATAATAAGGGAAAAGGCAGCGGTAATTCCACCCGCACTTCTCCTGCCAACAACAGATCCACAAATGAGAACTACATCCTCAAGTACTCCTCCCATTCTTCCAGATGTGGGGCTACCCAGAAATGGATCTGTTCGCCACACACCTCAACACAAAATGCCCAAACTTTGCGTCCAGGTACCCACACCCATTATCTAAAAGGCAATGCGCTATGGATGAATTGGTCAGGGAAATTTGCTTAGGCTTTTTCACCTCTCCCACTAATTCCATTAGTGGTTCGGAGCTCAAGCAACATTCCCTCCCGATGATCCTAGTTGCTCCCACATGGGCTCTGCAACCATGGTTCACAACCCTGTTGTAACTATCAGTAGTTCCTCATCAAAAGTGACACCTCTCCCTCAAGCTTCTCACTCAGAACCATGAAGAGATAAGACATCCAGATCCCAGTTAACTCAACCTTGTGATCTGGCACCTGAAATCTTTGTGTTTGGCTACCTTAATCTCCCGCCAGACTGCATGAACGTCATTAAAGAGGCTAGATGGCCACCCACAAGATCATGCTATGCAGCGAAATTGAAATGATTTGTAATTTATTGTACTAAAAATCAAATCAATCCGCTAGATGCTGTAACTCAAAACATCATTTGCTATCTGTTACACCAACAACTTGCTAACTTAGCTTATACATCTATGCGATTACATCTTGCCGCAATAGCGGCTTACCTACAAAACAGACAACACTTGTCTTTGTTTCGCGTACCCGCTATCAAAGCCTTTATGGAAGGACTCAAAAGAATCGTTCCTCCTAGACTTCGACCTTCTCCCGTGTGGAATCTTAATATAGTCCTTACAAGACTCGTGGGCACACCATTTGAGCCTTTGCACAAATGCGAACTACAGTTTCTGACTTGGAAAGTAGCCTTCCTTATAGCCATCACATCTCTTAAAAGAGTTGGTGAGCTCCAGGCACTAACCATACAAGAACCATTTTTACAAATTCACCAAAATAAAGTGTTTCTTAGGACTACCCCAAACTTTTTACCCAAAGTCATTTCTGCTTTTCATCTCAACCAGTCTGTTGAGTTACCCGTGTTTTTTCCTCAACCAGACTCAGTGGCAGAACGTGCTCTTCACACATTAGATCAAAATCATCTTGCTCCCATTCCAGGTCATCGGGACATTTGGGAATAAAGCATAAGAATTTGAAGCGTGCTTCGACTTCTCCTCATCCGTCGGCTGATGCGACGAAGGAGCATCAACGTTCAAGGTACGGTTCTTCGGAATTGTTGCCAAGGCCTACTCCGAGACTCCCAGCTTTTCCAGGAGCTGGAGGGACTCCTGCTTAGGTTAAAGAGTTGTGTATTAGACAGGCCCGACCCCCCTGGCGCCCCTTTGGGCCCCTCGGGATTGGTAGGGGCCCTGTCTGGTTCCATGCTGGTGGCTTCGGCCACGGCTCCAATGGGCCCCTGTGGATACATTCACGGATCCGGACAGACGTCAGTCATGCCACAGCAACCTTTCCCAATGCCGACACCAATGCTCCCAGTGCCAGCCCCAATTATATCTTAGTTAGAAGGTCAGTACAGTGTAGTGTGAGGAACTCTATGATGCTAGTGGTCTGCTCACATCCTCAGATACTGTGTCTATGGTGGATGGAGCATCATATTCCATGATGGTGAAGAGCAAACACAAGGAGATAATGGACGGAGCGCTGAAACTTTTCAGACACTCACCCCCAGTCACAGATCTGGATTGAATCCATCATCATTTTTTAGCTCACTTCGCCACCTCAGTTCAGACCCAGCTATATGCAAATCAGTCTTGACCCTGTGCCTCATGGGAACAGTCTAGACTGAACTGCCAAGCCAGGTCTTCCCTGATCCGGAAACAAGCATCCTGGGACCGGTTTCTGGGTAACACCCTTCATCAGCCAGGCTAGCTTGAGTCCAGTGGCAAAGTGAGCAAGGGACCCAAGTCTGGGCATACCCTGCCAACTTAGGGCAAACAAAGCAAAGACAAGGAGATGATGCATTCTGTCCATCAACTGTTTTTTTTGCTTGATGGTGAAGAGAGCAGCTGAAGCCTGAATCTCGAGTTGCCCTTGGTGGCAGTCAAGATTCCCATCTTGACGGAAGTGCTACAACCAGGAGCTTCCGCTTTCGCACCCTTGCTCCCTTGTAATAAAGTGCAAACAGATAAAGTACTGGGAACTGGGTCCAAGCCCAGCACAAGGGCTCCTGTAAACAAGACAATTGCCTGCTGCTACTGCCCACACTTGGGGACCCGAATTTCCCCACCCAACTCCCCACCCCTGAGAGTTTAGTGGTCCAAGCCTCTACATTTCATGGAGCGTTCCCTGCCACACCCCCAGACAGGGAATCCAAGAGGCTGAATAGCTTGGAAAAGAAGATGTTTTCTTCCACCAGCCTTGCATTGCCGTCAGTGAACACCACATGCTTATTGGGCTGCTACTCCCACACTCTTTTGTACACGGTTGCGCAAGTGCTGCTGCAGGTCCCAGAGGAGGCTCGGGCCGTTATCTCCCAAGTGGTCACCATTAGGTGTGGTTTGGATACGATCGACTCACTGATCAGAGCAGTTTCGCAGATGGTGGCACACTGGTGCTATTCCTTGCTGAGAACATCTGGCTATTCAGGGGAGGTCCAGGCCTCCCTCATGGGCATTCCCTTTGATGGCAACCATCTCCTCAGAGACAAGGCAGACTTGGCGCTGAAGCGCTTTAAGGACTTGCGGGCTACTTCTAAGTCCTTGGGCCTCGGAGGTGCCCCACGTCATTCCCAGTCTGCTTATCGCTACTTTTGAAAGGGGCTTTCAAACGCGTCAACCATATTCCAGCCACCACCCCACGCATGCTTCCCAGACTTTGGGGGTGAGGATGATAATCATACCAACACCGTGAGTCAGGTAGCCAGCGGTCTGCCACAACCACTTATCCTCATGCAGAAACATCCTCTAAGCCCTCCTAATCTTGACCTGCAAGACCATGGGTGTCCAGTTGGTGGCAGAATCAGCCGTCATCTCCACCACTGGCAATTCATAACATCAGACAGGTGGGTTTTACAGATTATTCGGACGGCAACTCCCTTCCCTTCAACTCCTCCCCTCCTCCTTTGCCCCCATCTCACGACTGGCTGACAGAGGATCATTTGTCCTTGCTCCGTGAGGAAGTCACAGCTCTCTTGGCCAAGGGAGCCATAGAAAGGGTTCTGGTGTCAGAAGTAGGCAGTGGTTGCTATTCCTGCTACTTTCTGATTCACAAAAAAGAGCTGAGGGCTTTGCCCTATTTTAGATCTGATAACTCTCAACGTCTTCCTCAAAAAAGAGAATTTCAAGATGTTCACATTGGCTCAAGTTTTGTCTGCCCTGGACCCAGGATACTGGATGGTAGCTTTGTTCTTGCAGGACACCTGTTTCCATATCCCCGTCTTGCCTGCCCATCGGCGTTACCAGCAGTTTATGGTAGGCCATGAGCACTTTCGCTGGGGTTCACTATCAACATGCTGAAATCAAACCTAACTCCCTCTCAGATGCTCCCTTTGATTGGAGCTGTTCTGGATACAGTCCAGTTTTGGGTTTATCCTCCCAAGCAGCGAGGCTGGGATAGTCAGTCTTTGATACTGATGTTTCAGCCTCTATCTTGGATTTCGATAAGACAGACTCTGAGGTTGCTGGGCCTCATGGCCTCCTGCGCGTGACACATGCCAGATGGTGTATGCAGGCTTTGCAGTGGCTCCTGAAGTTCCAATGGACGCAGCACCAGGGGCATCTCTCCGACATGGTCCAGATCTCGGAGGGATCTTCAAAAGACCTACAGTTGTTGCTCACAAACTGCAATTGGATTAGAGGCAGAACTCTCGCCCCTCCCCAACCAGATCTCACAGTAGTGACTGATGTGTCACTCCTGGGATGGGGCGGCCATCTGGGTGAGGGGGAGATCAGAGGACTCTGGTCTCCGGCGGAATCAGGACTCCACATAAACATGCTTAACTCCAAATGATCTGACTGGCATTGAAAGCCTTCCTACCAACCATCAAGGGAAGGCTGGTGCAGGTGTGCACAGACAACACCACTGCCATGGGGTACTGCAACAAACCGGGCAGGGAGGGGCCATGAACCCTTTGTCAAGAGGCCCTGCGTCTCAGGAAATGACTGGAACAACGGGGCTTATCCTTGATAGTTCAACACCTGGTAGGTTCCCTAAATACCAAGGCGGACAAGCTCAGCCGTTGATGCCTAACGGATCATAAATGGCATCTCCAACCGGCAGGGACGCAAGGTCTTTTTTTAGCAGTGGAGTGAGCCTTGGTTAGATCTGTTTGCCTCCGCTGGGAAGGCACAATGTCAGCAACTTGCTTGCTGAAGTTTCCAAGGTGGCTCTCACTCCGAGACACCTTTCGTCTCGAGTGGAGCTTATGCATCTTGTCCACCTTTCCACCCATACCACTTCTGCCCAGAGTTCTCAAGAAGATCAGGAATGACCGGGCCCAAGTAATCTCTGTGGCTCTGGACTGGGCACGGAGAGTCTGGTATCCCGAGCTTCCCAGCATGAGCATCAATCCTCTGATCAAGCTGCCCCTCCAGGAGGAACTTCTGTCTCAGCAGCAGGGGAAGGTCCTTCACCAGAACCTGTCAAATTTACGCCTTCTTTCATGGAGATTGAGCGGTGACAGTGGACAGCTTTTGACCTTCCTCCCGAAGTCTGCAATGTTATCCTGCCAGCCAGGCGTCCCTCCACTAAGACAATGTACGCCTGCCGGTGGAACAAATTTGTATTATATTGTACAGAAAAGTCTATTGACCCTCGTTCTGTTCCCTTTCTGATGTCCTCCTTTTTATCTTAGCCTTGCCCAGCAGGACTCTGTCTGCCTTTTCTTGCGGCTTCCTGACCAACCCTCTTTATTTAAATCTCCTATTGTAAATAGGTTTCTTAAAAGTCTTGTAAATATGTTTTTGAGGCATATGAACTGCAGATCACACACTGTGCATAGATCGCCATCTGGTGTTGGGCCCGGATGTTTGCACTTTATTGTTGTATTGGAATAAGTCTTTGGAAGTCACAAGATAGGTGACTCCTCCTTTGGACAATAGTGCGCATGGGCATCGGCTCCATCTTCAGATTTTTTTTTTCCGCCATCAGTCTTGGATGTGTTCGTCGCGCTCCAGTTCGGTATCGTTACCGTTCTACCTTTTGACGCGCAATCCTTCACTCATTCTTCGGTATTGTTTCGATCGCGTTTCCCATTCCACGCGCATCTCTCCAAACTTGAATTCTTCTATTCCGGTCATCGACGTAGGCCTTCGGGCCTAGCTGCGCCATTAGGCCTTGGGCTCATAGAAAAGACTCCTTTCAAAAAGTGTCTTCAATGTGGATCCAAGTTTTCACACGCCGATCTTCACGAGGTGTTTAACCTCTGCCTCTCGCCCGAGCACGAGGCGAAAGACTGTCCGGCTTGTGCCTCTTTCTGCTCCAAGAAAACAATTCGGGATCGTCGAGCTCGAAGAAGCATGGCTCGATCATCAACTTCGATACCGGACGATATCTTCCAAGAAGGCATCAATGTACCGGAGCAGGAGCAGATCGAAGAGGGCAACATTTGCGCCTCCGAAGTAGATGACTCCGACGTAGAAGACATCACTCCAGGGCAGCGGGTCGTAAGTACTGACGTCAACCCCTCCCCCCCACCCATTCACAGGAAGGCTTCGGTCACACCTTCACCTTCGGGCCTAGGTGCACACCGGGACAAAACTTCCCACGCCCCGCCTTCGGGCTTGGCAAAGAAGTTGATACATAAGCCTTCAGGCCACTTGGGATCGAGTCAGCCTACCGTCGGTGCCGAAACCCCATCCCCGGCACTAAAGAAGAAACCACTGTCTTTGTCCGCACCGACACCTGGTTCCACATCTGCGCCTTTGGCACTGAAACCCGCTGGTACTGACGTCACGGCTCCGAAAAAATAGTCGGAACCAACCAAACAACCGGTTTCAAAGACCACTGACGCTCAGTCTTCCCACCCCAAAAAATCATCGGAACCAAACAAGCAACCGGCTCCGAAGACCACTGGCGCTCAACCTTTGGATCCGAAAAAATCATCAGAACCAAAGAATTTACTGGTTCCGAAGGCCCCAACGGGACCCAGGGAAACTCCTGATTCCAAGCCTAAGGAGCAGAAAACCACTCCAAAACTTGTGCCACACAAACAATCGGACCCAAAAAAATCGGCACCGAAACAACACACTCCTGAGGAGGAGCTTTTTCGGCCTGATCCAACCAAAAAACTCTTGAAATAGACCCAAAGACAGGTCAACTTCTGCTTAGTCCTTCCAGGAAAAGGAAAATGGGCAAACCTGTACCAGCTCCATGCCCTTTAAAGAAAAGAGACATTGCTACTTCTCCTTTAAGAATTTCTTCTCCACCTCCCCACCACATCTCTCCTATCCCATCTCCAGTACCCTCACAATCGCCTCCACCACAGGATGAGGAGGACACCTCTGGAGAGGAAGGGGATAGTGACCCTTTAGGGGAACCTAGTCACCCTAACACCCCAAAGGACCCATGGGACGATTATGGCACACCAGATGTTTGTAATGCACCAGAAGATGATATCTACCCATCTAGACCTTCCCCTCCAGAGGACACTATAAGGTTCACTCAGCTCATACGCAGAGCTGCAGAATACCACGGTGTGAATTTGCACACAGACCCTGTAGAGGAAGATTTCCTCATTGACACTTTTGCACCATCTCAAAGGTCCACTTCCATTCTCCCAATGTTAAAAGGGGTAATCAAACACGCTCCTGAAGTGTTTAAAGATCCTGTAAGGGCCAGAGTCATTAACCCCAGGGTAGAAAAGAAGTACAAGTCTGCCCCAGCTGACCCTGTTTATATTAGAGGGCAACTACCCTTGGATTCCTTAGTAGTCTCCAACGCCAGGAAAAGGGCTAATTCCCAAACCGCAGGCAATGCTCCACCTCCTGATAAGGAGTCAAAACTGTTGGACGCATCTGGTAAAAGAACAGCGTCCCAAGCAGCCAACCTATGGAGAATTGCCAACACACAGGCTTTGCTGGCTAGGTACGATAGGGCACACTATGACGAGCTAGAGACCCTACTACAACACCTTCCAGATCAATATAAAACAAGGGCCAATGATCTCATCCAGGAAGGCAAACTCATAACTAATACCTCCATTCGTTGTGCTCTGGATGCTGCAGACACAGCTTCCTGAGCTATTAGTACCAGTGTACTTTTACGCAGACATGCGTGGCTACGCATTTCGGGCTTCAAACCCGAGGTTCAAACTACCATAATAAACCAACCATTTGACCAGGAACACTTATTTGGTCCTAGTGTCGATTCATCTTTGGAGAAAATGAAAAAGATTTTGACACTGCCAAATCAGTGGGAGCTTTGCAATCGCAAACTCCCAAAAGTTCTTTTCGTCGCTCCTCTTATAGGGGCGTCTCTAGAGGTTTTACCACTGATAACCCCTCCACTTCCTACAAGAGTCCCACCCAGACCTCATCTACCAGAGGCTATTACAGAGGAGGCTACAGGGGCAATAACAACAAGGGTAGAGGCAAAACTACCAATACTCGCACTGCCTCCACCCCCACACAATGACTTCCCTCCACTCCCCCGGACCACTCTACTCCGGTCGGGGAAAGATTGCTTCAGTTCCTACCTGTCTGGAACACCATTGCCACGGACAGGTGGGTGAGACAAATCATCTAATCCGGTTATTGCCTAGAAGTCACTTCAACTCCCCCAAACATACCACCCAAACAGCGTCCAATGTCAACAGAGCACTTAACGCTTTTAAAACAAGAGGTGCTTTCCCTCCTACAAAAACATGCAATAGAACCAGTTCCCCTGCATCACCAAAACACAGGGGTTTACTCCCTGTACTTTCTCATTCCAAAGAAGGACGGAACCCTGAGTCCCATCTTGGACCTCAGACCATTAAACCTGTACATACAATCAGACCACTTTCATATGATCACTCTACAACAGGTCCTCCCTCTACTCAAACAAGGCGATTTCTTTGCCAACTTAGATCTCAAGGACGCCTACTTCCACATTCCCATTCACCCTGCTCACAGGAAATATCTTAGATTTGTAGTAGACGGTCAGCTTTACCAGTTCAAGGTTCTCCTATTCGAAGTCACCACAGAACCCAGAGTCTTCACGAAATGTCTGGCAGTGGTAGCAGCCCACGTAAGAAGACAACAAATTCATGTCTTCCCATATTTGGACGAGTGGCTCATAAAAGCCAAGTCGCATACCCAGTGTGTAAATCACGCACACACCACAATCCAACTACTTCACCTCTTATGGTTTACCATAAACCTCACAAAGTCTCACCTCCAACCGTCCCACATCCAACAATATCTAGGTGCCACAATAGACACCTCTAAAGGCCTTGCATATCCCAGTCCAGCCAGGATAGCAAGCATGAAAACCCTTATAACAAAATTCCAGCCGCAACACTCACTTCCAGCTCGAGTGTTCATGCAACTAATAGGGATGATGGCCTCTTTTACATTCATAGTGCCTCATGCAAGACTCCAGGTGCGCCCCTTACAGGAATACTTAGCACGTCAGTGGAACCAAGCTCAAGGTCAGCTAACAGATCTGGTGTTGGTGGACGGCCGCACACATTGCTCTCTGCAGTGGTGGAACACCCAAAACCTGTCCAAAGGGCGACCGTTCCTAGAGCCAGTTCCACAGATTGTGCTAACGGCAGACGCATCGCTCACCGGCTGGGGAGCTCATCTACTTCATCACACCATACAGGGCACATGGACACCTCAGCAAAAGCTACTCCACATCAACCATTTGGAGTTACTAGCAATCTTTCTGGCATTAAAATCATTCCAGAAACAGATATCAGGCAAAGCTGTCTTAGTCCGCACAGACAATATGACAGCAATTTACTATTTACAAAAACAGGGGGGACGCACTCTGCAGCTCTCTCAACTAGCACAGAGCATATGGAGGTGGGCTATTCCTCAAAACATATTCCTTTTAGCCCAACATCTTCCAGGAATTCAAAATCACATGGCAGATCTGTTAAGTCGTCAAACACAACAGTTTCACGAGTGAGAACTTCATCCACAAGTTCTTAAACTGTTTTTCCAAATGTGGGGGCAGCCAGAGATAGATCTCTTCGCCACACATTACAACACAAAATACCCAAGCTTTGCCGCCAGATATCCACACCCATTGTCCAAAGGCAATGCGATATGGATGAATTGGTAAGGCAGGTTTGTGTACGCTTTTCCACCTCTCCCACTTATTCCATTAGTGGTGCGCAAGCTGCAACAACAGTCACGAACACTGATCCTAGTTGCTCCAACATGGGCCAGACAACCATGGTACACAACATTGCTGGAACTATCAGTAATCCCGCACCAAAAACTACACCTCTCCCTAACACAGAACCATGGAGAGATGAGACATCCAGATCCAGCACAGCTCAACCTGGTGATCTGGCTCCTGAAGTCCTAGAATTTGGTTACCTCAATCTTCCACCTGGTTGTATGAATGTTATCAAAGAGGCTAGGTGCCCCACCACTAGAGCCTGCTATGCAGCCAAGTGGAAAAGATTTGTTATATGCTGTAACAACACCATCAGTCCTTTAGATTCCTCCACTCAACACATCATATGTTACCTGCTGCATCTTCAAAGATGTAATCTAGCATACACATCAATTAGATTACATCTCGCTGCCATAGCAGTTTACCTACAAAATAGACAACATCTGTCATTGTTCAGGGTACCTGCCATTAAAGCATTAATGGAAGGCCTCAAAAGAATAATTCCTCCCAGGGTACCACCCTCGCCGAGTGTGGAATCTAAACATCGTCCTCACAAGACTAATGGGTCCTCCATTCGAACCTCTGCATAAATGCGAGCTACAATTTCTGACATGGAAGTTCGCTTTCCTTGTGGCCATTACAAGCAGCTTCATGGTCTACACCGCACACATTCACAAAACACTATTGTGTAGATGTGCAGGCAAACAAGCTAGTGTGGGCCAGACTGTACTCAAAACACTATTTCAAACTACTGCAACAGATACTGGTGGTCGCCGCTAAAGAGGAGTACTGCTATGCAATCTATGCACAGTGTGTGATCTGCAGCTCATGTGCCTCAAACTGAAAATGTGAATTACCAGTATGCATCTGTTCTTGGCATGTAGAGCTGCAGATTCACACACGCTCACCCACCTCCCCGGCTACCTTTATCTGTTCCAGTATTATCTTAATTAAATACAACATACAATGACATCTATTTCAATTTCTCACAAAACTCCATAATTTCCCTTCTTGGCGAAAAAATAATCTGAAGATGGAGTCGATGCCCATGTGCACTATTGTCCAAAGGAGGAGTCACCTATCTCGTGACTTCCAAAGACTTATTCCAATACAACAACAAAGTGCAAACATCCGGGCCCAACACCAGATGGCGATCTACGCACAGTGTGTGAATCTGCAGCTCTACATGCCAAGAACAGATGCATACTGGTAAGTAGCATTTTCCTTTCCCCTTCTTTCATTATGCCTCAGTAGGACCTTAATTTAGTTCTCACTTAATTAATGTGTGCCCCTTTCAAGCCTCTTCTTAATTGTCCCCTCTGACTGCTCACCCTCAAAACAGCCTTTCTTGTGGTGATAACATCTGCCTGGAGGGTGAGTGAACTGCAGGCTTTATCATCCAGGGCTCCTTTACTGTCTGTTTTCCCAGCCAAACTGATGCTTCGCACTAGGGGCTCTTTCTTGCCAAAAGTGGTAATACCATTCCATGTGGGCCAATCCGTCACCATGCCCACTTTCTACACTCCTTCACACCCCTCAAAAGAAGACAAGCGACTCTGCGGTCAAGACTCAAAAAGAGTTTTGTTGTTCTACCTTGACCGCACATGAGAGTTCCGGGGAACGACCAACTCTTCATGGGGTATCTTAAAGCAAAGAAGGGTAGGGTAGTGCTGAAAGCAACCATTTCGCGCTGGGTCATCTTCTGTATTAAAATCTGCTACACACTGGCCAAGAAGCATCCCCCTGAGGGCTTAAAGGCCCAGTCCACCAGAGCTAAAGCTGCTACCACTGCGTTCGCATGTGGAGTCCCAGTCCTGGACATCTGCCAGGCAGCAAAGTGGGTTTCCCTCTACATGTTCACCAAACATTACTGCCTTGACCGTCAGGTCCGCAGGGATAAGCATTTCGCCCTTTGGTCCTGCAGGACTTCCTAGTTTAAATTTTGCCCGCTGCCCACCACCGGGTACAGTATTGCTTGGGTATCTATTCAAAGGTAAGGACTTTGTGGCTAGATGTCTCTACCAGATGAACAAGTTACCTACCTTCGGTAACACAATATTTAGTAGAGACAATATCTAGCCACAGGTTACTTACAGATTCACCCATCCTTTCTGCTCTGCGGACTGGTTTTAGGGTGAGGCTTAATCCCTTTCAGGTCCCTATTTTGAACACACTAGTGTCAGTGCACTTCATGGCTCCCTGCTCCTGGCTCCGAGGTGGCGTGGATGATGCTGATCGACGCCACCTACCGGCTCACAGGGGTACTGCTCATGCAAAAATCTTATGGTTCCAGTCGGACGCCTGGGAAATTCTAAGGTAAGGAATCTGCGGCTAGATATTGTCTCTACCAGATAATGCGTTACCGAAGGTAAGTACGCTGTTGTACATTACACCAACTTCTGATCTAACTTGTTTTTCCTTCAACAAAATCCATAAATATCTTTTTACAAGCACTGGTTCGAAACACAAAGACACTGAATCCGTGTTGACCATTGTTACTACAGTCTGAATTTGCTTCCTACTTTAGAATATTTCTCTATGTTTTATATAAAGTGAGCTAGACATTAGAGTAGAAAAGGTTTCTTGAGTACCACGAGATGTGACCTAGTTGCTAAGTTGCTAGCTATGGGTCCTGGAGATCTGGATTTGAATCCCCACCTTTGCACTGATTCCTGTGATTCTAAGAAATCCCTTAAAATCATAGTGCCTAAAATGCCAATATGTGAAATGTAATTGAGTAATTTAAGTGTGTACAATACCACTTGATGTTCAAGAGCCTGCATAGTCTCCCAACACCCAAAATAATTTACAACTATTGTTGCTTCTCAGCTAAGTTTGTACTATGGATTCACATGTTCACATAAATACATTCCTATAGACCCGATTCTGAATCCCAAGTATTAGACTGCTTTACTGTCTGGACAGCGGACTAGATGGTAAGACTGGTATGCATGAATGAAAGCTGTTATGTTTCTTAACCTGTTGATTTCTTGTAAAGGGCAGTTCCTTTGTCTCGATTATGTTTTTTACAATCACTTGTCAGCAGGTGGTGGATTTTAGTAATTAGATCCTTAAAGGTGGGTTTATGAATGTGTGAAAGTCTTTATGAAACGTATTGTCTTGGTTATCCTACCCCTCGTGGTTAAGTAATAATATTACCATCCGTATAGTGTGCATGTGCCAGAGCTATGTAGTATGTTACAGCAGTCCCATAGTCTGTTAACATATCCATAAATCTTTGTATTTACAGCGCCAGCACAATGTCACAAAGTATGTAACTGATGAGTGGTGCCAGACAGAGCATGAGCTGCTGCGCGAGAGAAGCCTCTGGGGACCTCCCATTGGTTCCCACCTGGACAAATGGATGTTGGAGATGACAGAAGGGCCCTGCAGGATGAGGAAGAAAACTGTGCGAAATGACATGTTCTATGTTCACTATCCTTACTACCCCGACTGTGAACCTGGAGACACTGTAAGTTCTGAAGGCTCTGAGAAAGCTTTTGAAACGTTTAAGCATTTTTAATTAGTAAAGCTCTGATGCAGTTAATACTAGAGAAGTGATTGACTGAGTGAACATATAGATACATCCAGAGTGTCTGCAAGAATAAAACACTGACTGGGTTCAGACTGCAGAAAAGACTCATCTACTAAAATGCTATCTTTTAAAATTATTCTTTAGCCCTTATTAGATCTTGCACGTATTACTTGTGTGTATTAGTATTTCATTCTTTTTTATTGTTTTTTAGTATTACATGAGTCACTTACATGAATTTCACTATTTGTGCTTTCACTCTGGTAGCGTAGAAAATTGAGCCAGATACCTCGACTGACACCTTTTACATCTGTGATTGGGCAATCTCCCCATTCCTATCTGTGTTTCTTTAGGTCTTGCCACACAGCCCTGATATCAGTTCACACACCATTACAAAATTCTTGTACCCCACTTCTTTTTGTTTGTTCTGTAACGGTTTTCTTTGCACAAAGGTGTGACTCTGTAGTTTATCCTTCAGCCAACCTGTCCACACACGTGCACACTTATTTTCAAACACACTACTACTGGTTGAACCTAATAATATAGTTGACCACACCAATCACTGATTGCAGTCATAGTTTTAATCACTTCTATGCCAGATTTTCCATTGTCAGAATTGTAAGTTGGTTTCTCTGCAGTGCAGCTTCCTTAATGGCATGCAATTAGGATCCAGTGAAAACATACTTTTCTGCTGAAAGTTAGAAAGGCTGGATTTTGCACAGCCCTCTACTTGTGAAAATACAAAACTAGTGAATCACAGAATTACAGTTTTATATTACAAATGATAGATGTAATACGAATTCAACAAGAATGAGATATTTGGGTGCATTCCTGTTTGCCTTTGGAGTCTGTCTTCCAGATGGATCTTTTCATGTGTGGCACCATCTGTCAGAGTATCTGTTCCCCAACAATTATCCAGACTCAGTATGTGTCCTCTCTCAGGTTTTCTTCTTTCAACCTTAACATTGTCACTCATCACCTTGAATGTGTATGTCTGTGAGGGCATCAAGGAGTAGGGCAGCCCTACACTTCTTATTAGAGTCATCATAACCAGTCCTGCGCCATAAGTGTCAGCTTAACCTCTGTACTATTTTTATCCACCAATAAAGTCCTGGCAGCAGAGACCTATATGAAATATTTGACATAGCTTTCTCCTTTTCTGCACCTTCTTCATCGTATAAGGAGGTGCCTAATAATTGCTATCTTACTCTACTCTTCCCAGTGCTTAGATCTAATGTTCGGGTGCTAAGAAAGTTTATTATCTATTTAACTTCATGCTTGCTGGAATTACCAAATTTCCCACACATAAAAAGTGTATTATTATTAATCATCTCTCTTTTTTGTTGTTGTTATAATTCCAAGCCTACCAGACAGCTTAGCTGTCTGGTTTGCTAAAGACATCTTGGGGACATTCTGAAAGCTTTCCAGGGAATGTATTTCGCCCGTTGCTTACCATTGGCTATGTGGTGTGTATCTCACATTTTCTGGCTTTCTATCTGCTGGCTTAATTTGTTTTAGCCTGACTAGGGTGAGTTTGTCCCTCCCAAGGAGCAAAGCTTTCTTACACAAATTCCCCATGTAGTAGTAGTGGTTAGTTTATTCATTCAAGTTTGACCATAAAACATTATACACTTAGAACAATGTATACATAATATTTCAGATCACATCATATCATTAAAAAGATAGTATAAAAATGTATTGTAATAAAATAAACTCCTACCGGATCCAATTTAGTGACATCATAGCACAGTTAATACTATTATTTGATAGTTATGTATCTGCAATCACTGTTCCTTTAAAGAAAACTACAATACCGCACCCTTAAATACAACAGTACCACTTCCATAACTCTTACACATTAGACTATTATTTATACAGGCCTAACAACAACCTCTTTATAAGCATATAGAATATTCCTTTGATCAACATAGGATATTAAATCAACATTTCATCTTTTACTGGGTACATGATCACAAGATTGCTATAAAAACATAACCAAATTCTTTAAAATAATAAAACATGCATCCAATAATAATTTCCCCACAATTTGGCATTTGTCCAAAATAAAGGTCATGTGCTGGATGCTATCCTGTTTAAAAAGCATGTGATACATTTCCTAAGCTATCAAAGGAGTGTTTTAACAGCATTCCATGATTTATCAAGTATATTCAAAATTAACTCTGGTAACAAAGGTCCTTCAGGTTCCTATAGCAGTAAATCGTGCATCACTTCACCCAGGCTAATTTATCCTAAGTAAAGTGCTAGTGCTTGACGCTATCCATTACAAAGTGCATATAGAATATTTCCTCCATCATAAGTATATTAATCAGCATTTTCATACTTTATCAGAGACATAGTTATAGTTTATTCCAAATGCTCTGCCAAGTTCGAAGACTATAAATCAAGTTCCAATAAGTATCACACAAACTTGGTAATTATCTAAAATAAAGTGCATATTATTCTAACCTTGGCCAAAGAAGAAACTAAGCAGCCTTTATTTTATGACATCTGCTGCGCTAATCATGAAATAAGTACCTGGATACCAAGTACACAACCCACTCAATATTTTCAGAGGTTAATATGCTCATGGCATCTGTAAGTTTTGTTATGGACGATCACCTGCAAGCTGGAATTAGCCTCATTCTCCTAGCCTTTACATAAGTAAGACAAAAAAAGCTAAAACGTACCACAGATTCAGTACTTGACAAACATGCTAGGGGGCATGGGTGGGTGTAATAGCACTCACCACCACCTGTTTCTGAATACATTCACTGGTAAGATCCCGTATCAAACTTTTAGAAATCTAGATCTTTCAAATGCTGGGACACACTTAACATAAATAAAACGCCTTGATAAAGTGCAGTGTGCTGTTGAGGACATCCACCTATCCTGGATGTAATCCCAATATCTGTTCTTCACTAGGGCTACCATTCCCCGGTCAGACTCTGGGTTATCCCAGGTTCCTTGTAGGCCTAATTCATACATTATGAACTTTGTGTTTGAGCCAGGCTGTTACTAGTTGTTTATCCAGCTCTTTTACTTCTGCGACTGCCTGTTTCACTGGCATCTGCAATTTAGCCGTCCACAGCTTCACCCAGTAGATCATGGACTTAATAGCTGCACTGAGTGTAACATGCCTCAGCCCTAAATCAAGTCATATTGGGGTAAGCGGGGCGCTTGTTGGTAATCAAACACAACACTAGGTAGGTAGAGGGTCTCAGGGAAAGATTTAAAGACCTACGCGGACAGAATCCCCGGCACAATTATATATCAAACCAAAAAGTCTGTGGGTCTATCAGGCTCTCCAAAGAGAGATCAAGAGCACAACCAGTACAAGCAGATAGCTCCTACTAAAACATGGAAGAAGTCTTATTTAAAAGGACGGAATCCCATCACCCACCGAGGTGGCATGCTTCATCATTTGGTATCTCCTCTTGGTTGAAAATCCTAGTGCAACCAAGGGCTACAACCCCCTCACTGTGAGGGAGGAGCTCAGGGATGTTTTACAGGGATGATGATCAATCTCTGATCGCCGCCTTCCTCAGGACCTAGATGGTGATTGCTACTGCAAAAACTATGTGTTCAAAATAATAACTTTGTGATTAGAACAGTACAACCTACAAACACCTGTGGTCTCCTTTGCGAAGAATCTACAGGTCCTGAGGAAGGCCGCGATCAGAGATTGATCATCATGGCTGAAACATGTGGACCCTTTGTTTAGACCAGCACGCTCGACAATTTTTTCAGACCACTCTTTCACTGTTTTTTAACATTGACACCAAGAGTTAATCATTAAACTCCTTTTTAATTCTGATAGCCAATTTTAACATCACTTTACACATCACTATACTCTTTCCACTGCAATCATCCCCCCTTAAACACTTTCGTGCTTCACATTAAACGGATTTTAGAAGATCCGATCAATAAAACATCCCTGAGCTCCTCCCTCACAGTGAGGGGGTTGTAGCCCTTGGTTGCACTAGGATTTGCAACCAAGAGGAGATTCCAGATGATGAAGCATTCCACCTCGGTGGGTGATGAGATTCCGTTCTTTTAAATAGGACTTCTTCCATGTTTTAGTAGGAGCTATTTTCTTGTACTGGTTGTGCTCTTGATCTCTCTTTGGAGATCCTGATAGACCCGTGGACTTTTTGGTTTGATATACGCTTGTTGGCAATGCCAGTATTGATCTAATTTACCTGTTCTCTAGTTTCTTAAGCCCTTGGTTTCTTCATATTACCATAATATTGCCCCATAGAGGGCTGCACCGAGTCCCTTAGCATGATAAATTTCAAGGACCAGCGATATTGTTCGAAAATGAGATTTATTCACTTTTTTCCTAATTGCAGCCTCAACATGCTGTAGGTACATTTGACTTTTCAATATTTGGGGGGCCCACAGTAGATTACTAGACAGTCTTACATCTAAATAATCAAAATCTTTGACCTGTTCCAGATTACCCGAGCCAAGCCTCAACTTTCCTAAGGCTTATGTGGCCGAAAGTCATAAATTTGGTTTTGGTGGCGTTGATCTCCAGACCATAATAAAAGTGTCTTCCAAAGAATCAATACGAAGCGAAGCTCCTGATCTGTAGTACTTCTATGTGCCCTAAATGCTGCTTGTAAATTAGACAGGACTTTATTGTCTTCCATCTAAGTTTGTATTTTCTACAGTAACTGTTTATGACAAATATATATTTTTTGGGCCTTTGGCCATCAAACTGATAGGCCTATAGTTGACAGGATCACTCTTATCCTCTTTTTTATGTATTGCAATTATTTCTGCCCCTTCCATGTCTCAGGTATATCTGCCCCTTTAGCTATGGCATTAGAGATTGCATTAAGTGTATACCACCACACAACCAGTTCTGAAGAGTACAGGTCACATGGAATCCTATCTAGTCCTGGCGCTTTATCCTTTTTTTCATGAGCTTAATGGCTGTTATTGTTTGTCCTAGAGAATGTAACTGTGGGGGCGCTGTCCCATTCCTGTACATAAACACAACATCCCTACCTGCAACAAGGTGCACACCTATCTCTCCAGTGGAGTATAACTTTGAAAAGTGCTGTTCCCAAGTATGAGGTTCTATATGGAAATCATCATCACTTACAACAAATAGTACCCCTTTGGCGAGCAAGTGCCAACACAATCTACTGTCTTTTGTTTTGGCTGCTATAACTAATTCTCTCCAGTTAGACTCCTCTCAGTTCTTCTTGGCTAATACTTTCATCTTTTTATACACCTTCTCCCCTTCTTTTATAACAGTTTTACATCTGTTTATTACAGCGCTTATCAGGTGTTGCTTGGCTAACTTCCAATGATTAGCAAACCGTTCCGGGCCCTTTGTTCTAATACTTTTAACTTTGAAGGTCCTGTAGACCTATATTTGAATGGACTCAAGTAGGATGTTAAATGTATGCATAACAGCCAGGTCTGTTTGTTCTTGTTTGCCAAATGAGTTAGAGCGGTAGAAGCTGTAGTATATATGCCGGCAATTGTGTCCTCATCCAACTGTATAAAGGGCTACTTTACCCTCCTTCCACCATTAGAAGATACAATAGGTATATCAATTATGCCAGGCAAGGGATTACTACTCAAATATGGGATATTTCTCAATTTGAGAGCTAAGGCATTGTGGTCCTGGTCTTATCTATCAATAAACTTCATATCCCTAATTATAGTTCATAGGTTTCAGTCAAGTAATATATAATCGATCTGGCTTTTAGAGTTTGCCCTCTTAAATTTGAAATTTGCACTCCGGTATGAGTTAATGCCCCAGTTGCATGCACGCAAGCCATATGCTAGCTAAAGTAAAGTCATCTGCAATGCAACCTTAGTGCTCCTCTTTAGAGTGTGAATTAACTGTCTTGGGATACCCCTTTCCTCATCCACATCTTGTATAAGATTTTGAATAAAATCCACGGGCCCGTATGCTGCATTAAATTCCCCAACTAAGATAAGATGGCTTCCACTATTGAATGTCTCCATGATTTCTTCCAGAGCGAGCAAAGTTTCTGACCCCTGATTAGGGCTAGAACACGATTATATGTATTCGAGTCGTATGGTAAAGGGCCCTTTTGTACTATTTGTCAAGACCGAGAATGTCTGTTGATTTAAAATGTAACCTTCTTATCCTACATGCTAAGGTAATTTTAACCCAGATTATCAGACCACCTGATGGATGACATGCAGGTGAGCATCTTGCCTCTATACTATATTTTATTAACCCCGATCTAAATTTAGGTTGGGGAGCCCTTGTCACTTGGAATATACAGATATGGAATTTATCACTGAAGGTGCCCAATTCAGGATCAATTACTTTGGATTTTAGTCCTGCTGCATTCTATGAGAGTAAATTAAATTGCGTTATGCCCCTGTATGTTGTGCAGGAGTTAATATTGAGTGTATTCCTCCCAGTTGTGGTTCTGTGTCCCTATCTGTCTCCATATTTGTGTATACTAGGGGTACTGAGGATAAAAGGGTTGGGTGAATGCCTAATTGATGTTGAAATCCCCCCATTGAGAACCCAGTTTCCCTTCTCAAGTCAATCAGTCTGACCAAGACCTTCATCATGATGTCTCTCGAGGGGCACAATTAGAGACCCTCTTATCTGTGTAGCAGGTGATATTTTGCTTACATTATGCACACTGATTAAAATACTTCTTGGTTGGAGGTTTAAACTTGAACTTTATTAAGGAGCCCTCTGAGGGGGCGGTTCACAGATCTAGGTGCACTATTCATTTGCATATTCCTCTTTGCCGAGCTTAAGGACTATATTGTCAAGCTGTTTGCCTTGCGTAGAGCAGCGCATCTGATAGAGACATCTAGCTGCAGATTCCGTAACTTACAATATTCCCAGGCGTCAGACTGGATCCGGAAAACTTTCCGTAGCAGCACCTCTGCGCGCCGGGGGCGGCGCCGCACGGCTCCGCCCTGATGTCGTCCACGGATGTGACGTCAGTGGAGCCATATTAGCCACTCCCGGCGCGCTAACTTCATTTTTTTTTCCTTTCCGCATCCCAATGTGGATCCTGGAACACCAGCGGTTCCTTCGCCTGTTTTTCGGGCCTTCTTGACGTCTTTGGCATCACAGAACAGTGTGCTATGCCTTCGGGCTTTAAAGCGTGTGAAACCTGTGCGCGCCAAATATCTGTCACGAACCCGCACGCCATTTGTATGTGGTGCCTGGGAGGGCATCACGACTCCGAAGAGTGCGACGCCTGTTAGCAGATGAAACCTAAGTCCCTAAGGGAGCGTTGTATGAAACTGCTGGCCGCACGGCTGTCCGGTCCTGCACCTCAGCGCCGCCGATCTCCATCTCTGGATCGGATCCGCTCACGAGGTCGTTCCCGCGGACGTCGTTCGGAGACAGGTAAGCACAAACATAAGTTGCGGAGGTCGTCCTCCTGTAAACGTGATACCGGGGCCCGTTGCTCTCTGTCTTTGCCAGGCACCGGCGCCCAGCAGTCGTCTTCCCCCGTACTCACCCTTCCCGGGTGTCGGAGCAACAAGGACCCAAATGGAAGCCTATTCAAAGGCTATCCACTCTTTCTTTGGGTCACCCCCCTCTCCCTGGTGCGCCTTCGGGTCACACAGAGGAGAAAGGCACTCATGTCGGGTCCTTGCCAGCGGATTCGTCCTCGGCGCTGGCTGCGTGCATCGACTCTGGTTCGGTAGTCGATACGACGTCAAAGGGACACGGCCCGGAGGGCCCTCCCAATCGTCCGTCTTGCCACCCGTCCAGACACCGCATAGCCCTGCGTGGCTTCCTGTGCTGACGTCGGATGCGGCACCGAGTTCAACGCCCTGTCGACCTCTTTCAGCCCCCCGATGTTGGGCCGCAGTCGGACCGCGCCCAGGTCGAGTCCCCTCTGGAGGTTCTCAACGTGGATACTACGCCATTTCGGCTTTACAGAAGGTTGCAGTCCCTCTGGACTCCCCGTGCCCAGGGTCGTTCGGTGCCACTTGGTGCAGGTACCTAGCATTCTGTGGCCTTTGGATCAACCTCGGGTTCCTCCACTTTTACTCTCTAGTGGACGAGTTAGTCTCCAACCGATGGTTTGTTGTCGCCCCCCAGAATGGCGACTGAGGCTAGTGCAGCTTTCACGAGGGCTATTCGCAGGGCTGCAGATATTCTTCACTTTCAGCCCCCTGTGGTTTTCCTGCCCTCTGATCCTTTACTGGATCTCTTCCACATGGAGCCTGTTGAGGTGGAGCCCTTGCTACCCCTTGGTGGGACTTTGTTTGACATCCTGTTAGGTACCTGGGCACGGTCTCCTCTGGTGACCCTGTTGATCGGGCTATTGCTCACCGGCATCGTCCGGCCCGGACTATCCTCTTTGCTGGTCTCTTCACCCTAGAGCTCAGGGTCTGGTTGTCCAGGCGGCTTTTGACTTGCAGCCTTCTTCCACTTTACCATTGTTACCTCCCACTAGGGAATCTCGGTGGCTGAAGACATGTGGTTGCCACATTTTTACATCTGCCAGTGCGGGCATCCGTGCCTTGAACACGACTTGCGTGTTCGCACGTGCTTCCTTTGCCCTTTGGTACTTAGTTGAGCTTCTTCTTCCTTCTCTCCCATAAGGGCCCCGGGCTGACTTACATCGCCTTCTTCTCGATGGCAGGGGAATGGCACCATTTTCCCTTCAATCAGCCCTTGACGCAACTAACTCTGTGGGTAGGGCACTGGCATTGTTGGTTGCTTTGCGCCGCCATGCATGGCTGTGCGACGGTCGTTTCCCAGACAATGTTCGGGACGCTCTTCGGGATCTGCCATTCAGTGGCGTGGACCTTTTTGACTGTCACGCTGATTCAGCGGTCTCCCGCCTCATGTCTGGTCTCCCATGACTTTCTGGCCCTTGCGGCCTAGTTTTCTGCCTTGTGGTATCTTTTTCTTGTGCATAGGCGACGTTGCCTTGTTTGTTTTGAGCCCTGGGTTGATGACGTGGTACTCAGATGGTCTAGGTGGTTGATCCGCCATCTTTGACTTGTTCAGTACAGCTGGTCGGCTGGTTCTGCCTTTTTTCAGTCCTCTGACTGTGAACTTGTCCCAAGAGGGGCCCCCTTGCAGGGGTTAAGACTTACCCTATGTGGGGTATTTGCTGGCTATTATGTGGCTGCCTTTCTGCATGGAAGGCTTAGTACGCTCCTGTGGAGTCTTTCTCACAGAGATTCTTCTGTAGCTCAGTGTATGCAACCTACAGGTTTGCATCGCTATATTGCTCTTTCCGTTTGGGTTGTGGTCTATGGTTGTCTGTATTACTTCCAACAGTCGGTAGTGGTTACCTACCATGAGGTCTCTGCCTCGCCTGCATTTCCCAGGGGCGTTTTTCAGCTCCACTGTGCTCTTCCTTGTTCTGTTCCGCTCCGGCAGTTCTTCAATGGCTGCCGTCCTGCCATCATCTAGCGCCAAGGCAGAGCAGCTGCGCGACACACTTCTTCAGTCTTTGCGCATACTGTGGGCGCACCCTGGTATGTTCGCTGTCATGGGGTGCCTCCGTTCTTCTTTGACTGGTCTACCCTCCATTCTCTGGGATGGGTGATGCTTTCTCGTCCTTCCACTCTATCTGGCCTTGTCTATGGACGATTGCGTCTTCGCCATGTACGTTTATGCTGCATCCTGCTTTGTGCCCTCCTTTCTAGGCACTTCCCATTCAGGAGTTTTTTGTCCTATTTCTCTGCTGTTTTCCACGCAGGTGTTTCCATGCTTCTGCTTTGGGTTCCTGCAGTAACGCTCTCAGGACGTAGTGTTCTCTACATGGATGCTCGCTTTTTGGAGTGCGTGCTTAGGCCAATGTGTTGGTCCTGCCTGTTTCCACTTTCGTGTCATGCTCCATATCATTATCTATCTCGTGGAGAACATTGGTTCCTCCCAGACGGGTAGCTACTTTCGCATGCGGATCTGGACATTGTCTTGTCCAACTCTACTTCGACATTACTGTTGGTATTTATGGCGTACCCTTCTCTTGTTTTATGCACACAACCCCTTTCAATGTGTATCTTTCTTAATGTATGTCTGTTCTCTGCTCTTCCTGCAGGCATCCCTTCTTGATGCGGTGTCCGTGGTCTTCACCTCGGTCTGCTCATGGGACAAGCTCTTATGTGTGTGTGTATGGCTTGCCGAAGGGCACATTTTGCCGGTTGCCTACCTGGTGATGCGTCCTTCCCATCTGTTCACGCTACCCTACAGAGGGATTTCCCTATTCTGGGTGTGGTTCTGCCATCCACGTTGTAGGCATATGTGTAACCCTATCTTCCACATGAATGCCAGTCTTACTGTGGTCCTGTTCTGGGTGCTTCTGTTTGTTTTCGTCTGCCTTCTCACATGTCTTGTGAAGGAGCGACTGCGATTGGAGTGTCTTGTGTTTCTGGTAGTGCCGGCACTTTCTGGCCATGGGACTGCATCCTACTGATGCTGCCCAACGTATCTTAGCTGGTGCAGGTCCAACAGTGTTTTTTCCACTGTTGTGCATACTCAACCGGTATGCGTTGACTCGGTCATACTGTTTTGTCCTCTCTCTGGGTCTTGCTTCCTGTCGACACATCGGAACCTCGGGTCAGTTCATCTTTTTTACGAAGCCATGAACTCTTACTTCCACACCGGCATTTCTGGCTCTGTACTTTCTTTCTTTCTTCTCTCAACCCGGTATGCACATGGGGGTTTTCATGCTGTTCTTTGATGGCCTGTGGTGCCTTTGCCGCCCATTGTTTTCCGCTCTTTTCAGAGCTTCATGGTCTGGTGTTGTCTGCGCTGGCATTTCTGTCCCCACTGTGTTTCGTCACCTTGTTGACGGCTAAGTTTTTTCTGGAACTTTGTGGGGTTCGGTCGCAGACCCACCTCCTCTATGGGTATGGCTTTGGTATCTATTCTAAGTTAAGGAATCTGCGGCTAGATGTCTCTATCAGATGGACGAGTTACTTACCTTTGGTAACAATGTATCTGGTAGAGACAGTCTAGCCGCAGATTCCTTAACTCCCGCCCATCCTCACTGTTCTGCGAGGAGCTTTTCAGGTTGGGTTTCCCTCATTCGCCTCCCTCCGGGTGCCTTTGTCTTCCTGCGGGGGGACATTTTTCACTTCACACGTAGACGGGATGCTTCATTCTGTTTTGCTTGCTCTGCTCCACCCATTCTTGTGATTGGGTGGTATGCTCATGTGTCATGTGTCCTTTTACATCCCTACGCGCTGGGTCGTCCAGTGTGAGGTCTGCTCATGTTCACCCCCTTCTCAATCGGCCTTGGGGTCTCTTACCCCCCTGCAGTCCATTGGTTTGATGTCGATTGGCTTTGCCTCAGTTTATAACTCTCTTACAGAGGATACAACGTCCCTTTCTGGTATTGACTTGTGGTGGATTGTCAATGCTCCTGTGTTCCGGACTTGTTGCCCATCACAGTTATATATTATGGTTGCAGACTTTGTCGTCTGTCATGATGTTTTTTCACTTCTTTTTCTGCCTCCGGGGAGGGTTTAGCCTCCGCTTTTGCGGGGTTGATTCTCAGAGCAGTCGCTCTGCTCTTTTCTTTCACTATTTTAATGTATACAGTGCCTGGCACTGTACTTTATGGTGCTGTTTTTCACCATTCACTTACTTTTCTTTTTCATCTTTTTCGCACACAGTTCCCATACTCTGTTTTTGCTGGTGGCTCCGCGTTGTGGCCTGGAAAAGTTTCTCCGACGAAAATTTACGTTAGCGTGCCGGGAGGGGTTCATATGGCTCCACTGACGTCACGTCTGTGGACGATGTCAGGGCGGAGCCGTGCGGCAACGCTCCCGCCACGCAGAGGTGCTGCTTCGCAAAGTTTTCCAGATGTTGTCTGACGCCTGGGGATATTCTAAGTTAAGGAATCTGTGGCTGACTGTGTCTCTACCAGATACATCGTTACCGAATGTAAGTAACTCGTCCTTCACTTCTAACAGATCATATCTTTGGACTATGTTGTCAAGCTGCTTTCCTTGCCTAGAGCAGTGCTTCACTTCTAACAGATCAGATCTTATCAGGGAATAACAATGCCTTTGATTACTTATCCAATGAATTACTTTACTCTTAAGTGAGTAGTTACCCTCCTTGGCCCCTGAGGTAATCTGGGAACATTAATCATATATAATTTTTTGGCAGTATAACTGTATGATCTAATCTCAGGGGGCAAATTTCACCTACTGGGCCATCTAGTTAACATTTTCAATTGGCCTTCGGGGTATCTCCATCTTAGAGATGCCAGTGGGGAATATTGGAATATACTACTGCAAATCTCTGTGTGGCTCCCTTTTTCTAGGGGGACGTTCTTTGAGAGTCTGTATAATAAATTTGTGAGGTACATGAGATCTCTACCTTGTTGGTTATCCTCCCTTTGAGTGACCTGCGTCTTAGTTCCCTCCCAATTTGCTCCTTCCTTGGACCTAGAGTCCCTACTGCACTCATCCATACATCTTTTGCAAACTTTATCTGTACCATTTCTTTGCCTCATACCCAGGCTCTCAGTCTTGTTCAATAATTGGGCAGCCTGAAGTCTTAAATTTCGTATTTCTCCCCCACCCCGAATGTATAACGAGACCTCTAAGATCTTTAATACTCTTTCCCCAATTACAATAATTTGGTGGGTTAGATAACTTGCTTTCTAGTATTTTGTTATTGGATGGTGTTACGATTTTCCCAGCTGCCAGGGGGCTAAAACGGTTCGGAGCATGGTACCTAGGGAGCAACAAATGCATTAGAACCACAAGAAGACTCCTCCACACCATGTTCTTTACAGTCAATCTAAGCCCTCTTGTTGGCATTAACAATCTCTTGCTCTACTCTTATTGTCCCAGTTTTTCTTGAGCGGCACACTGGAACGTTTTGTATGCCAGTCTTGCACCCCTTTTTGAATATTTCTGCAATTTTTGGGCCTGGGTCAGGGAGATTCAACTTTTTCCTTTTTAGAATTGTTTCCACCTCCCTGTTGAGGTCATCTATTTCTTCCAAAGTGCAGTTATCTGCAGCCTGTTGTACAACCCTCTTGCTACGAACAGTTCCATGTGAGCTGGTTTGCGCTTTCCTTTTCCCCATTATTATTAGTTTGTAGCGTAAGGAGTCGGGGGTGATAAAAAAATAAAATAAAAAAAGATGCTGTTTTGAGGGGATTGTCAGCCGCTTGTGAGAAATAAAAGCAGTAAGCAATAGAAATATCAATGATGTCTTTAACAAGGAAGCTCCCATCCTAATTCCAAGCCAGCCCCTGAGAAGAATAGCAACACTGGGAAAATGAAACAAAGTTGAATAGGAACCACTAGCACCCTGCGTGCCCTTTACTCAGTTCAAACACAGACCTCGTTGGTTAACTGTAATAAATTGCGGCCAAAAACTGAATTATGCTGTTCACAGCAATAAGAATCCTTTGTGACCACTCCTCTGGGTTCAGATGAGCTGAAGGACAAAGTCCCGCCCCCGCGAGATACCATACAGAGGGTAAGGGCAGCATTAAAAGAGATGTGTTACCCAGTCAGCAAGGATTTAAATAAAAAGTACCTTGTGTGCCATATGCACTCAACATTGCCCACTACTTGAGCTTGGTACCCTGACCCTCTTTGGGTAAACTGGAAGTTGTCCTGGCTAAGTTAAGGTTAGCAGAGGTGGACACATGATTCCATACCAAAAAGAATGGGCAAGGAGACTGAAGAGGCAGACAAAGGGCATTTTAAATTGGGTCCTAACACTGTTGAGGTATGTCAGCTCCCCAAAAGGAATGATCTAGACAGAAGTGTGTAGGGCCAAGTAGGCCCTGCAACAATCCAACCTGCTTTCTTACTTTTCCACACCTGACAGAGTAGGAAGACTCTCCCAGATTTTGGCTGAGTCTGCTGGCCTGTGGCGCTAGATTGTGTAAAAAGATGGGTATTTGTTGAAATACCCCCCCACACACACTTTTTGCCTGGAACATGATGCAACTTTGACTGAAATGTACTGGGTTCCTGCTAACTCGGTCCTCAGTACCGTTGGTTTTCCCCAAAACTGTACAATTGTTTCCCCCAATTTGCTAAACCTTTAGCACCCTCCGTAAATCCCTAGTAAATGGTACCACTGGTACCTAGGGCCTGAGGTACAAAAGAGTGTCCTGAAGGGCAGCAGCACAAATTGTGCCATCTTAAGTGACCTCTCTTCAAGCACATGCAAGGCTGCCATTGCTTGCTGCGTGTCTTGATGCAGACAGAAGTGAAAACACAACATGTCACACATCCCTATGTGCCATGTCCCCTACAACTGCATGTCATATTTGTAAGTCACCCCTACAGCAAGCCTGACAGCCCTAAGGAAGGGTGCTAAATATTACTTGTGAGGGCATACCTGCCTAAGCAGATATGCTGCCAGTACTAGTGCACAGTGAAGCCATTTTAAAGATGTGCTGGGACTGGCGAAAATTAGGTCCCCAGCTACATGATGGCTTTACTGAAGATAGGGATGCTTGGTTTCAAACTTCTCGTATTGGTAAACCCACACTGATTCCAGTGTTAGATTTACCAATACATGCACCCAGAGGGCCCCTTAGAGGAGCCCTCTGAAAACCTCGTAGCCTCTGGTGTGTCTACTAACTGGTCTCTGTTCGCCTCCCACCCGAAGCGCTGTTCTGACCCCCTAGGGTGAGAGCCTTTTGCTCTCAGGAGACCCAGAACACAAAAGCCTGTCTGGGAAGAGGGTGTAACACCCCCTCCCACAGGATGAGCTGCTGATTAACCATCCTTGGACGGCAAACCTCAAAGGGCTGCAGCCTTTGAAATGCAGATCTGGCTCCCCCTCACAGGAGAGGAAGCCGACCTCTTTGACACCTGGACATGCTGTCAACTTAGCTAGTCAGATAGGCGTGCGACCACCAGGTTATTACCACCTCTAAGGTGGGCTACTGTGAGGTGGACACAATTTTTCAGTAGTAGCCATCTTTATGATGGCATACTTTAGAATTCTGAGGCATGGTTATTCCCACTTCCCATATAAGGGGCGTCATAGTCCCAAGGGTCAGTAGCCCATTGGCTACTACCCTACATTCCCCTAACTCCCCTAAATTCAGTATTTAATGGCACCAGAAAAGAAGATCCTGCTGACCTAAGAAGAGAGAGGACACCAAAGAGCTGCAAAAGCAGAAGAACAGAGAAGTAGCAGCTGACCTGGTACCAAGCCCGCCGGACTGTCTGCATCCCGCCTTGAAAACTGTGCCAAAGACGACTTGTCCTGCAGCTGTTGACTCCTGGGAGGACTGCCTGCCTTAAAAAAAGAGACCGCCTATTAACGGCAGACCTGTTCTGAAAAACTTCCAAAAGAGAAGTCTCTGAGGCCTCCGGAACCGCAAAAACCCGACACTCGAAGCCACCACTGTACGCATGGCCTCCGGCGCAAGTTGAAGTGGGCCACTGGTATCAACAAGGTCCCCCAGCTCTCCAGAGCTCGAGTCCATCATGGCTTCACCCCTCCTGGACTCCTGACGTCGCCTGCAGCCTCGGTATGCAGGCCCCTCAATTGCGACTTCTCTGGTAAGGAAAAACCCAACACCTAGGACACCTCTGCATTCGTCACCCCTGGGCCTTGGAGAAGAGGACCAAAGGTGTCCCACTGAGCATCACACAGCCTGAGCCCACTTGCTGGGTCAGCCTGTCTGGCCTCCTTGCCAGAGCATGCAGCATCTTTCCTCAGTGACCAATCTCCATTGAAATACATTGGGCTCCCGACGTTGTTCTGCAACTCCTGGAGATTGATCTTGAAAGTCGCTGTACTCTAGCTGTTTGCAGAACTTGTTCTTCCTTCTATAGGATAACATTGCAGAATTCAGAAAACATTATTTAAAGTGAAAAGAATTTATATTTAAAAACATACTCACCTGAACGATTTTTCTGTGAGGCCTAACATATATCAAGATACTTGCTATTTTTATAAATTGGTGTGGATCTCATTCTTGAGTGGTGTGTGTCATTTATTGATCCTTTTGTGTATTTGCAAATGTCTTGCACTAAGCTTAAGGCTGCTCAACCACACTACGCCCTAACAGAAGAGCACTTTGGAATTGCAAAGCAAGCCCCTGTCCATTCATAGGGGAACCCCTGGACTCTTTACATGAAATATCCGATTTCTAATATGTCACATAAAGGTCCAGCTTCCTACACTTACCACAAATAGCTAGCGCCCAGCCACAAATCTAAGAGGGGTGGCCTGCCCCAGCTCTACCTGGCACTGACGGGGACAGGACCAGCTCACCCTTGGCTTCGTCCGTACACGCCCCGTGCCGCGGGAGGTGCTCATAACGCACATGGCATGGGCGGGAGAGCAACGGTCTGCCCCATCTCTTCTGGGGCAATGCAGGAGGGACTTCGAGTCCCTCCAGTCAGTCTTCCAAGTCTCCCAATGCGCCCTGTGCGGCTGGAGGTTGTGGGCGCTGATAAGGTGCGTGGGCAGGAGAACAACCATGGATCTTCCTTTCCTGGCACAATGCAGGCTGGGACAGCGGGTCCCTCTGGTAAGGCTCCCAATGGGTCCACTCTTCACTTCCCTTGTATTCTTTTTTTTTTTTTTTTTTTTTTTTTTAAAAACCTTTATTCGTGCATCTTAAAAGAACAAATACGGGCCTACAACCGTCAGGCCGGCCACGATACAGTAAAGCACTGATACCCACATTACAGCCCCCGTGCATCAACGGTCAGGATTAACAACAGGTTATGAGTTACATACTGGAGATATCTTTGAAACCCGGGGAAGGAGAGGTGAAGGTTAATTTTAAGTTTTTTGATAATTTTATCAGAGAAAAAAAGTCAATGAAGGATAAGAGCAGAGTAGATTCGAGTCCGCAAGATAGCTTCACCACACGGGCGAGCAGCAACATCAGTAAGAACAACAATGGGAGTAAAATCTCAATCAGTGAGGCGGTGCAGAGATATATCAGGATAGTCACATGAGCAAGTACGCGCCCCTCCAGAGCCGCCCCCACTCGATCCACCCCACACCCGGACCCCGAATCGAAGAAAGTAGAGCAGAGAGACATAAAAGAAGAAAGGCCCATAGAACTAATTGAGAACAGAGTATTACCCCCCCACCCTACACCAATGCGGAGGCTACGGCCTACCCCCCCCCCAGCATAGTGCCTGTCGCCCAATGAACCCGAAATATAGAGAAGAGAGAAAGTAGGAACAGAGTAAAGAAGGGAAGAAAGCAGAAAAGAAGGTGGGGAGGAGCCCACTGGACACCAGAGCGCCCCGAACCATCAGCCAGTTATGGCCCCCACACACTGGAAGCCCTCTACGCCAAAAAACGGCATGCAAAGATACCATGGCACCACAGTTTAAGCAAGGGATACAAGTCGCGACGAGTGCGCGCAAAACATACATACAGTCCCAGTCCCAGGCCAGCCCGTCCATAAACCATAGCGATAGAAGTCAGTCTAGCCCTGGCCCGATCGCGGGCTTGGGATTAAACCAGCTCCTGCGTGAAGGCCCCGTGTCCCGAGCAGACAAAGACAAGATGGCCGCTTGTGAGAGGATGGTGAAGTAGGATCACGAAATGGCCGCCGACCACCGATTGGGGTCCCTCGTTGCACCACATAAAATCCAAACCTGGCAAGTAAGGTACAGGAGTTCCAGAAAAAGGCAGCAGTGGGCCACCGCGGACGGTCCCTCGAAGCCGTTAGGTATCGCTCAGCAGGATAGCCTCGCGGACGCGGTGAGGCAGGGAACAATGAAGCAGGCAGCCATGACCAGGGGGACAAAGTATCCGCAGTTGAGGTGGAGAGCGGTGGACCCTGGGCGCCGGGAGCGCTAGATGAAGGCACCAGTGTAGCACAATCATACACCGCCGCTGCGTCCCCGCAAGAGGACAAGAGCACCGGGAGACCCACGCCCCGTGGATGACAAACAGTGCGCTCACGGCCCGCAGCCGACAGTATGGGGTCAAACCTCTCACTCAGCGCCTGCAGGCCAGCGCACATCTGTAGTTGAAAGTCCCGCAGGACAGCCAGAACGGAGCCGCATGTCAGCGGAAGCTGGGCCCCAACATCGGCAGCAATCCGGGACGGCACTGTGGAGCTGGTGTCCGGAAGAGGGAGGGCGAAGTGGGCAGCGGGCGAGACCGGAGTATCACCCCCCAGCCGCGAGCAGGCACTCAACGCCATGTTTTGCCGCTATACGGTGCAATGGCCAGGGGGGGGGGTCGTGGCAAGGGGTCAATTCCCCTCAGGTCTACGCCGCAACAGGAAAGGCCGACAGTCGCTTATCTTCTCGCCGGTCCCCCTCGCCGCTGGCTAGGCAATAGGCAAAGGGGGCAGCAGCCCCCCGCAGCTCGGTCCTCAGAGCGGGGCAGGAGACTCACCGCACCGGGGCCCACCCCACAGCTCCAGCCCGTCAGGCACAGGGTGCAGAAGGTGTCCGGCCGTCTCTCCCCGGGCTCATCCGGCAACGATCCATGGTGCGAGGCGAGATCGGGACCGCGGGGCTCAGGTTAGCGCTAGCTGGTCCGGTAACTGCGGAGCTTCCAGGAGGCCGGCAAAGGCCGTAAGGGCGCAGGGTTTCAGTGCCCAGGACAAAAGCACCCAGAACTCGGGCATCCGGGCGGGTTGAGACTCCGGGAAAGCAGCAGCGCGGTCAGCGCGTCTTCGCACACGGTGCACCTCGAGAATCGGCAAGGATGAGCATCAGGATAGTAGTCCGAGGCCACGGACCGACGGAGCCGGGCGCTCAAGCGTCTGCTCCGGTCGCCATCTTGGCTCCTCCCATCTTCCCTTGTATTCTTTGACGACTGCTTCTTTTTGCAAACAGGCCTGTAAAATTTGTTTTTATCTTGTCACGTTTGCTGTGCATTCAAAGACGAAGGTCAAATGCCAGGCTCTGTCTTCTGAGCGAATTTGGTGTTTACTTTTCTTTCTCTGACTTCAAAATGAGAGGATTTATGTGACAGTTTTGCTGGGCTAGCAAAGGGTGTTTTTTCTAGCGCACAACAACATTTAAATGAAATGGGTAACTATTTCAGAATATATCAGAATTAGGAACGCACACATTAAGTAATTTTTGAGTTAATTCTGAAGTGTGTTGGAAACAAATGCTTTAATATGATCAAAACAAATCAATACACTATGTGATACCATTTCCATACATTATCGTTTGTGCTCTGTATAATTTATTAGAAAAACTGTATGTCTGTGCAAACATAATAGTCATTTCAATTGAAAATGTGTTGTCTGAATGGCAGTGAGCTATCACACCATGCATACTCCACTCTATGCCACTGCACTCTACTCTGCACCACTCCACATAACACTGCTCTGCGGCACTCCACCCTGCGCCACTCCACCCTACGCCACATCACTCTACATCTCTCTACTCCGCACTACTCTACTCTATACCAGTGCACTCTATGCTGCTCTACTCTACACCACAGCACTCTACACCCACTGCACTCTACACCCACTCCAAACTACTCCGCATAACTCCACTCTACAACACTGCATTCTGTTCCAATATACTATACTCTGTAACACTCAACTCTGCGCCCCTGCACTCTACGCTAATCCACTGTACACCACTCTAATCTACTCAGCACCACTGCACTCTATGCCACAGCACTCTACACCACTTTACTGTATGCCATTACACTCTACGCCACTGCACACTAACCTGCACCACTCTACGCAACTGCACTCTACGCCCCTCCTTAAGCCTCCTCCTTTTAGACTTAAAACTTAAAGCTGTAAATCCTTCTCTGTTCTAGGATCCAAGGCATGGAACCAACTCCCATCAGAAGCTCTATTTAGAAAACACTTGAAGACCTGGATCTTTTTAGTTCCAGGTGCACTCTGCTACTCCCTTCTCTATCCAATCGTCCATATTCCTTCTCTCTCAGCTGGGTACTCAATTTCTTTTTCCTGTGCCAGGATGCCCTGTTGTGAGTGATAGCGCCCTTTATAAGACACGATTCAATTATTCACTCTATGCCACTTAATGCCACTCTACTCTATACCACTGCACTTTGACACTCTACTCTGCAATACTGCACTCTCCTCCACTGAGCTCTCTGCCACTCTGCTCTGCACTTTATGCCAATACACTCTACTCCACTGCACTCTGCGATGCTGCATCAACACAAACATCATTTTGCTCAAAAACACACCCCATCAGAAAGAATGTTAGGATACACTTTTAAAATGTGACATTATTTCATTATGTATAACATATAATCCCAATAACCATTTTTATAGCTTTTATATCTTGTGCACCTTGTGTGCCTCCTTTCTCTCCATTTTCTTCGCTTCTTAATACCACATATTTACCATTGAAAGCCTAATGTGCTTCCAGACCCCTGCCCTGCATTCTGTCCACTGTGAAGTATTACAACGTCCTAAACATTCTAAGGCTTCAAGGTACTCCTTGTCCACTAATCGTCTCCATTTATTTGATTCGGGAATGTTTTCTTAAATGGACAGATGTGAAAATGCCCTTGTTCCTCTAATACATACTAGAGTTGATCTTCCCTTATGAGGTAGAGGTTGACAGCAGATGCCTGTATCATTCAATAAATCTTGTGATTTTAATCCGGTACAAAACTGAATAAATTGCAACCTTCAAGCTACGTGAAGTGAAACCGCTCCAGAATTTGCTCTTATATTGGTAAGAGCCATTTTTAAACGTCCTCTCCAATCTTCACTTTCTCTCCTTTTCTGATACTAACTTATTAAAATTTAGAATGCAAACATCTGCTGGTTTATAGCAAAAAGGCTGACTTTCATTGAAGCTTAGACAAGGTGCATTGTTCTATTTAGCAGAGGTTATAACATATAAACTTATATTTTGGGACTATACAAAGAAAAGGCTTGCACTCAGCAGGATAATCTCATTTTCCGGTATTCTAGATAATCAATTCATTCTCACGATAGGTTTCATGATTGTACTCGGTTCTGCCACCTATAACTAATATACCATCTTCTAAAATTATTGCCATTGACATAAATGTCCTAACGACCTTTAATACTTGAACCAATGAAACCATTATTGTTCTTTTCATTTTTCTTTGTCCTTTTATTGTTGTATTTGCACAGAGTCAGCACAACCGTTCACTCATTGACAGCTACAGCAGGACAGTCTCAGGGACAGAGTGTTTGTCAATCTCTTTTTTTTAGACTTTTAATATTGTATAAATTCCTCTGAACAGTCTTTTGCTACTAACTTTAGCTAATGAAAGAGGGGCATGGTCAATATGAAATAATATCCGTGCACTTCCTATCCATGGCTTCTCGTTCACCTGCAAGGTACTAGGGCAGTCAGGATCCCATCGTATGAGTATCCAACTAACGGAGTGGTGATTCTTATATGTTAATTCTTCTCTAAGTTTCTATTCATTTACATTCCATCCCTTGATCCTGACTCCATAGGAAACCTCATTAGAGGCCTTTTAGTAGTAAGCCAGGATGTGCGCCAAGAAACCCACACCCTGGAGAGACTCCACTCCCTTCAGCCACATATTAAGTGAGGAGAGGGAAGCACTGGTAATTGCCTGCGTACATGCAATCACTCTGTCATTGCTGAGCCCCTGCAATCAAGGCAAGTTGCAAGTAGACGCTGTTGTGATGGTATTCCTTGTGGGCCTAAATACTTGTACCCAGTGGCCCTTATTCTGTCAGTTCTGACTAAACTGAAGTACCTTGAAAAGGTATAAATGGCCCTGAGTCTCCTTGAACCACATGTAGTACTTACCAACCCCCTAACCTACCATTACAAGCTGCCATCCCACCCATTGGCTAAGAGATCAGACTCCAATCCCTTAGGAAATGGCTTGCCCAGATAACAGTAGTGTTTTGGAGGGTTTGTTACATGACATGCTCCTGCATTTACATCAGGTAGGCAACATACCACAACACTCTAAAATAGCAACCACTTATTTTGAATTCAAATTTCTTCATATTGAGTCTGTATGTCCTACCAAAACAGTCCTCCTTGCCGGAGGAAATCTCTTACCTAAAGTTGTAAATCCACTACTTTGTGATAAGAACAATGCTCTCATATATCAAACACATTTTGCACTTACATTAAACCTCAGCAGTCTCATCCAAGTCCAAAACTGTCCTTTCTGAACCTTTCCCATCTTTTACTTCGATATAACTAAGAGATGTTTTAATTTACGTTAGTCTTGTATATTCTCTAAGGCATTATAACCGAAGTTCACCCTGTGAGCATCCTTTGCATTCTCCAAGAGTTCTGTTTCATTTCTGTCAGAATACCATCTCTTAAACAGTATTCACAATTCAAAAGTCTAATTTCATTACTGATAAAAAATACACTCATATTAAATTGATAAGTTTCACTTACAAAATCACACTGCATGCATAACCTTGGCAGACATCTGAATAGACAAGAGATGTCCAGTGTTGATTGCGAAGCGGTGAATACTGTCGGAATTTCAAGACACACAAAGGAAGAAGTTACAGTGATTACAGATGGGCATTATTTATTATGTATTGCTTATCCAAAAAGTCTGGCATGGATGCTGCCTTCAGGAACCATCAGTCGGACACCCCTGATTAGACCATTGGTGTGCACTGTTTTGTTTGTGTATAATTTACAACTATATTTTGAGTGGAACTACTGTGTCAGCCTGTATTCGTCTGATTTCTGCTCTTTATACCTCTCTACAGAACAACATCCCAATTAAGGGGTTTGAGAGACCTGAGTTCTCTATGCAAATGACACCCAGCCAGAAGGTAAGAATATTCCTCTTTGCTTTGTTCTGTTTTGTTACTTTCATTGTAAACGTTTTGTGAGGTTCAGACATGATTCTAAATGAGTTGTCACTCCGGATTGCTAACCATTGTTTGGGCATAAGGGGAGATAGAGTTTCCCTTCAACTTGTGATTTATACATGTTCCCACGACTTGAGTGTTCTGCCTATTAAGGTTGAACTCCCACGTAAAAGCTAAGGAAACCTATTAAGGCCCTTTATTTGTTCAATGTACAGTAAAATGTATTGATAAAACCTTTACAGATATGTTTATGTTCTTCTCCACTTTGGCATTACATTCCAGATAAACTAATTTCTTTATCACTTTAACATTAAGTTCTTACTGATAACAGCTCAGCAGTTTTTGAAGCAGCAGTTAAAATGGACATTTTTAAGAATGTCCCTACTATTCTATTACTGTACTCTGACCTAGTATCTTTGTCTCCAGGCATCTCTAGTTCAGTTTTTTCCCTTTTGACCTATTGTATTCTAGTGGTTAATTTTTAGGTTACACTTTTGAGTGCCCTCTTGATTGAAGAGTAATTTTAGGGCTTTACAGTTCCAAGTGTTTAAGGTAGAGAGATGAAACATTTACTCTGAATATGAAATGGAATAGAAGGTGAATTTCAGTCTGTCCTTCGTATCCCACCTGGCAAGAATGAGCTTTAGCTTGTGGGGTTTTATTAATAGGACAGTGGTCTTTTGGAAAGGCGTCCTGTTGATCAGGTATGTTCATGCATGGAGATGAAAGTACTTCTGCATGTGGCACTCCGACGTTTCTTGCTTCTGAGTGAGTTCCAACACTACAAGGGTACTGAAAACCATCAACTCCTGGAAAGCCTTGCATTTGTTGTGCAGTTCTTGATCTACCTGAACTGGTCAGTCCATTGCATAGCTTGGAGGTCACAAATGCAATACCCTTAAACAGCTGGGTCTTCTCTTTGTGACTGAAACATTTGCATGGCCAGTATTCCTACCTTAATATTCTCATATTCAAATGTATAGACTAGAGAGAGCAAGAAGTGGAATGGCAGTGATACATAAAGTCTCTATAAAATGTGTTGGCCTTAAGAAAAAACTTTACCTGTGAAACTCAAAGCATCTACCACCCACCTGATGACAGCAAAATATTTTGAAACAATTGAATGCATTGTGCACTGAATTCTTAATTCCCATAACTTTTCCCCCGTTGACTTTGACATGGCCAGGCATTATTCAGTGCTGTTCAGCTCCCACACATATACTAAATGCTCTGTTCTGGGAGGTTGCTTATGGATTCTCCAATTCTCATAGACTGATCTGACCACTTACTCATGTCTTCTTTTCTTCCTTACAGTGTTGTCACCAGTGTGCAGCCCACGAGATCCAAGCAATCAATTATAGATCTAAAAAACATTCATAGCTTAAGATGCAGCACACATATTAGAGTGTGTTCCACCTGATCCAGAGGTCAGTGGCCCATTGCTCAGAATAACAAACAATTATAGAGACAATCAATTAAAACTTTATTCGGCCATTTTATGGCCATAAAAGTACATTTTACATAAAAACACATACATTTTAGATTAAAACTACACTGGGTTAAAATATATTCACAATAAAAGAGACATATTCTAACGACCCAGGTCATTATTGTTAACACACCAGATTATTTCTCTTACGAATTGCCCCTGATAAAAAAACATGCGACCCCGTAACAAACAAGTGGGGAAGAAAGCATTTGTAGGTAGATCAATGCTGGCCTTACTTGTGCAAAATAGCAATCTTTTAAAAGTGGTAGGATGTATTTAGCTCACAGCACAGTATAAAAACCACAAAAGAACATAAAATGCAATAAGTCTTGGTCAGAAAAATGTTCACATGCACATGGTTGCAGGGAGCCTAACTTTGAAAAACCTTTGGGTACAGTTAGGAGCCAGTGGATAAAATGAAATCTAATTCTAGATAAAAGAAAGCAATGATGCAGATTGTTAACAAAAGACCAAAAGGGTTGAGTTGAAATTCCAGGACTTATAATCCTAAAATATCTACATGTAGGTTTCTTAAGTTCATTAGCTTTGCTATCCAACTGTCTCCTCATTAAGAATTGTGTTTTTAAAGTTTTCACAGCATCAGGGTGCAGCTTTCTGGGTTGATTAAATAGCTCTGGTTGTCCAAGAGCTGAAAGCTGCCATGAGATATAGTTTAACCAGGGAAATTCTGCAGCTCTATCTAATCACATGCAGTCCTATAAGATAGTCTGGTTTAGATTTGGCTTTTCTCTAAACCAAGTGTTTAGCCACCATATCAGGGCAGCTACAGCAATATTTCCTATCAAGTAACCCTGCCTTAATTCCTCATGTATAATAAAAGCTGGAATGCTAGAGGGAGCAGCTAGGAGTTTACGTAAATGTTTATTTTCTACTTGAAGTTCATTGCAATCCTTGTGTAATCTACTTCGCTTCTGGTGGGTCTGGATATCACACTTGTCCTAGAAACACACAAGCCCGGGTAGCTTTACAGAGGATTTTATTAGCTATACTAGTCAGTCACAGTCCTTAAACGCTGAAACCAATATATGAAGAATGATCAGCAATGTTGGGGATTCTCTTGTCGTGATTCTACATATGCTGGGTTAACAGGTGTCCATGCTATTCTCGGCTTCTCATCTTGCTCCCGAGGGTTATACCGTCCGGGTCCTCTTCCTCACAAAGGTACCGGAAAAGATAAGCATAGGCAGGGTAAGGATATGGGAACATCTGAAAGTGGGTATGGGGGAGGTCAAGTGCACCCTTTACTGTCCCTATTGTGCCTCGTGCCTTAGTGGGGTAAAAAGGTCTGTGCCCAATCACCCTTGAGTGCCCTTTAACCCGGCCCACCACCCCTTAACAAAAGAAAATGGCAGCTCGGTCACTTGCCTGAATCCACAACCCTCCTGGGCCGTGGGGTTGGGAGCCACAGCCTAGTCTTCTCCTGGGGAAGGGCTGGACCCACTCGTGTTGCTCCTAGAGCTGTTTCCTTGGGTAACAGGCAGTTTCACAATGTCCGCTCCAACCTCCGACTCTCCTTCAGGATCCTCGGCTCCGCTGTGTTCCTCTTCAGGTTCCCGTGTCTCCGTCGCATCCTCCGGTCTTCCTCCACATGCCACGCTTTCTGACTTCGAGAGAGCGTCCTCTCCCGTTTCCTCACCTTTTCTGTGCCTTCCTTCTCCCGTGGGTGGAGCGTTGCCTGTACTTCGTTTGGGGTCATTGCGGCCGCCATGTTGGGATGGTCGGGTCGATCCGCGACCCGATCACACTGCCTTCCCTCCTGGAATGGACGTGAGGGCCATTCAGCTGCAGGATACCGGGACAGAAAATCCACATTTGATTGTAGTTTGCCAGGAAGGTGCATGGTTTGAAAGGTAAATGGCTGCAAGGCAAGGAACCATCGGAGAATTTTAGGGTTGGAGTCCTTATGCAAAGAAAAGCAAGTCAGAGGTGCGTGGTCTGTGACGAGAAAAAAGGAACTGCCTATATAGTACTGTAGTGCCTCCATGGCCCATTTTACAGCTAGGCATTCTTTCTCTATGGTCGCGTATCGGGTTTCTCTGGGGAAGAGTTTCCGGCTAAGAAAGAGAACATGATGTAGATCTCCATTTCCATCAGGTTGGGACAGAACTGCCCCAAGTCCCTGTCAGAAGTGTCCGTTTGTAGAACAAAGGTTCTGTTATAGTCAGGGCACATCAGGAGTGGAGCGCTACATAAAGATTCCTTCAACCTGCAGAAACTGTTCTCCAAACTGCTATTCAAAACAATGGGCTTTCCTGCTTTTGGTTTTGTTAGAAGATCTGTGAGGGGGCTGGCTACATCGGAAAAATGGGGAATGACTCTTCTGTAATATCCTACTAACCCCAAAAAGCAACGAACGTCCTTCGTGGTGGTGGGCCGTGGTATTTTGGTAATGGCGTCCAATTTATTCATCTGGGGTTTGATACACCCTCCCTGGATCTCATAATCTAGGTATTCAATGTGATCCGTACAAAGAGTGGTTTTCTTTGGGTTAATAGTGAGGCCTGCTTGCTGAAGTATGTAAAACTCTCTCTAGATGATATAGATGTGTCTCCCAGTCCGGGGTTTACACCACTATATCATCCAAATAAGCTACAGCAAAGTCCTGATGGGGATGTAACAAGATATCCATTAGCCTTTGGAAGGTGGCTGGGGCACCGTGAAGGCCAAAGGGAAGTACCTTGAACTGATTTAGACCTGACGGGGTGGGAAATGCGGTCTTCTCCTTGGCTTCTGGTGAGAGGGGTATTTGCCAGTAACCTTTGGTCAGGTCAATGGTAGCCATCACCCGGGCCTTCCCTAAGCGTTCTATCAACTCATCGACCCGAGGCATGGAGTAGGCGTCGAACTTTGACCTTGCGTTAAATTTGCGAAATTCAATACAGAATCTTAAACTGCCATCTGGTTTCGGTACTAAGACAATTGGGGATGACTAAGCACTGTGAGATGGTTCTATAATAGCCGCCTCCAGCATAGATTTTATCTCTTGATCTATGGCTTCTCTTCTAGCTGTTGGAATCCTGTATGGTCTTAACCGAACCGGACTGGCGTTTCCTGTGACAATGTTGTGCTCGACTAGGGTAGTCCATCCTGGTGTTCCCGAGATTACTCTAGGGAAGGAATCACAGAGGTCCAGTACCAGTTGTCTCTGTTCTGCTGTGAGGTGTTCCCCGAAGTGAACAGCCTAGCTTTTGTGGGGACCTTCCGGAGCCAGGGAAATCTCTAGGGGTCTCTCCGTGGTTATGTGACATACGCAAGAAGTGGCACAAAGAGACACTGGTAAGGGTCCCTCCCATGCTTTTAAGAGATTCACATGGTAGGCCTGCCCTGAATTTATGTGGTACCGCCACCCTATACGTAACAGGAGTAATCCGTTCTAGGACCTGATAGTGACACTGCCACGTGGCCAACAATTCTTTCTCTGTACTTGGCAAGAGGATGAGTACATGACTTGAAATTCCCTAAGCTTGGTCTTTTGGTCATAATGATGTTTTTGGTGTACTTGGGCTTTTTCCATATTACTATGTACCTCCTCCCATAGGGCTGACAGGATATCTTTTAGGGCCGAGCTATACTGTAGCAGGGGTTTGCTCTCGTCTTCTTCTTCTTCCCATTGTTCCACCGCCATGCCAAGAAGAGTACGGTGTTTTCTACCGAGCAGGATTTCAAATGGGGAGAAACCCGTGGATTTCTGCTCATGGGTACCGATAGCAAAGAGCACCAAGGGCAAATGCTTATCCCAGTCACGCCCTGACTTATCTGTGACCTTTCTAAGCATTATCTTTATCGTTTTGTTATATCTTTCCACTAGACCATCTGTCTGTGGGTGATATACCGCTGTTCGTATTTGCTTGACCCCCAGGATATCACATACTTGCTTCATCAACTTCAAGACAAAAGGGGTGCCTTGATCAGTTAAGATTTCATGCTGGAACCCCACACAAGAGAAGAGTGTAACCATGGCTTGGGCTACGGCTGAAGAGGTAGTGCTGGATATCGGTATGGCCTCTGGGTAACGTGTGGCGTAATCTACCAAGACCAGAATATATTGGTGTCCTCTGCCAGAAGGAAGTAAGGGTCCCACTAAGTCCATCCCCTCCCGTCTAAAGGGGACATCAATTATGGGAACGGGTTGTAACGGGGCTCGGGGAAGGACCGGTGTATTGACTAGCTGACACCGAACACATGAAGCACAGAATCGGGCCACCTCCTAATAAACTCCTGGCCAATAGAAACGGTCTAGCGAATATTTCAAAGTGTGTTCTTTGCCTGTACTTCCGTTTGGGGTCATTGCGGCCGCCATGTTAGGATGGTTGGGTTGATCTGCGACCCGATCACACCTTGTAACCCCAAACCACACTACCATACACTGTCATAGCGACGCATTTCTCATTGTATATTTGCAGCAGTGGTTGTATGGGTTTGCTCCCTAATCTAATGGCGAAATCCCGTGATGCTCCAGCTGCTCTTGCCAAGGTGTTTTTCTTTAGAGCACGCTGTGCTACCCAGGTGCCCTTTTCATCAAATAACACACCCAAATAAGGATAAGTGGGCACATTGGTTAGCACTCCTCCTTTAGAAGGAATGGATTTACTCCCTCTTTTTTGGTAACTAATTGACATTATATGAGATTTAGTCAAATTGACCGCAAGGTCAAGAACTACCATAAAATCAATAAAAGTGTTAACTAAAGATTTCAAAGCAGTTGGGGTCCTGGCAATTAAAACTGCATCATCTGCGTATAAAAGTGCTGGGATTGATTTAGAACCTACTTTAGGGATGTCTAGACACAAGTTTGACAGCACTGCCCCCAACCTATTTATATCAAGTGTAAATAAAAACCTGGGCAAGAATGTACCCCTGCCTCACTCCTCTTTTTACCTTCCAGACATTAGATAGGGAGCCATCCTCATTATACCTTACAGAGGCAGTCAAATTGAGGTGGGACCAGTGCAAGAAACTTACTAAATTCCTGTCCATCCCTATTTCTACCAACAAATGTCATAATTTAGACCGTTTTACCGTGTCAAAAGCGGACGTTAGATCCATAAAAGCCAATGACATACGTCCTTTTTTGGCTAGGGTATATTTACTGGTGATCATGAGTAGGTTAATTCATTGTTCCACTGTACCCCTTCCCTTGCGTAAACCAAATTGTAATTCTGACAGCACTTTCTTTTCATCCAACCTGGTGGTTAGGTGATCTAAAGCTATTTTGCCCATTATTTTTGCTGTAGAGTCCAACAAAGAAATTGGATGATAACAGCCCGAGTCTTCCCTAGCACCTTTTTAGGTCTCGACTACGCAGCGCGCATGCGCTGCATAGGAGGGCCTTTAGCCGTCGCTCTGCTCTTTTTGAAGCACACACTCGTGCTTGTGGCGGCATCCACCTTGCGGGAGCGAGCAGCGGCGTGCATGCTAATTGGTTGTTGCTCGCTCCCGCAAGGCGGATGGTGCCACAAGCACGAGTGTGCTTGAAAATAGTGCACGGCTCTGCCTCGAGGCGTCCACTCTCTATATTAAACATTGAATTAAGATCGTATGTGATAACGTTCTTCTTCGGCGATATATGAACATTCATATAAACTCATTTTTTCATACCGTTTCAACCCGTGCATAGAACATCTGTTTTGTTAAGTATAATTCAATATTATGCATTTAAGTTTAAGATGTCTGTTCTAATTAAGTCATTGTCAGAGAAGCTCCAGGTTAAAAGCTGTGAAAATATTTAGTTCAGATTTTTTTTCTGTTATTTTTCTTTTTGTACGAAGCTACCAGCCCGCTGCCATCAAATTTTATTGGTATCTGCAATTCTGGCAAAAATCTGTCTTTAATTTAGCTGTCCATATAAAATGCCACACTGTATAATAGTGAACGGATGTCATGGAATTCGTTTAAATGGATTTATTCTCATTTTCAATAATACAGTACATAGACATATGCATTAACTTGCTGCACGGTTTACAACTCTCGCATGCACTTGTGCCAGAATGAGAACCATTGTTGTAGATCAGTCAATGCGGACAAATCTAAAGTGGCACGTGCTTTGTTGTGTTGAAGGGTCAGCCTAATACTGCAAAACAAAAAACTTAAACCCCCCCCTCCCTGTCCGATAATCCGTGATGCATGCCCATCCCTTCCCTGCCTCCTGATGCTTATATCTCCTACGGAGCTGTTGGGGGTGGTCTTTGGCACGTTCCTATATCCGTGAGCCGCAGCACTTTCAGGTATTTGGGTTTTGTTATTTCGTTGAACTCTGTGGAGAGCAGTTACAAGAAAGGGCTCCAAACTTTCTGAAAGGCGGCTTCGGAATTATTCAGCGTGGCCGAATATGCGTTCCATCCCTAATATATGCCACATTCGGTGTAGCAAGCCTACGTGTGTGGGTGAAGTGGATGTCCCCCCAGTGCCTCAGTATGTTCTGTAAAGCTGCCCCCAGTGCCAGCCCCATCTGCCGGCCTCTCATACTTTTACGTGGAAATGTGATTGGCTTAGGGAGACCCAAAAACACGTATACTGGGAGCCGCAGAATCTCTGTATCAAATATCGCATCCACCTCGTCTAGGATTTTAGTCCAGTAGCTGGACAGCACTGGGCATTCCCATAGAATATGGAGCAGTGTGCCTTACCCGTCGCAGCCTCTCCAACAGGTGGGGCTCTTATTTGGGTTACCTCTGTGTAGGCGTACCGGGGTAAGGTACCAATACGTGGCTATTTTCATGGCAGTTTCGATACTCGCTACATTGCGGGCTGTGTGTTTCGCTCTGTAATTGATTCCCTCCCAGTCCTTTCCCGTCAAGTCGCCTCCCAGTTCCCTCCCCCACCTCTTTTGACTCGGTGTGGCCTGCAGCGGCGAGCGGGGCCGAATCATATCATACAGGTCAGAGATCAGCCCCTTATCTGTAAATTGGGTAAGTAGCCATTTTTCGTATTTGGTCAATTTGCGACCCCCCTGCTCCCTCGTCCCCTCCTGAAGCACCCAATATTGCAGTTGTAGGAATCTGAACTGTTCGGTTTCGGGAATTCCATATTCTGATTTCATTTGGGGGAATGAAAGAATGCCTGAGAGGTCGAAGAGGTACCCCACCGAGCGGCACGAGGTTCCCTGCACCTCCGCGAACGCCTTATCTTACAGTCCCGGGGTGAACTCGCTGTTCCCAAATAGGGGGGTCAGGGGAGATGGAAATGTTGTAAGTTTCCTAGTGCTCGCTACTCCGTCCCATACTTTCAGCTCTGACCTGGTGATCGGTGAACCCAGTAGTCCTTTAGGGCGCTGTGGCCGTTTCAGAAAGGGGACCTTCCACAATGGAATACCTGCCAGCGCCCTATCCTGAAATAACCGGCGTTTTTCGGATTCCGGTCTCGCCTTTTCCATAAGATATCGCTGTTGAGCCGCCTTGTAGTAGTTGAGAAGGTCTGGAATCCCCAATCCCTCGTCTTCTGGGCATATGTACCCTAAGGCCTTGCACATACGTGGCGGGCTCCCGCCCATACGAATTTGTTGATGCGGCGTTGTAGCGAGACAATGACCCCTTCAGGTGGCAGCACCGGCAGGGTTTGGAACAGGTACAGCGCCTTTGGCAGTAGCGTCATTTTAACTGCCGGCACTCTCCCTAGTAGGGAAAGGCGATGTTTACTCCAAGTTCCCAGGTCTTTTTTGATCTGCCGTTGTAGTTTGGCATAGTTCAGACAAGTCGTCTGGCGGACTGTGGCCCCTAGTCTCAGCCCTAAGTATGGGATATTGTCCACCACTCTGATATCGGATAACCATCCCTCGGTTGGGTCTGGTGCTGGTTGGGTAGGGTGCAATTGTAGAATCAGCGATTTACCCACATTAACACGGAAGCCCGAGACCTTACCGAATGTTTCTAGCTCCTCTAAGAAGGCGGAGAGTGAGGTTTTCGGATCTAACAGTGCTGCTATCACATCGTCTGCATATAAGCTCACAGGGTGTGTTTCCCCCCCAAAAGGTATACCTCGAATTCCAGGGCTGTCCCTTACCCTCTGCGCCAGCGACTCAATGTATAGAGCAAACAGGAGCGGGGACAATGGGCACCCTTGCCTAGTTCCCCTTTGGATAGTAAATGGTCTCGAGGTGGTGCCATTGACTCTGATGTATGCCGTGTGCTCGTTGTAGCAGCACCGCACCCAATCCCGGAATCTCTCCCTCAACCCAAACTTCGTTAGTACCTGCCCCAGGAACCCCCATTCCACCCGATCGAACGCTTTTTCAGCGTCTAAAGTTAGGAGAAGCTCATCCATTCCTGTTTGATGAGCTTTGTCTATGAGGTGAAGGATCCTCTTGGTATTGTCCCCACATTGGCGGGACAGGACCGGCCTGGTCGGGTTCTATTATATTCGGCATATGGAGACTGAGGCGTGTGGTGAGAATGCCAGTAAATATTTTAAAATCTACGTTGAGTAGAGAGATCGGGCGGTATGAGCTGCAATGCTGTCTATCCTTACCCGACTTGGGTGAGACCACTATTGCCACTGCCAGCATCGAAGCTGGTATTGGATGCGTACTTCCGAGGGAGTTAAACAGCCTCGTCCGCATCGGAGCTAGAATAGTACTAAATTTCTTGTAAAAAAGGACAGCGAACCCATCCGGGCCGGTGACTTAAGCACATTGAGGCGCGAAATTGCGGTGATGACCTCCTATATAAGGATAGGGGCATCTAATGCTGCGGCCTGGTCTGGGGTCAATGAGGAGACCTGGGCGGTCTGCAAGTAGGTTGCGATGTCCTGGTCCGGTGGTGTATCAGTGGTATATAAGTACTCGTAGAATTCTCTAAAAGTATAGGCTATCTCTTGGTCCCCCGTGTCGTCTGTTTGACCACTCCTACGCAGTGTGGAGACCTTTGTCCTCTGTCTGTGGGCCCGAAGCCTGTTTGCCAATAGTCGGCCTGTGCGGTCTCCCTTAATGTAATAGGAGTGTTTCAATCAGACTGCCGCATATTCCATCCTGTCTAAATCAATACCAGCCGGCTGTGCCCTAGCTTCCTTAAATTGCCGCCAAACCCTTGGCGGCCCAGTCCTGCTATGCACCCGCTCCAGTTCCCTTATCTGGGCTGCTAGAGTCGCGCGTACCTCCTTGCGTTCTTTGTTGTGGGCCGCTGAGATCGCTATTAGCTCTCCCCGTACTACCGCTTTCATTGCCTCCCAAATGGTAGTGGAAGCCATGCCTGGTGTGTCATTTAAGGTGAAATAGTCAGTGATGCATTTGGAGATTTGTTGTGCTACCGTTTTGTTGTGTAGCATGGAATCTTTGAGCCGCCAGTTGCCCGAGTGGCGTGGTCCCGGCATTATTCGTATCTGTATGGTGAGTGCGTCATGGTCTGAGAGGGCTGCAGGTTCAATAGTCGCTGCTTGTACCACCCTGCTGATCTCCTCCGTTCCCAAAAAGTAGTCTAGGCGTGCATAAGACTTGAGGGCGTGTGAGTAGTGTGTGTAATGTGTGGAGTTGGGGTGGGTCTCCCTCCAGATGTCTACAAAACCCATTTCAGTCAACCATTTCTTCCCACCCCCCTACATCTCTCCCTTGTGATAGTAGGAAGTATGAGATCTGTCCCTGGTGGAGTCCATGACCAAATTTAGGTGTCCCCCTACCAATGTCATGTGGTTTTGTGGGGTCATGACGTCCGCTAGGGCCGTCTGGAGGAATCACTCTTGTCCTGAGTTTGGGGCGTAAAGTGAGCCTATCACCAGCAATTGGGTGCCAAATTGAATAGTATACGCGAGGAGTCTCCCCTTTAGTTCAGCCACTTTCTCCTTCACTATCACTTGGCAACGGTTGGATATAAAAATGGGTGCTAAGCATTGGCATAGCCAATAGGTCTCCCCTTTGGGACCTTATAAGTGTTTAGTTATCCAGTACAATATCCTTGGTGCAACAACATCAAGTGTTGCATGGCTATACTCTTATAAGGTCCCAAAGGCGAGACCTATTGGCTATGCCAATGCTTGTTTAAAAATTGGGAACATCACCGCCGTTGACCATGAGTGTGGTTGACCTACCCTTATGGCCGCATTGAACACTCCGGTTAAAGTTTTCGCCCATATACCCAGGTCTGACTTGTAGAGGTCCACAGGTATCCCATCGAGACCAGGGGCTTTTCGGGCAGACATACCCTCAATCGCTTTCTGAACCTCTTTTACATCAAGCACTAAATAGAGTGGTAAAGCACTCGGTGCCCAGGAAGGGCCTATTATAGAGACAATTAACGGTATTGCCCCAAAACCAGTTAAAAAACTGAAATCAAAAAGATCACCATACCAGTGGTCCAAATAATTAAATGAGGTTAGGAAAATCTGAGTATCCAACAAATTTGGCATCGATACCCTTCTCTAGAAAACCAGGTGCAACTTGAAATTGAAACTAGCAAGTATAACAAGCATTGGCATAGCCCATAGGTCTCGCCTTTGGGACCTTATAAGTGTTTAGCCATGCAACAGCTGATGTTGTTGCACCAAGGATATCGTGCTGCATAACTAAATACTTTTAAGGTCCCAAAAGCGAGACCTATTGGCTGTGCCAATTCTTGTTTAAAAGGCACCCATCTGTTCATTAGAGAGATGCATATAGGACTCTTCTTAACCTAGAAGATGATGAACTAGCATTCTGCATGGGTGCCTTTCTGACAACTGCTGTTCGTGCAGGATTACTGTATAAATAATATTTTCATTGTTCTGCACTGTATTGGTTTTATAGAACACCTTTATGCCCATTATGAATTTGTGTGCTATATGTATTACTGTTATGGATATCCTTTATCCAAATAAAGTAACTGAATTTTTTTTTGTAAAATTTTTTATTAGAAACCGTTGGCACACAATAAAATACAGACAAGGGCCTACAACCACCAGGGCCGGCCGCTACAGAGCCCGAGGGCCCACCGTATAACGCCACACAGTCAAATGAACCAGAGGCAAAGCGCCCGGCAGTTCGTATGCACATATAACAAGCCATGGCCCTAGGCCAGGAGCAATTGGAGACAACAGTTTCATTTTTTATTAAATATAAAACACACTCAAGGCAATGAGAGTCAGTCAGTCAGAAAACTTTATTTCGGCTTTTAGCCATAAAAGTACATAGAAAGACATAATATAGTATCAACAGTTATTAAAATCAGTAAAACATTAGTCAAAAAAACACGTTCATCATTACATAAGATAAGAACGGTTAATAAAATAAGAGTAATAACACCCAAGTTGCCTTAGTGGGGTAACAATTTTCTTCTAATTAGCCACATTGAGAAGAGAGTCCGAAATAGCAGCGTGCTCTTCCCAGGACGGGGAATAACCTACAGTGTCTAAAGCAGTTCTTGTCCGGAAGCGGTGGATGGGGGCAATGGGAAGACAAAATATGGAACACACCTCACACCCTCCCGCAGAGCGCGTGGCTAGGGGGTCAAAGCAATATCGACCTCTAATGTCAGAGGCGGGGTGCAGATACGTCCTCGATATAAATTCCACGGATCCCATACCCTAGACCATTTCCCTGGCTTGCCTCTCGCCACATACACCGTCTTTTCCCTAAACATACACCAGTCCATATTCTCCTTCCATACCTCGATCGTGGGCGGCCTCGGGGAGCCCCATAACTGTGCAATGTTACGCTTGGCCACCATGTACCCCAAGGTCACCCACTGTGTCTGTGCCGCATTACAATCATTCGGTTCCCAGACATTCAACAAACACCTCCTGGCCTCTGGCAACAGGGCAACGTGCGTGACCTCCTCCATTACGGTGTGAATACCATTCCAGAATCGCACAACCTCCGAACATTCCCACAAAATATGAAGGAAAGTGCCCGGCAGGCCACATCCACGCTTACACAATCCATCCATCGAGTAACCCATACGCAGCAAACCGGGCCCCGTAACATACACTCTATGAAGGATCTTCAGCTGTACAAACCGTAAGCGGGCCGGGATCGCCACCTCTTTCGGGGAGGCCACCGCCGATACCCAGTCCTCATCATCCAATTCCAAGCCATCGCCCGTCCACGCCTCCCTCAGGCGGAGCAACAAGTCCGCACGATCATTAATGAGCTTCTTATAAATCAGGGAAATAGTGCTGTCGGGTACGTAGCCATCCAACACTCTATCCTCCAGTGGGGAGTACTCGGGAATAGCAGAAGCGTCCGGGAAGACCGAACGAAGCGCATGGGAGACTTGAGCATACCGGAAGTACTCTCTATCGTTTAATTTATATTCCAATTTTAGCATTTCAAACGTTTTGAATGATCCCTTCGCCCACAGATCACCCACCTTACATATACCAATCATGTCCCATTTCTCAAAGCCTTTCAACCTCCACAAACAGCCCAACCGTCCAGAGGCATACAGCGGCGTCGCCCGAGTCAAGCGATCCCTCCACCCCATCGCAGCATTCGCTGCGTGCCACACACGTACCGCCACCCGCGTGGGTCCCGTTAACCGCGCGTCCGAGGTCACTGAGTAGAGCGCCCTGTTATAGTCCCCACCCGGGAGCAGGAATTTATCCATCTCGAAGGCCGGGTTTAAGGCAGGACCATATATCCCGTGGTTTACCGCTGCCAACTGAGTCGCCCAATAGTATCGTTTAATGTCGGGGAGGGCGACCCCCCCCCATCGTACCAGGGGAGCGTCAACTTGGCGAGAGCGATCCGTGGCCGCCCATCCCAAAACAGTTGGCGTTGAAGACCCTCCACCTCCCGGAAATAGCGGGCCGGCACGACATCAAGAGTGTTTTGCAAAGCGTACAAAAAACGAGGCAGCGACATCATTTTAAACAATGCCGCCCGTCCGAGCGGTGAAAGCGGGAGTCGTCGCCATCTCGCGACGTCGGCCTTCAATCGCTGGAGGGGAGGGAGAAGGTTTCGCTCATAGCGGACCGCGGGGTCTAGTGAGATGAAGATTCCCAAATATTTGAACCCCAGAGTAGCGATCTGAACTGGGCAATCCCGCGGCAGAAGGGGGGCATCCCCCGAGAGGACATAGACGCACGACTTGGCCCAGTTGATGACCAGGCCGGAGTTGCGGCCAAAGGAATTCAGTACGTCCACCAATACAATTAGCGACTGTCGGGGAGAAGTGAGATACAGAAGGATGTCGTCCGCGTAAAGAGAGACACGGTCTTCGAACTCCGGCGTCCATCTGATGCCTCGCAACGACGGCTCCCAGCGCAACCAGGCGGCGAGAGGCTCCAAAGAAAGTGCGAAGAGAAGGGGCGATAGCGGGCAGCCCTGTCGCGTACCTCTCCCCAGTGCGAAGGGAGCCGACACCCTACCATTCACCACCACCTGAGCCAGCGGGTCAGCGTACAGTAATTTTACCCAACCAATGAACTCAGGGCCGAACCCAAACTTCGCCAACACAGCCCAAATATATGGCCACTCCAAAGTGTCGAACGCCATAGTAGCATCTAAAGATGCCAAGATGGCCGGCTCACGTATGAATTCCGCTCTAGCCAGCACGCCGTGTAACCGCCGCAAATTTAGAGCGGTATTCCGATGGGGTATAAAACCGGACTGATCCTGATGAATCAAGTCGCCCACGACCCGAACCAGTCGGTTAGCCAACACCTTAGCCAGAATTTTGGGTTCTGCGTTCAACAACGAGATGGGCCTATATGAGGCGCAGCGATCTCGCGGCTTCCCCTCTTTGTGTATCACAACTATGGTGGCGAGGCGTTGGTCAGAGGGGAGGAAGCCCGCCGCACGTGCCGCCAAAAACATGTCTCGAAGATACGGCGCTATCTTGTCGGGGCGCAACTTATATAGTTCGATGGGAAGACCATTAGGACCCACCGCTTTACCCGAGGCAATCGAGCGAATGGCCAAGGCGATCTCATCTGACGACAAGTTCGCCTCCATCAATACTGCATCAGCCTCCGATAGGGTTGGTAATGCAATGTCTCTAAGCAACCGATGAGAGTCCTCCTCCGATCGCTCAGAGACCGGGGAGTACACTCCGCGGAAATGAGTCGCGAAGCAGTCAACGATCTCAACCGGGTCAGTCACACGCACTCCATCCCTCCCCTCCACAACGGGCACCACCCTGCTAGCCCTCTCCTTCTTATCCAACCAAGCAATCAGCTTTCCGGCCTTGTCCCCCACATCATACAGTCGCCCTTGCTGCTCTCTACTCATCTCTTTAGCCGCTTCCGTGACTAGCGCTCTATAATCGGATTGTTTGAGGCTGAGAACATGCAATGTTTCAGCAGTGACTCCCCGCTCCAAGCCCTCCTCCATTTCAGCTATTTCCACTTCCAGGCGAACCACCTCTGCTCTCGCGCACCTCTTAGTATGGGAGATAAGGGACAAGGCCTGCCCCCTGACCACCACCTTATAAGCCTCCCATAGGGAGACAGCAGACGATACAGTCCTCATATTCTCAGTGAAGTAGTGATCAGTGGACTTGACCAGCTCCGCGCGGATCTCAGGATTACGTAGATACCAGGGGCTAATGGGTGCCACTCTTCCCTCTGACCCAGGGACAACCCTCAGCCGCAACCATATAGGGGAATGGTCAGAGACACCTCGGGCTAAATGACGCACCTCACCAATCATCCCAGCCTGGATCGCCGGCATAAGCATGTAGTCAAGCCTCGAGAGACTCCCATGGGCCCCCGAGTGAAAGGTATATTGCGCCTGTCCCGGGTGCATCAATCTCCAGTAATCTACAAGTCCCAAAGTGTCCAGAAAACCCCCCAACCAGGCCTGGGCCCTAGGGAGATCCCTGGGGGGGTGGCGGTCCTCCAACCCGGAGACAACGGCATTAAAATCACCACCCAGCACCAGAACCCCCCCAGGGAGTCCCAGGACCAAACGCCCCAAATCTGCAAAAGTAGCCGTCTGTAACCCCGGGGGCACATACACAGCCACGAGCGAAATAGTCCTGCCCTCCCATCTCCCCACCAGTGCCACGTATCGTCCCCTATCATCATGAAGCACCTCGTCCACCTCCAATGGGAGAGAGGCCCTAACCAGAATGCCCACTCCCCTAGAGCCAGAAGTGAAACCAGAGTGAGCGGCAAGGCGATAGCCCCTCCTATTTAGGGCCTGGAAGGAGTTCCCAATCAAGTGTGTCTCCTGCAGGAAAACAATGTCGGGCGAGATCCGCTTCAAGAACTGCAACACCACCCCGCGCTTGATCCTGTCCCCCAGTCCATTCACATTCCACGAAAGGATTCCCAATCCCATACCCTCCATCCCACTCCCGCACACGATACCCACATCCCTGAGAGCACAATCCGGAGGAATCAGCAGGAAACTTCACATTGTTGTTTTTTTGTATTACAAGGCAATCCCCAACAACCCCCCTCCCCCACAATCCCAGAACCACAACTCCCCCCTCCCTGCACCCCTGCTTGAGCCCAAACAGCCCCCCCAACTTGCAGTGTGCCTGTCGCCCTAACATATACCACAAAAAGAACCCCAGAAGGAGGAAAAGGCCCCAATAAGCTCCCCACACCCCCCAGGCATCTGAAGGGCACGGTGTGCCAGATTAGAATGCAATTGAGCCAAGGTACAAAATATTGCCAATCTAGTCCATCGCCAGGAACCCAGTTCTAGTCCTGCTCCTCCACATCCCGTCCGCTCTCCACCGGCCGACCGTCTCGATCCTGTCCCCGCGGCAGGGCATCCAACCAGTCTCCAGCCGCTTCCGGCCGGTCAAAAAAATGGGAACCACCCTGGAACTCAACCCGCAACCTCGCCGGGAATAACATCGAATATTTCAGTTCCATGTCCCTCAAGCGCCGTTTGACACCCAAAAATCCCAGCCGCTGTTTCTGGACCGCTTGCGTAAAGTCCGGATAAAAGCTGACATTGGAGTTCTCAAACTTCAGCGGCCCGGCCACCCTCGACGGCTGAAGGATAGCGTCTCTATCCCGAAAGTTAAAAAGGCGGGCGATTATAGGCCGCGGGGGAGCACCCACTTTGGGCGCACCACCCGGAATTCTGTGGGCCCGCTCCACCGCAAAGAACTTGCTCAATCCCTTGGGCGCCAGATGATTGAGCACCAGATCCACAACAAACAGATTCGCAGCAGATTCCTCCGATCTTTCCGGTACTCCGATGATACGCACATTGTTCCGTCTAGCCCTGCTTTGAGCGTCCTCAAGCCGATGATCCGTCTGGTCACTGGCAAGCCGCAACCTACGGTCCTCCGTCTGCAGGGCGGCCACATCCACAGTTATGCTCGATGCCGCTTGAGACAAGGAGTCGACCCGTTCGTTGGTCTTGGACAGGTCTGCCCTGACCAAATTCACATCGATCAGGACCGCGTCCAATTTATGTGCCAGGGTATCAAACCGTTGACCCACAGCAGCCTTCATCTCCTCAATGGTGCCCATGACGTCCTGCAGGGTCAACTCTGACGATGGGCCCGAGACCTCTTTAGACCTCTCCGGCGATTTATGCAAGCCACTGGGGGATCCCTTTAGCTGCGCATAACGATCCATGTTGTTGGCCTGAGCATAGGATCCCCTCCGGGTTGACTTGGATTTCGACTTGTCTCCGTCGAGTCTCGCCGCCATCGTCCGGAGGCCACCAAGGTCGGCACTCGCCAGGGACAGGGACCAGTCGGCTAACTCAATCGAACACTGCAATCGCAGACAGGCAGTCCGTGTAGAGCCCGAAAATCAGGCCAGACTCTCCGCTATCCGCACTCCTCTGAAACACCAAGGTCCCTCAGCCGATCTCGAAAAAACAGACTGGAAAACGAAAGTGAAAGTGCGGGGTACGCGGCAAGTCAAGCCCAGCATGCCGCTGTTGTTCACTTCGTACCCGGGCACCTCACCAACTCGAGATCGGGACCTAGGCAAGAGCAGGCCGCAAACTTCGGAGGGCAACCATTCGGGTTCCCGGCGTCCGATCTGAATTTGGAAAACGGGTGGCACCTCAGCGCGAATACATCAGCAAAAGCCCGTCAAATTTACCAGGATTTAGTCAGGATAGACGTGGGAGGTTGCGGAGGCCCTCGAGAGCCGTAAGCCTACGCGGCCATCTTGGTTGCGCGCTAGGCTCCTCCTCCTAAAGTAACTGAATTGAATTGCTATCCAAATGTTGGCATGTATGATCTGTAGGTGGTGGGCCACGCAGGCCTTTGAGCCCGGTGCCACTGCACGTGCTGCACCACTGGAAGCTACGTCCCCGCCCGAACCTGTGCAATAATGTGAACATTGCACAGGATAAGCTTGGTAACGCAGCTCTGAGGGGAAGTCTGCTGCTTCTATCTGTACATACAGGGGTCAGGGCAAGGAAGCAGTTTATTTTCCGAAGACTGACAAAGAGCGAGGTACACAAATCTCCCTTGGAATCCGAAACCCATGCGCTTCGGCTCTCTGCGAGGCTCCGCCCTCTCTCTCACTCCGGGTCCCTCCTCCGTGCATCCGGAAAACACACTGCTGGAGTTGTGACAGAGTGAAGCTTTGCCACTTCACCTTTATTGCCAGAGTGCGGAAAGTGAGTGCACGTCGCCAGACAGAAGAACCTGCTACATTTCTTCTGATAGTACCTGCCAGAAGGACTATAGCTGCTTTCCAAAGGAAGAGCATCTCGAGGAGAGCGGTGTTCAGTGCGAATATCCATCCTTAGAGACATACTGGTAAAAATGTCATCGCAGGTTCCGCCTTCAACCCTTGTAATCGGCGTGGCAGACGATGCCAGGTAGGTGTGTGAGCACCTTATAAAAAATATCAAACCGCATTCTAAGTGGGGTCGTCGTTTTACCACATTAACAGTTCTGGTCTTTATTAGAACCATTGTCACTTTCTGGGAAATGTAGTCTTTCAGTTAAATCAATGGCACGAACGTTGTACACTATGAATCACGTTTTTTTTTGTCGTGTTTTTTCGCTTCATCTCAGGAAACTGAGTGTTGTATCATGTGATACGGCTTCGTCAAAAATCTCCGCGTCAGCTGGGTTCGCGTAGCAAGCACCGAAAGACAGGAAGTGAACCTATCTGATTCAAGCTACAGCTACAGGGCAGCAATTTTGATGGTGTAGTCATGTGTACTTTACAGATCTCTATTGAAACAAGCGCGCGCGCTTCGCGCCTAAGGAGGAGGAGGCAGCAGGGGGAGGGGAGAGAGGAGTCGGCCTGCGCCTGTTTCCCTTGCGGCAGCGAGCAGGAACGATCTGTTAATTACAAACAGATGGTTTCAAAGCTCGCTCCCGCAAGGGAATCGCCAAACGTGCACGCGTTGCCATTGAAAGCAATGCAACGCGTGCACGTTTTTGGGCCAAAAACTGAATCGATTACTAAAGGTCTCCTCCTGTGCAGCGCTTGCGCGCTGCGTAGGCGAGACCTAAAAAGTCGATCTTCAAAACCAAATTGACGTGCACGAAAAGAAAGAGATCATTCAAAAGAGCACCCAAACATTTTTTAGAATTGTGTGACAAGGCTCCAGAATCAATTGGGGCTAACAAAATCCCTGAAGAAATGTGTGAAGGTCTTCACCTTCTTTGTGAAAAATGTGAAGAACATCGAACAGTCCCTCACAAAAGCAATGCAATCACAATTAGAACACATACTCACTAATAGTAAGATACACTTTGCCCTCTTTCATTCAAGTCAGTTGGAGAGAAGTGTTTACAATAATTGCCAAAACTAAATATTCCTCTCATTCTGCTGAGCAGCCTTCATCTGGTTCTTATCTCGGAAAATTGGTGTTGGTATATTAAGATAGACACTTTTATTTTAGATCTTGTGAAGATTAAATGCGTTGTTCCTCATGGCTCTATTCTTTCTTTCTCCTACCCTTTTCCACCCTCAGAATGTTTAATGAATGATCAAAGTGCTTTACGATATTGAAATCTGGGTTTCTCAGCACCCCTAAAGCTTAACCAACTTCAGAGTTGGCCCTGTTAAACCAGCCTGACTCCGATTTGGATCAACTCACTGTGTTAAACTGTAACCCATCAATTGTGAAGTGCACCAGATCTCTTTGCTTTATCTTGGACAAAAAGCTTAGTTTTCAAGCACACATCAACACCATACTGCGTTTTTTTCTAAGACTGCTCTGGGGCATGAAACTCTTTATCCCAGCTCAAGTAAGTAAACTTTCGTGCTATCCATATTGGATTATGGAAAATCCCTGCTCAAAGGAATTGTGAAACTGCATCTCGTCCCCTCACTAGACCTACATGGAGCTGCCAGACTGCTCACTGGCACATGAAAATTCTTCCTCATGTTGTCTAATCTGTCCTGTCTGGAGTGCTCCCCCCCCTCCCATTGAGGCGAGGAACATCTTTAAATTAGCACAAATTCATTTTTGTACAAACCCCCAACTACCTTACACAGAAAATAGCTTTCTCTGACAGCACTTTACCAATTCCATTCCAATGCACCCCAGAGGAATGGTTCTTCGGTTGTAGTTGGACAGTAAGGGCATTATAGTTCTGGTGTTGATGATAACCATAATTGGTAAATTTCAGAGGTTTTTATTACTTGGCTCTAACATTTCAGCGGGTTTCTGTTTTTTTCACTTAGATGGTGTAATATTTTTTAAGGTTTTCAATCCATAAATACTAATGATGATTATTAACAGGTAGGTAATAGGTTTGTAGAACGCCTCTGATTGCAGTTGTTTTTCCAACTTCACAGGTGCTTTGTTGTCTACCTACTTTGAAATAAGGTCTTAAACTGTGTGTTATAATTTGAGAGTTCATTTTTATTTTGAAGCAGACTTCCTGCTCCTTCTCAGTGTGCTCTTCATAAATTACAGTCTATTATGAATCAAATTTGGGAAGTTTGCAGAACCGTTTCAGGTTTGTGAACCTTGCTAAATTATGGTGGGGAAAATGTTCCTTCAAACAGTTAGATCACTTTTCAATTTTAAATGGGGTCCACAAACCGGTTTGTGGACCAAAGGTTTGCAAACTGTTGATGAAAGTGTCATAACATTTACATATATTTACTCCTTCCAGGCTATTCCATTTCAAATTTCTCAGATACCCTTGAACGGATTTACACCAAATTTGAAAAGGCATATAGAAGAAGCGGTTCCTTTAGTTCTTGAAAATTTTGATGTTAGTCTCTCAGTCCCTTTTTGTGCTATGCTGCCCCAAATACATAAAAATAAATTCTAAAATGAGGGATTTGTATAAAACCTTATAAGAGATCACCCCCTTGTAACTTTAGTATTCTTGACCAGCCTGCACGTTGAAAGTGTGTTATATAAGCTCAGACCCAAAACTGTTGCCACACTTCTTCACTGCTTGTTAAGATACCTGGAAAGGGTGGGTGCACTAGAATTGCGCATTTCACTTCAAATCATTTCTCTTAACTTACTGTATGCAGAGGTTCCTTCTGTCATCTCTTTGACACTTAAACAAGTGCAGTTTCAAACTCTGGTTGAGTAATAGTGACCCTTTAACCACAGAAATAAAATAAAACAGGTTATGCATTCTTTACAAATGACAATTTTTAAGGTTCAAATAGTATTCACTTAAAGTGCCCAGTGGCCGTCACACCCCTCATAAATAAAGAGTTCATTGCAATCTGTTGATCTACAAATGTAGGCTTGTATTGTTTTTTTATATTGATTCCTGGAACTTAAATTAGCTGAAAAGGGCATACTGGAAAAACTTTACAAAAAAATATAACTGTTAAAAAAGATACAAATTTGTGTTTTATGTGCACAAAATAACTTTGGAGGTCAAAGTTCATATCTGAAAGAGACACGTTAGCGATAGATTCCTTACCTTAGAATATCCCCAGGCGTCAGACTGGATCCGGACAGTATTTCGTCAGGAGTACCCCTGCGAGTCGGCAGGCGTCATCGTACGGCTCCGCGTACGTCGCTGGCGTCGTAGCCGCCGTGATGACGTCGTCGGAGATACTTAGACGCGCCCACGCGCGCTGACGTCAGTTCTTTCTTTTTCCGCGCCAGCAAGCGCAGATCCGAGGGAGAGCGGTACTCCTAGTCATATTTTTGACATGTTTTCTGAGACTTGTTTGTTGAGTACTCGACTTCTGGAACGCAGTAGGGATGCCTGGGTCTCAGTCCTGTTGGGACTGCCGTATGAACATGTCGGCGGAGGACCCGCATGTCGTGTGTCTCTTCTGCTTTGGGCACGTCCATCACCCCGAGACGTGCACCAGTTGTCGGGCCATGGCGCCGAAAACTTGCGGGAGCGTTCCCGACAGTTCTTTGAGGCCCAGCAATTGCTCCGCGCCACTCAAGGTCCCGCGCCGGGTCGATGGGCGGTCGCGGAGCCTACACCATCGTTCGTCGGCATCAGGGCCGGATAAGTCGAAGTGCCATACCAGTTCGAAGACGCGGTGTCGCTCTTCACCTACCCCTCACCGGTCGTGGGACGCGGTGGAGGGGGTGGGTGGTCACCTACCCACGGCTCTGGTGGAGCCTCCGTTGTTGCCTGCGGCCCTTCCCCGGGGCCGTACGCGACTCCGGAAGGAATACAATTGTTCCTGTCGGCCATGGGCCATTTATTTGCCCCTTCGGGTCCCTCCGGAGTGCCTTCGGGCCCCGTGGAACCGTTAGGTGGTTCTGCCCTGTGCCGCCGCCTTTGGCCCCGGCAACGCCGGCAAGATACCCTGGGGTGCAGCTGGCTCCGGGCCTCGGCGCCGCCGCTGGCTATGGCCTCGGCACCGCCGCTTGCTCCGGCCTCGGTGCCGCCGCTGGATTCGGCGCCGCCGCTGCCTTCGGCCGTGGCGCTGCCGGCTGGCTTCGGCCTCGGCGCTGCCGGCTGGCTTCCAGCCTCGGCGCTGCTGGCTAGCTTCCGGCCTTGGCGCTGCCGGCTGGCTTCCGGCCTCGGCGCCGTCGGCTCGCTTCTGGCCTCGGCGCTGCCGCTGGCTTCTGGCCTCGGCACTGCCGCTGGCTTCTGGCCTCGGCGCTGCCGATGACTCCAGGCCCAGCGTCGGACATTGCGCTGTTGCCTCCACGGCCGTACTATGACGAGCTTGGATTGACCTATTGTCCACCAATTCCTAGCCTGGGAAAGGCAATTTTCTCCCTTTCCCGGCCCCCTCGTCCTTCTCTGCCTCTTACACAGCCGACGGCAAAGAGTGGGAGGGGTCTGAGGACCCTCTCGCAGCTCAGTGTGAGGATGCGCCACACTAGGATGCCAATGTGGAGGATCTGAGCGATCTGGATTTCTCTCCACACCCCGGTACACTGTCCCCTTCCTCCGTGGCTACAGAGCAGGATGGTACATTTTCTGTGGTGTTGCCCAGGGCGGCTGAGGCTCTTAACCTCAAGCTCCCATACGGTGTCTCTCAGGACCAATTTCCTGACTGAGGTGATTCGGCGAGGAGCCTCCTCCAAGGAGCCGCCGCTGCCCTTTAATGACGCACTTACAGATGTCCTCTGGGTGCCTGGTCCACGCCTCCCACAGGTACTCCTGTGGATAGGAGTGTGGCACAATGGCATCTCCCGGTCCCGGGCGACCTCATTTTCCTCACATAACACCCGAGGCTGGAGAGTCTTGTTGTCCAGACCTCTGCTTCTCCCAGTGCATTCCTTTCCGCACCCCCAGATAGGGTATCAAAAAAAAAAGAGGTTGAGCGGTCTGGTAACAAGGTTTTACCTCTGCCACTTCGGGACTGCGGACAGTGCATACTGCATGCCTTTTGGCCCGCTATTCCCACTCTGTGTGGGACACAGTGGCGCTGGTGCTACCTCAGTGTCCGACGGACGCTCGGACGGTACTCTCCCAAGCTATACAGAGGGGAGAGATGCGGCACCGTTTACTATACGTGGTGGCCTTGATACTGACGACTCCCTCGTCAAGGCAATTTCCACAACTGTGGCGCTCCGCCGTTCCGCCTGGTTCAGAGCCACTAGCTTCTCAGGGGATGTCCAGAATGCCTTGTTGGACATGCCCTTTGATGGCACGCGCCTCTTTGGTGACAACCCGGATGGCATGTTGGAACGTTTTGAGAACTCCCGGGCAACGGCCCAGTCCTTGGACCTATCCGCCACGCGCAGTCCCTCGGGGTCTGCCTTTCGTTCCTTTCGTGGCAGGGACGGGGCGCCCAAAATACGTTCCTTTTAAAGCCGCAGGCCTGCGCAGCAGCACTCTCAGCACAGCCGCTAAAAGGGGACCCGCAGAGGTGAGTCCCAGGACCAGCGGCCGGGTCAGTCCGCCATCACCCCTGCCACTACGACCTCCAAACCTTCCTAGTCCGGGGTTTTCGGGCCCACCGAACGCCTGTGGGCGGCACGATTCGCCATCGCATCCCCCACTGGCGCACCATGACTTCGGACAGTGGGGTTTTGCAGATAGTCTGAAGGGGCTACTCCCTCACATTCCGGACTGCCCCTCCGCCCGTGCCCCCTCCGTACCACCGCATGTCGGTGTATCACTTGGCGCTTCTCCAGCAGGACGTTTCGGCCCTCTTGGCCGGAGGGGGCAGTCGAGCGCGTTCCGACGCCAATAGTAAGTCGTGGTTGTTATTCCCACTACTTCTTGATTTCAAACAAGGTCAATGGCCTGCATCCTCTTTTAGGCCTTACGAAAAAGTTCTAGATGCTCCCGCTTTCAGTTCACCGTACTCCCTTTTGACCTTACTAGCGCCTCTCGGGTGTTCGCTGAAGTGATGGCGGTGGTCGCAGCTCATCTGCACATATCAGGGGTTTCAGTCTTCCCCTATCTCGACTACTGGCTGTTGACTGCGTGCTCACCCCGAGCAGTCGTCTCACAACTCCAAACTACGGCCAACCTCCTACATTTGCAGGGGTTCTCCATCCTCATGCCGAAGTCGCATCTGGCTCGCTCTCAGAAGCTCGTCTCCATCGGAGCGTTTCTGGACACTGCACGATTTCGGGTTTATCTTCCCGAACAGCGCCTCCGGGTCATTTGGCCTATGAGTTGGGTCAGCAGCAGATCTCTCTTTCTTCCCTAACCAGAGCACACAGTGGTAAAAGATGTACCCTCTGGGGATGGGGCGGCCATATGGGGGAGGCGGAGATCAGAGGCCTATGGTCTCCGGCGGAGTCAGAGCTCTATATCAATCAGTTGGAGCTTACGGCGATCCAGCTTACACTCGAACCATTCCTTTCCTCTGTCAAGAGGACAGTAGTGCAGGGGTTCTCGGACTAAACCACCGCCATGTGGTACTGCAACTAGCGAGGTGAGGTGGGGTCGTGGACCCTATGGCAGGGGGCTTTGCACCTCTGGATGTGGCTGGACTACCAGGGCATTCTACTGGTGGTTCAACGCTTGGCAGGTTCTGTGCGCGCCGGGGCGGACGAACTCAGCCGCTGGTGCATCATAGATCACGCATAGCGTCTTCACTCAGAGGTGGCACAAGGTCTCTTTCAGCAATGAGGAGAACCTTGGTTATATCTATTCGCCTTCAAACAGAACGCGCACTGTCAGCAGTTCTGCGCGTTGGAGTTTCCAAGGCGACACTCGCTCGGAGACGCTTTTCGGCACGAGTGGAGTGGCGGCCTGTCGTACACCTTTTCACCCATACCACTTCTACCCAGAGTGCTGAAGATCAGACGCGACCGGGCCCAAGTTCTTCTTGTGGCACCGGACTGGGCTCGAAGAGTTTAGTATCCCGAGCTACTCAGTATAAGTGTGGATCCTCTGATCCGACTGCCTCTTCGGGAGGATCTTCTGTCGCAGCAACAGGGGACGGTCCTCCACCCGAACCTGTAAAGCCTCCACCTCCTTGTGTGGAGATTGAGCGGCGACAGTTGATTCCATTTGACTTGCCTCCTGTAGTTTGTAATGTGATTCTGGCAGCCAGGCGTCCCTCACCTAAACTGTATATGCCTGCCGGTGGAACAAATTTGTGGCATGGTGCACAGCGAAAGCTGTGGACCCTCCCTTTCTGCCCCTCTTTCTGAGGTCCTATTGTTCCTTCTCTCTTTGGCCTAGCAGGGCTCTGCTCTGGGCACTAAGGGCTACCTCTCTGCTCTTTCAGCCTTTTTCAGGCTGTTGTCCACAGATTTTTTAAATGCATTAGTCACCTTTTCCCTCCTATTCCTTTAGTGATTCCTCACTGGGACTTGCACCTGGTTCTCACATACTTAATGTGTGCTCCCTTTGAGCCTCTTCATAACTGTCCTTTACGGTTATTGACTTTGACAACTGTTTTCCTGGTGGCTATCTCCTCCGCTAGGCGCGTGAGAGAACTCCAGTCTCTTTAATGCAAACCTCCTTTCCTGGAGGTTCATCCGGACAAGGTTGTGCTTCGGCCACGTCCCTCCTTTCTACTAAAAGGAGTCACTGCCTTTCATCTGCGGCTAACTGTCACACTGCCCACTTTCTTTCTGCCTCCGCACCCTTCCAGAGAGGAAGAGAGGCTCCACCGTCTGGACCCAAACCGTGCACTTTCATTCTACCTCAGCCGCACACAACCGTTCCGGGTGGATGACCAGCTCTTTGTTGACTATGTGGACGAAAGGCCGGGCTGTGCACAAACGGACTATCTCCCGCTGGGTTATCCTGTGCATTAAAGCCTGTTACTCTCTGGCTAAAAAGGAACCTCCGTTAAGCTGTGCGCACATTCTACCAGGGCGAAGGCAACTACTACTGCATTGGGACGCGGGTTCCCCCTGCAGGACATCTGCCAGGCGGCCACTTTGGCCATGCTGCATACTTTCACTAAGCACTATTGCCTTGACAGTCAAGTCCAGAGAGACAGCTTCTATGGCCGTTCGGTTCTTTCTTGTGTAATCTCACTTCGCAGGCCCACCACCGGGGTTGGTATTGCTTGGGTATGTATTCTAAGGTAAGGAATCTATCACTAACGTGTCTCTTTCAGATGCACAAGTTACTTACTTGTGTAACGATATATCTGTAAGAGACATTAGTTATTGATAGATTCCTTACCGCCTGCACATCCTCCCCGTTCTGCAAACTGTTCTCTAGGGTAGCGGTCATCTCTTTCAGTGCCCTAGTTCTATTGCACCAGTAGCCGGTCTCTGGCATGGCTCTGCGTTCCTAGCGCGGAAAAGTAATGTACAGAACTGATGTCAGCGCGCGTGGGCGTGTCTAAGTAGCTCTGACGACGTCATCTCGGTGGCTACGACGTCTGCGACGTACGCGGAGCCACACGACGACGCCTACCGATGCGCATGGGTACTGCTGCCGAAAAACTTTCCGGATCCAGTCTGACGCCTGGGGATATTCTAAGGTAAGGAATCTATCATTAACTAATGTCTCTTACAGATATATTGTTACACAAGTAAGTAACTTCTGCGTCATTGTTATAGATATATAATTATATTAATATATTCCTTTTTCAAGAAACCTGTCAAGCTTCGAAAAACCCTAAGCTATGACAGCAAAGAATACTTTATGCGCCTGTCCTCCGGAAGCCCTTCAATCATCCAAGACACTATTGAAGAGACTACAGAGGGGGAAACTAGCCAACAGGAGCCAGATAATGGAGAGGACACTATTGCTAAAGTGAAAGGTAAGTTGTGATGCAATTTAAGTACTAATAATTGCATGCGGAATACGTGTACTATTTATAGTGAAGATAAGAAAAGTCTGTATACACATGGAGTTGCTAACCCTTAACTATGTATCAAAACAATAGCAAGGTAATATGGCACTAAAAAGGCATTCCAAACTGCTTTAATGCAGTTGGACATCTGTCAGGTTGCACCTCTACTTGCAGTGTTACATAATTCAGGCACCGTGCTGAAAAATGTGTCAGGCCCTTAAATGAATCTTAGTAGGTCGAAAATAAAACTTAAAATGTAAATGACGCATATCCTATAGCTTTGAGGATTGCGGAAGTGGACTTCACTGTTGAGCTGTTGCAGCCTAATCAGTACTGAACTTTGAAAAGGTCTAGTTATTCCCATGCTTTCAAAGCTGTTTTGAAGGATTCCCCAGTTGCTCTCTTCTACTATAGGATCTATTCACTGTAGTCTGTCCAGCAGCTAAACCTAAAGAAGGAATTCCCCAATCAGCCATCTATCTCAAAATCTTTTCTAGACACATCAGTGCTTGGATATACACCAGTGATAGTCATGTGTAATTAATTTGGCACTTCAAGTCCATTCAGATGCCTTCATTATGTGTACACCAACTGGATAAACATTGTGAATCAATTGTATTCAGAACTGTATTGCCATCACACAAGTGTCACCCTTAAAGTGTTGTTCATGATAATTAGTTACATCATTACAAACTTGTAAGGTTATATTGTCCTTTGTTGAAGCGGCCTGTCATGTAAATCACCCTTTCAATCCCCACTGAAAGTGCTTTGGCTACAGTTAGTATAGTAAATCCATTGTTCAAGCGTTATTTTGGATTTAATCTGTTAGTGCCTAACTGCACTACCCATTTCTCCTTGGTGCTGCATTTTTCAACCTCCAAACTTGGGCAAATAGATTAATGAATTCTTAAGCAGGACTCGGATCCTATTGGCCAAATCACCTTATTATGCACAACAGAAAGATATAACAAAATACAGTTTGTCCCGGCAGAATTGAAGGTAGAAGCGCTGTTTCATGATCCTGTGGCAGGATTCATATTAGTGACTGTCTGTTGCGGTTGTTGAAATTGTAGTTTTTGCTGATGATAGGGGGATGGGCGCAATAGTCTGGACACCCCACAGGATAGGAGTCCTATGTATGGGTCTGGTGACGTCTGAGGAGGCCAAGGCTCTCCTTGGCCCTATACATAACCCACACCCTGGACATTGACAAAGACCCCTTGGCACAAGACTGACAGCCTAGAACAGACCCAGTTCGACCACACTCTGAGAATTTCTTCCATCCGGGGCATGACCTAGAAAAGAGCCTTGACTCCATGGGAAGGGGCAATCTTGAGAGCACCGTCCCTTGAGGAGCAATTAAGCATTTCCAAAAAAGGCTTGACAGTCTGCACCACCCATTGCAGTTTCAACTGTTTCGTGCTGAAAGCACTATTGATGCCAGAGGATTCTCAAGACCAAAGCTGTGAGCCACGAAGTAGAGATAAAGCTGAGTAGCCTTTCGCATTGGGGTTATCTTTGAGTTCAAATGAGACCTCGACCCTGAGCGTGCCACATACTTCACATGAAGAATGTGAACAGCTGGATAGCAGGCAGAGAGCTATATAAATTGACTGGATCACTGGTTGTATTGTCACCCTAGCTACTTTACACCACAAAACCTTCTCAGAATAAATGCTGGCTTACTTTTGAGACGGTATCAGAGCCTGTCTTGTTCCTAAAAAGAACATCTCACCACAAATGCCCCTGTCATACACTATACACTCAAACTCAGGAGCTGTAAGCCGGCCCACTGTCCTCTTACTAGGATCCAGAGCAAACTGAGCAACAGGAAGACAGTTGGCATTAATACAGGGCAGATCCTCAGGACGACCCATCTTAGGAGTTTTACCCTGTCAAGGCGTCAGTGCTCAGACACTTCTGCCTATCATGCTGTCGTAGTTTGAGCGGAACATCATCAGAATGTCCGTGCTCATATTAATGCGGAAGAGGAGAACTCATTCGCTTATGTAAACTGACCACCCTACACAGTCTCTGCTGATGCTTAAAACTATGCGGAAATGCTCAACCAATACAAGATTCTGGAAGATTGTAAATGGTCCCTTATTTCAACAAGTGGGAGGTGATGGACTGGTGGCTCACATTGGAGAAAGTGACTGGATCAATCATTTTAAAACAATGTTTGACTGTTCGATTGATCTTAATGATAGTAGAGTGAGCTGTAGAGCCACGCCCGCCATTACATTCACTGAATCGGAGATTTTGGATGGAATAATGGGCCTGACCATTAATAAAGCTCCGGGGCCTGATGGGATTCCCCCAGATCTATATAAATCAGATCCCCATTTTTGGGCAACTATCCTTTGCCCGGTATTTAATGCGGCAGCCACAGAAGGCTGTTTAAATAGCTGGGCATTATCCACTATAGTGCCGGTATTTTAAAAAGGGGATAGAAACGACACGAGCTGCTATAGACCAATATCACTTATAGACTCGGTCGTGAAGGTAATGGGGCGTGCCATTCTAACCAGGCTGAAGGATTGGGCGGTTGAAAACAAGATCTTAACAGACTGTCAGTACGGTTTCCACGCAGGACGCTCGACCACTACACAGTGTCTTAACCTGTACCTATCACTCAACAAATACACTGTGGTGAAAACTGGTTCGCTCCATCTCGCCTTCATGGACCTCTCATCAGCTTTTGATTGTGTCAATAGATCAAAGCTTTGGGTGGCCATGGAGGCGAGAGGGGTTGACGTGGGGCTGATCAACTTTTTACGGGATCTGCACTCTTCAACACGAGCAAATGTCAGGTACGGGAAGGATTTAAAAGTTACATCGGACTTTCCCATCAGGAAAGGCGTTAGGCAGGGTTGCATTATGGCTCCATTTTTATTTAACTTCTATATCAACGATCTTGAGAGGACCCTGGTAGAGACTGGTGCAGATTTTCCGCGTGCAGCGGGAAGGGGTATCCCTGTCCTGCTGTACGCGGATGATGCTGTACTTTTGTCTAGAACTGAAATTGGACTCCAGACCCTACTAAACTCCTTCCATGGGTTTATGACCAAGCTAGACCTGAAAATAAACAGTACAAAGTCTTATATCATGAGCTTGGGCAAACGACCAGGGAGGACCTTTATTTTCAAAACAGGGGGAGATTTAATACCCAATACTAGGGTCTTCTCTTATTTGGGAGTATTATTCGATGACAAATTAAAGTGGGATGCCGTCATACACAAAAAAAGGGGGGAGATGGTGCGGGTAAATGCAGCAATCTTTAACTTTGCCTCTAAAATAGGGAAGAAACCAACAGGGGCCATGCTTAATGTATATAGAGCAAAAAGCGTTGCCATAGCTACCTATGGTAGCGAGTTATGGGGACGTGCTGAGATAAACCCCATACAGGTCGAGGAAAACAAGTTCTTAAAAAGACTCTTATGTGTTCCATCAAGTACTTCTAACTTGGTGGTCCACGAAGAACTTGGTGTACCTTATATAGCTGACCAGTTAGCAATGAGCCCCATGACCTTTTGGCTTCAATGTTGGCTTAACCAAGACATACCCTTGACCCATGAAATACTTAGGGATTGTCTGGCTCTGGAGAACAAGGCACGGATCCCGTGGTTTTCTTATATTAAACAGGGATTCGAATCAATAGGAAGGGGTTCCTTGTTCTCCAAGCCTGAAGAGATCCACAAAAAAGATATTCAAATGGTCAAATCCCTCTTTTTGAATTATAGGACACAGGGAAGGGAAGAGATTGAGCTTACTAAACCCAGTGTCCGATCACATATAGCCCTAATAACCACCTATACTGCTGAACCCTACCTACTGACTACTCTCACAACCCATGAAAAATGTATATTAACTAGATTTAGATGTAACACATTTCATCTCCTACTGGCTAGACCTAAAATGAGTCACCTGGGACAGATGTCACCGGTATGTGGGTGTGATGGGCAGTCTCCACAAAACTTAACACATTTTATGTTTTTTTGCAACTTCTACTCTGTCCCAAGGAAAACTTACCTGACACCAATGTTGAAGAAAATGAAGTTTACCCAGGTTAAACCTGCTTTAATGTTCTTACAATTATTGCATATGGACTGTATATATTTTATTGTCCGTTTTTTAAAATCTACTATGAAATCAAGAACGGATATGGATTGCTAAACTGTCAATGATACTTTACTTCTTTTTAACTGGTCTGTGATTTTTAATTTTGTATGTATGTGACTTTTTATGAATTTATATACTAAATTCGAAATAAAGTATCTCTTGACTCAACCAATAATCTCAAAGACTCTGTGTAGCCCAGAGTTATCACTCCCAAGGGTTAAAAAGGTGGTCAAGGCCTCACTGTAAAACCCTTTGTTTATTCTCAAACGTGTCCCAGTGGACTCTATTGTCATGCAAATATCACATAGGAGAGCCCTTATGATGTGTAAATCCACCACCAACCAAAGATAATAAGAAAACTGATGCTGCAGGAAAACGTGTACCATACAATGGCACATCCCATCATCCTGCTAGCCAGATACTACTGGCATCATTGGGAGGAGATGGAGGAGTTGCTGAAGCTCCTCCGGGATACATTCAGGAAAAGAGCAAAGGAGATTGTACAAGAAGGAAATATAATCTCAAGTGCTAACATTGGCTGAACACTGGACCCAGCTGTCACATTCGCCAGGCTGGTGAACACAAATATCCTCTAGCACTAACAGGATTGGCTTAGTGTGTCTACTTTTCACCCTGAGCTATAACACCACCTTATTGTAGTATTATTCAGTAGCAAACATCAGTGTGGGACCCCGGTTGGCAAGATGCTATAGGAAATGTAAAAGGATATGAAGCTATGAAGGCACAGAGGAGGCTTTCCATGAAGTGTCCAAAGCAGCATTCCCAATTCACACCCATTAAAGAGCTTCAACAGCCCATTCAGGAAGGCCAACAGCCTGTTAGACAAAGGCAATATTCTTGAGGTGGTATCTGTGGCAAGAGGTGCCCATGGTAGAGGGGCCTTCCACTGTTTCTACAAGTCATCTGGAAAACAGGGCAAGCACCTGTGAGGTTGACCCTCATCTTCCTAACCTGGACTCATCTGCTTTAGTTCTTTGTACCTCTAGAGATGTCCATCTACGTTCAGTAGAAGTTGCAAATCCGCCACCATCTGCTAACACAGCATCAGGGACACAGCCCCAACTCGAGGCACTAAATGTTGTGATTGGTCACCCGAAGTCTTAAATTATGGATACTTAGGTCTTCCTAACAAATGCATGACATTCTTAGGAGGCCAGATAATCTGCTTCAGGAGCACGTGATGCTAAAGTGAATTGTTGAGTGAATTGTTCAATATTTACTTGTTTTACCTTCAAGAATCAGCCACACCATTCATGTCTGCTGCACCTGCGGTCTTTGAAAGTGGCTTTTCTCTTTGCTATAACTTCACACGTTAGAGTGAGGGAATTCCAGCTGAAAAACCTCTCATACAAGTACACAAAGATAGAGGGCCCATTTCACAAAGGTAAACTTAGACCCAAGTCTAAATTTTCTACTTTTTGGTATTCACAAAGGTAAGTTTATAGTAGTAACTTTATGCTAGTAAAGTTACTACTAGTAAAGTTACTAGTAGTATCTTACCTATGTGATTACCAGACAGTAGTAAACTTAGACTTAAGTCTAAGTTTGCTATTTAAGTCCAAGTGTACTACTTTGCAGTATTCACAGAGGTACGTTTTCTACTAGTAACTTTACTGCTAGTAAAGTCACTATTAGTAAAATTGTTAGTAGTAAAGTTACTAGTAGTTTAACTTTGTGAATACCAAAACGTACTAAACTTAGACCTAAGACAAAATCCACTGTTGTGAATCGGGCCCAGAGTTGTTCTTAGGAGACACCCTATTTGTTTTTCTTCAAAAGCATCTCTCCTTTTCATATCAGTCAGCCACCACCACAGTTGGTTCTGGAAAGAGTAAATACATGCCTTGGACGTTAGAAGGTCCATTATGTACTATGTTGAGTGTACAAAGTTTGGAGTCCGACATTAGAACGCAGTAGTCAGCACAGCATGTGAATCTACAGCCCTACAAGCTGCAACCCTGTTGCTTTCCTTATCTATTTAGGAATTCAACATCATAATCTGGTATACATATAAGGAAAGATTATAAACTAGTTAAAACAATCTCTTCTATTTCATGAATGTATTAGTTTAATTGGTTTGCTTTCAGAAAAAAAAGGAAATTCAGCCAATATTGCCTGTAGTTAGATGTGAATACATGCCAAACCAAAAAATTCCTTTTTTCAAAAAACAGAACAAAAGCTGATCTATTTCAAACTGCTCTGAAATTCCACGTTTGCCAGACTATTCAGAGCCTATGACTTTATCTGCAGTACTTCCCATTAGTTGAATGTGCACCAATTTTTTTCATGAAGCCAGACAGTTTTTGTTGAAGATACTTTCTGTTAGTGTTTCTTGTCTGAAAAAGGCAAATATCTTGATGGCTATGTATTTTTGACTGCCCCCGCCCTCTTACCTTGGAATTTACTTTCTAAAGATTTATAGCCAATTGGGAGACACAGATACATGTTGGTGTGTTGTACCTTTATTATGTTATGTTATTTTATTGGTATTTGTAAAGTATAATGTATGCTGATGCTTCATGGTGCTGTAGATGACATTAACAAAAGCCGGAGTAGTGTTAAAAGCAGTCAGCCTATATTTATTTCTTAAAATCTTCAAATTTGAAGTCCAGAATGGGGTAGACGAATTTTGAATGATCCCATGCATGCATCACCATGGGCTTTAAACAATTCTATTTTCTTGACTAGTAACCAGTGAAGCATCCTTATATTGGGGTAATATAGTGTTTACGCCTGACACCCGGTAGTAGCCGGTTAGCATTATTTTGCACCAACAAAACCAGCCTTAAAGGTTTCTGTGGGAGTACTAAGTATATGGCATTTCCATTGTAAAGCAGTGACTCAGCTAAGGCCAAGACTACAGGGGTATGTTATTCTGGTGCAGTAATGAGAAGAATTTTGCCCAGGAGCTTAATTTGACAAAAGCATGAACTAGCTGCCTTGAATATCTGCAGTTACAGGGAATGGTCTGAATTTGGTTGAATACATGTATTCCAGACAGCTTTTGCTGGAGGAGGGAGAGCCCCATAATTGAAAGCCAGCGAGCCATGTTCCATCTGTCAGCGGCATTATTTGCGATCACCAGAAGTTCAGTTTTTCAGGTATTCAGTTTGACAACGCCAATGGTACTGTCATTTAACCCCTCCTGCAGAGGACCAGAAGGGAAGAGGGCCACCCGCTGAGTAAGTTTAAACAACAACTTGGTATCACAACATACCTGTAAAACTGTACTCTCTGTATGAAGCAAAGGAGCTAGGAGAAACATGTAAATAGAAAAGGAATAGAGAGTACAGATCCCCAAGGTACTCCACATTTAACTTGACTTGTTACTGACTTAAAAGGTGGCAGAAAAACCTAAGCATGATGCACAAGCTGGTATCTCCTGCGTTACCCGGAACTCAACCTGTGCTAAATAATTCTGAGACAAGTTTAAACTCAGGCTCGTTTCGAAAATGTAAGATACTGTTTTCCTGAGACCATTGCCATGGTTTGGACAGCATATTAGACTTCTTGCCCTACGTTAAGTCACAGGGAGTAATGATAGATAAAAAAAAAATCATGTTGGTTTGGTTTTGTAAATGACCAAAGGCAAGAACTACCCTACAGACTCATTCTTGTTGTTGACTTATTTAGTGACCTCTTCCATGACCAGAACATGAGTTCTCTTGTTTTTTTTTTCCTTTCACTCAAAAAAATAACAGAGGACCTATGTAACTCCTTTGAAAGCTTCCCAGATGGAAGTGCCCTTTTGATCATCCATCATAGAAAAGCCCTCCGACTTTTGTAAGGATTATCGGACCCATTTACCAGCAACTTTGCTATTTAATCCCTATTTTTGCCTCTGGGCACAGGGCTAAGATTCCAATTCAGGTAGAGTTTCCAGAGTTCCTTTAATCTGATGAATCTTTTCTGGGATTAGATTACTTCGCTAGAAACTATTTAGAATTAAAAAATGTAACCCTGTTCTTACCCCCACCTATAGTGTACGCCCCTGAAATATGGGACCATTCTTACATACTGCTTTGGGCTCACTCCATAAATCCTTTCCTTATTTATATTGACCCATGTTGATAGATTGCTATTTATCGCTCTGATTTTATTGCAAAGGTCAGAGGGTAATGAAATCTAAACAGCAAGATGATAAAGGTGTCTTTAGTTAGCTTTGCTAGATTGTTGTAATGTTTTCAGCAATTTGATCCTGAATTTATTATAAGGACGGCCTTTCTTATTTTTCTGATTTGGGATCTAAGACTATTGAATATTAGTTTTCTCTCAGGAACGATGGACCAAGATCTTGAAAGCTATGAAGGAAAGAAAGAGGACCTCACAAATCTAAACAGAGTGAAATTTTAAGCTGCAAAATGAAGTCTGCACCAACTGCAGCTGTTTTACACTTTCTAGATATAGTCTGAGTACACCCCAGCGCAATAAGTTTATTTTCAATTTAAAAAAAAATATTTTGTATAGCACCACTTTATCCTTTTAAGGTTCCTTCATGGAATTGCTTAAATAAAGGAATTGTATCATAGGTACTGGACATCTAAAGTTTGTCCAGTAGAGGTAGGCAATCTGTCTGTTTGGTTTTTCTTTTGTAGCTTGCAGTGGGGCTGCATTTTGAGATCTGACTCTAGCTCTATGGTTATTTAAGTAACATGGTTGGTTTGTACTCAAGTCAAGGAAAGCTTTATTCAAATGTTATTTTTAACAATCATAAAACATTAAAATGATCCAATCACCAATAAAATCCAAAAGTTAAAAACAAAAACAATCACAGTAAACCGTACATTTTGGTTATTCTTAAATATACATGCACATTTCATTCATTAAAATATTCTACAAATCTGACAACTTAATTCATTTATATTTAAAATTCTTCATTAATAAAACTTTTTCTTAGACGAAGCACTCTCTTTAAAAACGTGGCTAACCTCCAGGCGACATGTTCATTCTCCAGGAGCTGGAGTTTTATCAAAGCAGGACGATATTGCCTCAGCCCCTGAGATTTTGAAAGTGGAAGTAGCCACACTTTCCTTAACTCTGAGTATAATTTACAAAAGAGGACTAGATGAATAGTGGACTGAGTAGATTGGTTGTCGCAAGGACACAATGGTAACTGTCGCGACCAGCCATTCATTTTAGGCAGAGTCACTAATCTATGCACAGTATTGAGCCTAAACCTAGTCAATAGCATTCTATCAAAAGTACCTGGAGCAAATGACAAATATGGCTCCATTCTTAATGTTGATAATAGCAGTTGGTGATGGCTAACACTAGGCTTTAGAAGTTGTTCTAACAGTCTAACCGTTTCCAACAAGTATAAACCCTCCTTTTTAAGGACTTTTCTAGGGATTGTCTGTAGAGTAGCGGGGTCGGTAAAGTATTCTGGGTGACCTAAATCAGTCATAAAGTTACAGGTAAATCTGACCCAAGGAATCTTTAAAGCCCCATCTAATTTAAGACAGTCCTGCAGAATGTCGCTATTTAGCTGTCTCTGTTCCTTTGTCCAGATACTGTGCCACAGCAGTATCGGTTCTATTTTAATAAGGTCAGAAATAAAGGGAAGACCCAGCTCCTTGTGGCAAACGTAAGAGAGGGTTCTTGATGGAACTGATAGTATAAATCTTAAAAATTAATTTTCAACTTGTTGCAACAGCTTAGTGTTGGCTAGGCCCCACACCCCTGCTCCATACATAACAGAAGTAGTGCATTTTGCTTTATATATTTGTAGGAGCTCCTCTGGAGGTTTCTTTCCTAATTTTCTTTGAGAAAGTTGCAAGGGCAGAGGATGTCCGAATTAACAAAAGTTTTTTCGTAATTATGGTTTGAGCCCATGATTCATTGTGATTAAATTGTACTCCAAGGTATGATAAACCTTTAGTTGAGACTAGCTTCTGGCCATCCACGAATATATCTTTTGGTCTCACTGGCCCTTGCCCGCATCTCATTACAAACGTATTAGATATATTGGTACTAAGACCGAGATCCTTCATAAAAACTGAGAAACAGTCAATTACCCGTTGGAGACCAATTTGGGTTCTTGCCATTAAAACTGCGTTGTCCGCATAAAGGAGAGCTGGAATGGGACAACCAGCAACATGTGGGAAATCCTGTGCACTTCTGACTAATGTATCACTCAGTCTATTGATATACAGGTTAAAAAGGAAAGGGGCCAGCACGCATCCCTGCCTGACCCCCCTCCGTACTGCAAAAGCGGCCATGCGTTTACCCCTACTCCAAAGCGCACAGTGGCTGATGCACCATTATACAAGTGTCTTAAAAAGACAATAATGTGCGGGTCAACCCTTAAGGACCTCCCGTAATCTATCATGCCTAACTGAGTCAAACGCCGCGGTTAGGTCCACGAAGACCAGGAACAATCTACCTTTTTTTGCCCTTGTGTATTTCCCAGTTAGCATGGCCAAATTTAAACTCTGCTCCGTTGTGCCCAGCCCTTCACGGAAACCATATTATAAATCTGATAAAACCTGTGTTTTTTCTGCCCAGTCTTGCAAGCGTTCCAGAATCACCCGCCCCACCACTTTGACCATAGAGTCAAGCAAGGAAATTGGTCTGTAGCAACCCGGGTTTTGGCGATCTCCTTTTTTGAAAATGGGGACAATTATTGACTCCCCCCAAGTCTTAGGGAGTCTGGTTTGGCAGCTGGGATTAATAACCTGCGTTATGATCGGGGCCCAAAAAGTGGTGTTAGATTTAAACAGGTCCACGGGACACCATCTGGGCCCGGGGCTTTGCCAACCTGATTTAGAGCTAGTTCTCGATTTGCTTTCTCTAAAGTGAATTTCAGATCGACATTAACATAGTTGCTCACTGCACTAACACTGGTTGGGGGAGAGGTATTGTCTGGTCCATTGTATACCTGTGCAAAGTGCCTGATCCAGTCCTCTTCCGAGATAGCAGTTTCTATTGATGGGCAATCTCTGGGGGTTAGAAAAGGTGCTCTCACTGCCCTCCAGAATGCTGCACTTTCTCTCAACATTGCTGCTGAGTGTAGAGATTCCCATGCTTCCTCTCTCATGACGCTCTTTCTTTCCTTGGTTGCCTGCCTATATTCCAGCCTAGCCCTCCTGACATTATTCAAAATTCTTGGCTGCCTGTGTAATTCAAGCTTCAAGTTGGAATACGCTTGTGTACACCTTGTATTGAACCAGCCCATATCTTTAGCTTTGTTACGGCGTTGGGCTGACAGTAATTTCCTAATCTCATTAGCTATTTCAATATAAGATGCTACAATCCTATTGTGAGGAGCCAATTTCGCTTAGGCAAGTATCAATTGCAGATTTACACTTAATCACTAAACGTTTTGTCATTGCCATTGGGTCCACCATTGACCATTTTAGAGTATAGCCATTAGTTTTATCAAGTTCAATTTCACCAATACCCTGTGAATTAATCTTGCTTCTTTTCAGATTGTTTAGTGGCAAGTTAACCATTAAGCATAAGGGGTAGTGATCTCTCAGGGAATTATCTCCAACCTCAAAGGAAAGTAATCTGGGTGCATAATTGCATGAGATATAAAATATAATCTATTGTAGAGGCCAAACCCCTTCTTTTAAAAGTGTATGGCATTGGTGCTGGTGATGAAACAAGCTCATTCACAAAACCCAGTTCATTGCAAGCGAGGAATTTGTTAAACAACTCCCCCACCGTTGTATGGCAAAAATGGGTGTTACTAAGGCCTTCTTCATACGTGAGGCCACATATTCTATTAGCCTCAAAGGGACACAATGCACAATTAAAATCTCCCATCATCATTATCATAACATCTAATGAACTTGTGTTACAATCACGCTCAAGTCAGCAACCAAGTTTCTCAGTACCTGATTAAGTTCTTCTGGAGCTGTGTTATAGAAGTTGACTAGAATTGCACATTGGTTACCCCTAAAAAATAGTTTGAACTATCTGGTAGAATATATCCCCCAGAGAGGCCTCTATTTTGTTAGTTGCCAGCTTATTGGAGATGTACGTACAAAGACCTCCCTTAAGTCTACCCCCTCACTCCTTCTCAGCATGGGTATCAAAGATTTTAAAACCGTTAATATGGAATTGTTCACTAGACCAGGTTTCCTGTAAACAAAGTATGTCACAGCTCTGGATGTAATCAATCCATACTGGCTTAGTTATCTTTGACCGTAGGCCAGAGATGTTCCATGAAATAACTTTAGTGTGCGGTACATGTTTAATATGTGGGTGGGGGGAAGCCTGTTACTATTAAGATTGTCAATAGGGGCTGCCGTTGGTGGTTGTGCAAGAAAGCTCCCAGGTGCGGACAGAGGAGCCTCTTTCGCTTTGTCATGTTCCCTCGCTCATACTTCCTCCTCCCACCGTTGCAGATTTGTATCCGTCTCTCGGTCAGGCTGTTCCATGTGACAATTGTATGCTGTGGACCCCAGACTGCTGCTCCCTACTAACCCATCCTCCCAAGTTAAATGTGGGGCCTGTAGAGTCAGTGAATCAATATCTCCTAAGGTACTGAAAACATCAAACCTGTTATTAGTTGGGACGGTATACCTTTGTTGTCCCGCCCAAGGGGATTCTCTCCCTCTAGTGATGATGTATGGGCCATGGGGGTTGATAAAAGAATCCCAGGGGAAGGATATTTATCCCCTTATTGGTTACAAACCTGGAGCCAGCCCTTTCTAATATAGTTTGAATCATTTCAGGGGAGCTAAACGTCAACACAACACAGTCCCCTGGCATAGACTTAATAGAGCTCCCAATCCATCCAATTCTCCTGGCCATCTTAAATCCAGTAAACAGTTTGTTAGTAAGACCCGTCCTTTCACTTAAGAAGTGAAGCGACTTGTTTCTTAGTGTGGACCAGTGCTCTTCCTCACCAAATGATAGTGGAGGGACATTTTCCAGGGCGACTGTGTATGGTGTAGCTTGCGGGGGAAGGTTTAAAATCCTTGTTTCCGATGGCCTTCTCTGGGCCTCTTTTGGGTGACTTGGGGTGTTTGAAGGGTTGCCCCTAGTGCCTGTAGTCCTGTCCCCCCCTCCTCTTCTGCTGGTTTTCCCCTGCCTGTATACTCTAAGCGGTGTGTATGGTCTCCACTTGTTTTTGTAATGATTGTGGTACACTTGCTCCCGGCAAGTCGGGTCTTGCCGGATCATTTATGCTTCTCACAGTGTAGTGTCCCTGGTTCTGTGGAGCTCTCCCACCCGCACAAGGATCCTTAGGTTGGCTAACTGAAGGGACGTCTTGCATTCTGCATACACATGGAATGTAGCGATCTGGTGGAATCGAGGTTACAGTATTCTCAAGGTTAGTTAGCCTCCCTTCGATTTACGTGAGTACTAACTTTAATGGACTCAAAAGACCTGCCATGGTGGCTTCCATCCTTTTCCAGTACTCCTCCTGCTCATGGTTCAAAGATGAACTTGAGTGCCCTGGGGCATTCGGGGTGGTATTATACTCCTGGTTTGTTTCCCTCTCCGCCATTTTGGCCTTACCGCCCGAGCCTTTAAAGTATGACTTTGTTTATTAAGACCCTGCCCCCTTTTCTTCTTTGGTAGGGGTGCAGGATCACTGCCTTCTTTGGATTTAGCTTTCTGTCCTCTGGTGGTCACTGTCATATTTTGCGTTGTATTATTGGGCTCCTTGGCCACAGTAGAGTCATTATTATCCAAGCCACTCGCCATGGGTTACAATGAATCATGTTACAAAACTATCGGTGGCCTGGATGTTACTTGCTACAGGAGTGGTTATTACGGAGCGGGCATGGGAAAATTGTGGCTCCAGTGAGAGCTTGCGCTCTGTTAGCTGTATTTCATGTATTAATGCTGACTCTGCCCTTGTAAAAAAGGCATCTAGGGTCCCTGCCACTCCCTGGCCAGTAAGCGATTTACGTCTGCTCATGTTGGAGATCTCATCGGGCTGACTATAATATATAGTTATTGGACTGTCCCTTTGAGCCTTCTTAGAGTTTAACAATTGTATAAACTCTCACTTTGAAATGTCAGTGGTGTGGCCTAGCCCGGTCTCTTACGGGCGCAGACTTGGCCGACCTTGACCCGGGCACGCCTGCCCGCGTCCCGCGCTGTGGGAGCCCGCGACCGTTTTTAAGCGCCTCCTGGCGCTGGGCGCTGACGCTATTGGCTGGGCACGAAGCGCCGTGTGGAGAGATGCAGGCTGGGTGTTGCGGCCTCCCTGGACCGATGGCAGCAAGGTGGAGAGCGGGACCCGCACTGCGGGGGCCCGCGAACGTTTTTAAGCGCCTCCTGGCGCTGGGCACTGACTCTATTGGCGGGGCGCGAAGCGCTGTGTGGAGAGATGCAGGCTGGGTGTTGCGGTCCTCCCTGGACCGATGGCAGCAAGGTGGAGAGCGGGGTTTGTACTCATTTTCTTGTTTCTTTTCTTCAAATCATGTTTTAGCCCTTGTGTTAAGAATTGGTATGGGCGAAGTCCGACAACATTACTTTGGTTGTAGTATCTGAGTGCCATACTGTCAGTCGAAGACTTATCTGTACATCTTAGTTTCCAGGAGTTTCCCTAAAGAGCAGGAGGTTTGATTAATTTCTATCCACAGTGTGAAAACATTCCTGAACGTTGAACCGTATATGCTAAAGAGCCTGTCTAACGTGTTTGCCACTTGAAATGTATTTGCTGCATGATGTTTTTTTGCTGATTTATGGTCTCCTGATCAACGAATCTTGTGGAGCCAGCTTCTGCCAGCAGCCGGCACATTTGCTGTTGTCTAGATTGTTCTGTGTGAATCATTAATCACTTCCAGTGACTTTAATTTCTGAATGAGGGTATGTGTAGTTACAATAAAGACTTGGTGATGGCTATTCCTACCATTATGGTTTCTATTTTAGTGCCATGTTGGCAAAGGTAGATTTCTTTCATCCACATGGGGTATGTGAGCCTGGCAGATTTTGACATTGTTCTGGATCCCCAGTTTGGCTTTCATGTAAGCCTGTGAGAAAAGCCATTTTGTAGTTTGGGGACAGTAGGAACTTAACATTGAATTAGATGAGGCCAAACGTTACTCATTTTAAATAGGGTTCAAAGGATACAATGAAGTAAATGTGCTTTACAGGATCGGGGCTTCACCGTCTGGGCCAGGTAAATCCACCAAAGGCTTGTTTGACCATTGAGGAAATAGTGCAAAACCACACTGTTCTAATGAACGGCAGAGCCTGGTGTGATATGACTGTTGGATTGTATCTGTTGCTCTGCAGTGCATAGTTGTCTGCTCTACCAAATGCTAGAGCTGGCTCTGTATATAATATACCATAGTAAGGTAGAGTTTGAACAGAGTCCAGGGATTCCCCAGAGGATAGCAGAGGCTAAATTAGGTAAGTACTAACAGCTCTCTTTGTGTTAGTGTGGGCAAGTAGCTAGGCTTAGCCAGAGGGGGTGTTAAGCATTTATTGTATTAACTCAATCAAGACTAATGCACACACTCAGAGACTGAATCCAGACCAATTGGGCAAGTATATGTAGGAAAGTTGGTTTCCGTTGCAGTAACCCCCCACTTTTTGCCAGACTACTGATGAACTTTGACTTGATGTGTCCTGGGTCTCTGCCAATCAGGTTCCTAGGGCCTGTGTTCTTTCCCCAAAACTAACCCAATTGCATCTCTAGCTACAGGTCAGCCCCTGGTAAATGGTACCACAAGTACCCAGGGCACTGTGACCAGGGATGGCCTCTAAGGGCTGCAACACTTATTGTGCCACCCATAGAGGCCCTGTACTTTTACACACATGCACTGCCTTTGCAGGCTGCGTGTTTTGGTGCAGAACAAAGTGAATAGTAGACATGGCACACAACTCTGTGTGCCATGCCTACAACCCACTCACCCCTTTAGCTGGGTGCCCCATACCAGTGGTGAGGGTACAGGTACATGAGCCCTGTACCCCTACAGTGTCTAAGTCCATTCTTAGACATTGTAAGTGCAGTGCTGCCAATAAGAGTATATGGTGCTGGGAGCTTGTCATTACGAACTCCACAGCACCATAATGGCTATACTGAAAACTGAGAAGTTTGGTATCAAACTTTTCAGCACATTAAACCCACACTGATGCCAGTTTGGGATTTAATGAAAAATGCACACAGAGGGCATCTTAGAGATGCCCCCTGAAAACTAACCTACCACTCGTGTCCAGGCTGAGTAGCTCCATTCAGCTGCCACCACCAGACATGTTTCTGGACCCCTGGGTCGAGACCCTGCTGCTCTCTGGGGCCTGAAACAATGCACATCCTGGGGCAAGGTGCCAAGCCTCGTCCCCCAGGATGGGCAGGGTTCACGAAGGGGAAGCTTCAAAGGCTTGCTGCCTTTGTGAGCTTCCCCAGGCCACTTGCTGCTCTCAGCAACTGGTCCCCACTGGTTCTGAACCCCACTTTGGGTGGGAGAACTGTTTGGAAAAACAAGTGAGGAAGAGAGGTGTGCCAACTCCACCCCTCAGGGTAGGGAGGCGAGGTGAAGCACAACTCTCAGTCTCCGCCATCTTGCAGATGGAGGGGCACTCAGCCAACCAGGGACAGACCCATGCCTCCTCCCACTGGAGGGTGGCATAATAGGGGGTGTACCCACCCCAGGAAAGGGACCCATTGGTCCCTACATTTGACCTACCTGTAACGCCCCTAAATCTAGTATTTAGGGGCACCCCTGAACCTTGCTTCCTCAGACAAGGAGAAACTACAAGAAGAAGGAGGACCTGAACCACGGTGTAGCAGCTAACAAGAGGAAGACGCCCACTGACTTGGCCTCAGCCCTACCAGCCTGTCTCCCCCTCGAACCTGCGAAATCCCAGTGTGTCCTGCAGCCAGCAACATCGAAAACCCCGGAGGACCTGCCTGCCTTCAAGAACAAAGACTTTGACTCCCGTGAACACCAGATTTGTTAATCTGCAACCTCTGGCTCCGGCCGGACACCGCAAATCCGCCCCACTCTGCACCCGCCGTCCACGGCCCGAACTCGAGTGGGCAAACACCACGAGGAGGTCATTCTGGTGATCCTGACCCGATGACCCCTGACCTGCCTCAAGCCTCAAGCCTCCAGCCGACGCCTGCAGCCTAAATGCAGATGGTCCCCCCAAACGCGACCAGGAACCTGTAAGAAGATCCGACCCCAAAAGGCACCCCTGCACCCGACGCCCTGGGTGCCCAAACTGACGGTGCCTAACCAACCCCTAACTTCCCAATTTACCTCTCGAAGTGGTGGTCGCACCCAGAAGACCTTCCTCCCCAAGCCTGCAGTGCCTTTGCAAACCGGAGGTTCCACATTGAAAACAACAGGGCGCCCGATGTCTAAACAGCACCCTGCACCCGGCCGCCCTAGTGCCACTGAGGGTGCACCTTTAGTTCTACTTTGTTTCCCCATTTGCCATGAGCTAAAGTCCAGGAGCTTTGCTCCCACAACCAAGTGGCCTGCTTGCCAGCAGCCACTAAACTGAGGCCCCCTATCCCCTATTGGATAACATTGGGCGCAGCACTCTGCACCCAGCCGCCCTGGTGCCACTGAGGGTGTAACTAGAGTGCATCCTTGACCCTGGGGGACCCCTGACTATACCCCCAGAACCTCAACTCCCACTGCCAAATACTTAGCTTCAAACCGATAACTCTATTTTCCTCCATAGGTGGAATGACAAACTTTAGATCTCCCCTGGACAAAGGAATGTGCCGTCACTTTCCCGGGGAGAGAATATCAGTTCCAAACTTATGGAATATAACATATACACAGCAATTCCTAAGGTGGGCAAACTTTCAACACTCCCCCAAAGGCAAGGCAAGAAAACAATAATTTGCGCATCACTTGTGAGGAGTAGCACCAACTTCCTATAACACAATTACCTGCTAGAAGGGAATTCACCCATCCTTCTACAACATAATACTTGGCCAAGAAGAGTCCACCCCTCCTGCTACAAGGAAAGGACGAATTGGTATATCTGGGATGTATTTATTAGTAAATAGCATCACACAGTAAGTCAAATGCACCTATCATAGCAGACTCTAACATATCAATAGTATGATTGAACATACAATCAAGGCAAATATATATGTAGAAATATATATATGTATGGATATAAAAATCAGAAAATAAGAAGGAAAGGAAAGAATTCAGAAAACAATCAAGAGACAGTTAGTAGCAGAGACACCTCACCTAATGCTCCATCATTTCACCCCGCTTTGCTCAAGGGGAGTCCATTGCTTGAACCGGGTGAAGGTCAGAGGTGACACCAGCCTCTACTCTTCCGTGACAGCACGTCTGCTCCACCGATGAACTTCCACCAAGCCAGTGTAGACTCCCCTTTTTAATACACATTCAAACACAGCGAAGATTCTAGCAAACTCCGCCCCCTAGTTCTCATGAGAGCCCGTACCAGCCTGCTTCAAGGTCAGAGCAACGGTTGATCAGGCCCTTGCTATGACTACAAGTCAAACCATGTACATTCCTCTGATAAGAACCAGTTATCTCTAGTCAGTAAAATGCGAAAAACAGGAGGAAAGAGCAGACCATGCCCTCCCCACTTTGCAGCTTCGTGCAGGCACAGAAAATGGCTTCAGAGTTAGTTAAGCCATGCACACAAAGGCCCAAAGCAGGATGGAATTGAAAAGCAAGATGACATGAGTCCATGTCAAAGGAGCACCTATAATTCTCATCCACACAACTTACAAGCACCACTGTGCAGACTGAAAAGTTTGAAGCAAGGTAAAGTCAGCAGGCAGAATGACATTAGACCACATCAAAGCCAATAGGTCAAAGTCATAATTCACCTAACCCAAATAACATTATACACTTAATCCCTCAGTATACAACATTGAGCACTGGCATCAGTGTGGGTTTACTGTGCTGAATCGTTTGCTACCAAACTTCCCAGTTTTAAGTAAAGCCATTATGGAGCTGTGGAGTTTGTAACGACGAACTCCCGGACCATATACTCTTTATGGCTTCACTACACTTACAATGTCTAAGAATGGGCTTAGACACTAGGTGTACAGGGCTCATGCCACTGTACCCTTACCTTAAGGCTATTGCACCCTGCTAGAGGGGTGACTTACCTAGGGCTCAGGCAGTGGGGTGCAGGCATTGCGCACATGGATGTGTGCCATGTCGACTCTTCACTTTTCTCTGCACCAAAACACGCAGCCTGCAATGGCAGGGTGTGAATGTTGAGGTACAGGGCCTCTAAGGGTGGCACAATAGATGCTGCAGCCCTTAGAGGCCTTCACTGGTCCCAGTGCCCTTGGCACCCACAGTACCTTTAACAAGGGGCTTACTTGTGGCCAGAGATGTGCCAATTGCGGGTACAAAGGTACAGTCTTGGGAATAAACACAGGCCCTGGGAACTGGATTGGCAGGGACCCAGGGCACATCTAGTCAGGTTGCATCAGCTGTCAGGCAAAAAGTAGGGGGTAATCATGCAAAAAGGGGCACTTTCCTACATGCATCTTTTGAAATCATAGTTGCTGATTCATTGTTATGAAAGGTGCAAATGATTATTTCTTTGGTTTTAGGTAATATTTTTTCAATCCCAAGACAATGGCTGAAAATAAAAAAATAATTCCCTAGTAAGTGCTGGTGCTTGGTGACTGAGGGATGAGACACCACTACAGACAAAGAAATTAGGGTGTTATTGCAGAAGTAGCTACTATAAAGTTATTGAGGTAGGCGGGGCTAAAGGAGGAAGACTATTGAAAGAGTATGAATAAGACATGATGAAAAACAGATTTGAATAGGAACTTATTTTTATAGTTGAGCAAACAAAAAGTAAAGAGATAGGTCACATACACATTTCCTTTGCTTTGCATTACAAGTAGCTGTAGTTTGGAGAACCTTCTACTAAAGAATTTTATTATGTCATTATTCGCGTACTTCATGGATGATTCTTTCCCTGTGTTTTTTCCAGGTTTGGTGAAACCTGCTCTGAGGCGATCACGCTCTGCACCGGATGGAGGAGAAGATGACAGCCAAGACCAACTGCAGGAACAAATGCTAGAAGCAGGCAGCATTGATGAAGAAGAAAAGACAGACAGCACAACCTTGCTGCGATTGCTAGAGGAAGGAGAAAAGGTATGGTTATAGAAAATTGTGTTCATTATAACTGTATGAGCACATGTGCAACCACTCAGTTAATGGAATGACTTGTTTTAAGTACATTAAAACTAATATTTGCCATTAACTATCGGTAACATTTTTTTAATATTGTATTCGAACTTTTTTTAGCACTAAATACCACTTTGTCCACATCTATGTGCTTTAGTTAGCAGAAAGTAGGAATATGCAAAAAGTAACATGAGTAGCATAGCGCAAGCATTGATAGTCAAGCAAAACGTTTTTTGCTGTGCCTAACACAAAAGTAGTCTGCATTCCTGCATGAAATGATTGACACAGCGTTCTGCATCAAGATTCCAATTTCCCTTTCATTTGTTGCCAAATTCAAGATGTCTGCTTTTTGGTAGAAATCAGCTGTCAAGTTGTTGAAGGAAGAGGCATAGTCCAGCAGCATCATTGTTGATGCAGTAATTGTGGCCTAATACAAAGATCAGTTCCTGCTCTTACACAGTTGAATTGCTAGTTGCTACAATCAACACAAAGCATACGAGACCCACAATAAACTAGCATGGGCTTCCACTAGTCTACGGGTTTGTTTTTTAATAAGCTTCATAACTATAAACTGCGTCGGAGTACTATGATGGACTGAATTGTAACACTGAGAGGTGGGTTTGAATTAATGTATTAATAAAGGTGAGTGTTAATTGTATCATGGTGAGATTGTGGGATGATTTATTCATGTACACCATTAACATAATGATGGTAAAGAAAACTACTTTACTTTCACAGGTGAAAGCATTGGACACATATGTACTGGTATCAGTAACTACATGCAGTGAAAAATCAATTCCAGTACTAGAACATCTGTATGTTTGGTTCTAAAAGTCCAAATGTAGTGCAGGTTGATTAAATATTACATAGGATCAAAAGGAGTGGTGACTTGGTTGCACACATTCAGGATGGGAAGGGAGGGTAGGTCTTGGCTAATCAGGCTGAAACAACAAGTTTGGATTGAGCTGAAACAAAAATAGGTGTCTCTTTATCACTGTTGCCATGTGCTAAAAAAAACATATTTTCTACTTTCTGGGAAGCATACTGTTCTCTATGAAGTCTGATCCTAGTTTTAAAACTGCACTGTGCATGCTAATCGCTAAAATAGACATAGTGAGAGATTTGAGGGACACTGCTGCCCCATTCATGGATGAGTGGCACAGGGCCATTGACATTTGTGCAGCGACAGAGGAGGCACTGAATAAAGCTAGAGGTTGTTCCCAGAAGCATACGAAAGTATGGACAGGTGAGGGGTTACTTTCATTCCATCAATGCATATGCTTAGAGGTGAGATGTTGATTCAGCTTAGAAAACATTTACTCATTAATTTTTCTTTCTATTCATTTTACCCTTTAGTTTATTGATATGTAACAATTGTATACATGGGCAGTGACCATGGATTGTGGGATGTCTGTACGATGTTTCGTTGGTTGATTGTTCAAATATGGAAAACAACTTTTTCTTTAACTGCATGAAATAATAAAAGTTTGAATGCTTTAGTATTCAAAAGGAAGATTAGTAGACATTGGCTGGGGCAATAAAATGGTGTGGTGCACTTTTACCACCCCTTCCCTTTTAATTATCACAGTCCATGTAAAATGAAGATAAATCCTAGTCTAGTGACACAACCACCTGTGCCTCGCTAAGTCTCATCATCTATCTTGGCTACAAATAACTTTGAAATCACGCTGGGAATAGTGAAAGAGGAAAAAACCTAAGCATAACCTTCTTGCTATCACAAATCACTAAATATGCCTAGTTTAAGTGAGAAGTTATCCTAGTAGACCTGCAGGAATCCAGAAGATTTTGGGGGAAACACCTCACCCACAACTTTGGCATGCTTTATCATTGGTTACCCACACCTCCGTAGGTAAATACCACCTCGGTGGACTCAACTATAGCTCGGTGTTCTTATATAAATGCTTGCTGGATTATTTGCAGGGATCCAGATAAATGATTAAAACACCTAAAAGTAAACTGGAGTAATTTCCTTTATTGTTGGGTACCCTTTGATTAAAAATGTCAGGTCTACGATGATTCAATGACTCATCTAGCCATGCTTTTTATGCCAACATGTTCAGGCCATGTAAGAAAAGTCTGTGTGGGTCATTGGTCTTCTTCAGGTCTCCCACATTCCCTGCCTATGTATGCATTCATTCTATGCAGCGATCTTGAGGTCTAATGTCTCATACCTTTAATTACCTAATGGCATTTCATCAGCACCCTAACTGTAAGTGGGTATTCCTGGTCAGATTGGGGAGACAACTCTCTGTAGTCACACATTTGCCAAATCTGGCATTTAAGGCATGAGTAAGCGTAGTTGCAGGCATTTCCTCTTGGCTAATGTTACCCTGCACTCTGGGCTAGTGATTCGGGGAAGAGGGTATTGAATTTCTAGTGCACAGACTATTGCTGAGGTCCTACCCATGCTGAAGTTGGGCACTTGATGTTAGATAGCTTCTTCCCAGTCCCTCCGTATTTTTCCTTTCCTGGGTTTCTTCCGGCTCTGAGGTGATACATTCGTTCAATTTTGGCTTCCGTAGGGAATAGGTGATAAACATAGTTTGACAAAAAAGTGAAATTTGCTTTTCCATTTAATTATGGCTTACTGGTCTCAATGTTCTTTGCGGTCCTTGGGTAATGCAGGGGTGAAGTGACAGACATCTGTATGGCTTGAAGTTGAGACATACCTGACTTCAACTATGCTGCCTGAAGAAAAAGGTTATCACATGTGGATCATGCTGGTCACCAAATGGATAAAGGCAGTACTGAGAATATGAAAAAGACTTTACTTCTTAAATGGAATATTTGCTCTCTGTCTCTTTTCGTGTGACTACAGTGGGGAGCGAACCAGACTCTTTGGATTCTGGTAGCTGGCCATAGCTGAAGCACCTTCAGAAACCAAAACATGAGCCACATTCTGGCAACCCTTACTCATCAGACCAGAAACTAGCTGGACACTACAGGTGAAACTAATCTTCACATTGAACTACCATAGTCAGCTAGCACTGTTGGCAGCCCTGACACAGTTGCAGTATGATTCTCTTGTACAGAAGTCTCGTTTACAGAATCAGGGTCTTTTGTTGCTTTGAAGGATGTAGGGTTGAAGCATGAGAGATGTACGAAAAAATTAAAAAGTAAGAATGTGCACAGTATTGTAGCCTCTTCGTGAAAATTCAGACAACCCTCGTTCTTCTACTGCTGTGGATAGTAATGGCTATGCAGCAGCCAATCAAAGAAGAGGTTAAATGTGGCAGGAATTCACTTTCCTAGATTTTGCGGGCTTCTACATTATTTTGGTCCAGGCTTTCTGGGTCAGTTCAAGCGAATTCTCTAGTCCTGAATGTCAGAACAGTAACAGCAGTGGAGGCTGTAATGTTGGATGCCTCTAACAAGGAGCATTATGTTGCCCTTTAATGATGGTTTTAGCCATTATTCTGTCTTATCGACCACATCCTTATGAAGCCTACACATCACTATTCCTTCTGGTTCTTCATGCGTCTCTTCGGCAGTGCAAGAAGACCTAGAAAACTCTTGATTTGCCTGAAGTGAGGAGGAGAACAGCTCTGTTTATGCCAGATAGCACCTTTTATGCTCCTTAGGTAGCCTCAGCCTCTAGATTGTCTGTGCCAGTAAGTCAGAACCATTTGCTGCGTTCTTGGAAGGCTTATCAGGAGACAGGTGATTAGCTCTTGTTTCTGTCATCTACAGAGCAGATGTTGCGCTGCTCAATTTCCTAAGAATGGAGTGTTCTAAGGAGGTGACAGTTGAGTCATATGGATGTCACTGGTTTAGGTTTGTTAAGTAGTTCTCTTGAAGACACATTTTAATCTTCTGAGTGTGTCCCATTTTTGATTCCCCTCCATTTTTCATTAGGTTTATGGGTTTCGTCGCTATTTTATATTATTTGATATTTCTAAAGCTTGCAGTTACCTACTAGAGTTTCATGACACTGGGGAGAAGAGGGCTGTAGACGCAAAAATGACAAAAAAAACCAAAGTTTTAAGCTTTTTTTCATAAACTGTGAATTCCTAGTTAAGTGTAGCCCTGTGAGGGGGACTTAGCTCAGTAGGGTAGGGATTAAGTCTACAAATTCTCACCACAAATAATGTTGTGTCTGTGGAGGCTAGGAGACCTGGTATTATAGATGGTCTGACAAAAAACAAGTTGCTTTTTTAGGTAATTTGGTGCAGAGGGATTTACTGACTTGTGAACCATACACATAGCCTGAACTTTGATTCTGACATGTGTTAGTAACTGGTGAAGGTGGTGCTGCAAAGTCTTTGCTTGACCGAATTTTGAGGCACTGTCTGGCTGCAAGACTCAGGACAACTGCATCAGATATTCAATGCCAAATTGAGGTAATTTTAGTTCCTTTCTTTCTGCGCCTTCTGGATCTCACTCGCACAATTTTTAATTGTCTTGTTTAGAAGTTTTTTGTCACAGTTTTCTCTACAGAGTGCAGGATATCAGACCACCTCTGAAAGCTACATGGAATAATCCTTATAGGGAGTGTCACAAGCCGACAAATGTGACAGATCCCTGCATCTGAACTCTATGGTCTTTGCATGATTGCAGATCTTGTGGGGACATCGCCCAGATGAATCCCAAGACGATTCGGGACCGCAAAACCAAGCTCTGCATTGTTGATAACTGCTGAAAGGTGCGCAGTCACTGGTCCCAGTTGTAGTCGAAGGCCCATTCTCATTCTCAAGTACATTTCTGTCAAAGGTCCTCTTCACATACCAAGTAGTCACTTAAGTCCTAATCAAAAAGGAAGCATAAGGAGTCAAAGTGTGACTATCCTTTATTCTGCTACTCTTGTCAGGAGAAGTTACATTGGATGTCAAGGTGCATCCCGACCTCAGTCCTGGTCTCCTACTGAGCCACCAGAATTTCCGGGTTAATCGGCGAAGGCGCAAGAAATTGAAGCCTTTGGGGAAACAGTCTTGAGCATCTTTGGCACCCTATCAGCTTCCTCTTCTGTGCCTTTGGTCGCCAAGAATCAGAGGAGGCCTCCAGGTGGGCTACAGTCAGTGGATCCATCCCCAAGCTGTCTGCTCCTCTTGACTCTGTAGCAGGTTCTACCAACTCTTTTTGCAGACCAGTCTGTACCAGTGCGGTACTTCGGCACCAAATGTGGATGAAATCCATCGGCTTCTTAAGTGATGTTCAGGTGTCACTAATTTATTTTATTTAAGCAATTTATTGAGCGCGCAAATACCCGGAGGTGTCTCGGCGCTATAGGACTAGCTTAAACGGACAGAAAGGAGAGGAGGGATGTGTTTATTGAAATAGCCATGTTTTTATATTCTTCCGGAAAGATAACAATGTGGGGGAACTTTTGATGTGTAGCGGAAGTTTGTTCCAGAGTTTGGATGTAGCCACAATAAATCTTCTGTCACCCCACGTGACTTTCTTGGTTCTAGGAACCATTAGCAGCTGATCAAAGCTAGATCGCAAGGTCCTGTTAGGTCTGTAAAGGCAAAAGCTTTTCTTAAGGAATTCGGGACCTGAGTTGTGAATTGCTTTATAGGCTATACACAATGCCTTAAATTTAGTCCTGCTTTTGATGGGTAGCCAATGAAGCTGTCGTATGACTCCTGAGATGGGTTTAAATTTGGGAGTGCCTGAGAGGATCCTAGCTGCGGCATTCTGTACCATTTGCAATTTTTGCAGGACTTTTTCTTGTGCATTGATAAGTAGACCATTACAGTAGTCTATTTTAGTCATGACAAGGGTACTAATGAGAGTTTTACCTGCGCTAGGAGGAAGAAATGGTAGGAGCTTCTTTATCATTCTGATAGTGTAGAATGAGGAAGAGGTGACATCATTGGCGTGTGACATGAATGATAACTTATCATCAAATAAGATTCCAAGGTTTCTAACCTTAGTGACTGGAACCGGGGGGGGGGGTGGGGGGGGGCTAGTTCTTCCGGCCACCAAGAGGTAGACCAACTGGGGTGTAGCTTTCCAAAAATCATCACCTCCGTTTTGTCGGAGTTTAATTTCAGACAGTTATTTGTCATCCATGTGCTGATAGTGGACATTCCTTTTTTAAAATTATTTGCGACTGAATTTCCATTCTCGTGTATTTCTATTACAATCTGGGTGTCATCAGCGTAGGACGTGAGTCGCAAGTCGTAAGCTTTTATGATTTTGGCAAGGTCTGCAACATAAAGATTGAACAATGTGGGGCTTAATGAGGAACCTTGAGGGACACCACATGGTTGGGAAAAGGGAGGGGAGAGAAAACTACCCAACTTTACCTGTTGTGATCGATTGGCCAGAAAGGAAGCTAGTAGGGCCTTGGCTCGGTCTTTGATCCCTATGGCTGAGATACGGTTGATTAGGTTTAGAGTGGTCCACCGTATCAAATGCTGCTGAGAGATCCAGCAGCACTAAGACTGCGGTGCCACCCTTGTCCATGGTTGTTCGTATTTCATCGACTGTTTTAATGAGAGCTGTCTCTGTCCCATGCCCTTTTCTGAATCCAAATTGGGTGTCATCTAAGCAATTGTTGTTTTCGATGTAGTCGGCCAACTGGGTGTTCATCACTTTTTCTATAATTTTAGCGGGAAGAGGGAGACCTGCTATGGGTCTGTAATTGCAACAGTCTGAAGGGTTAAGGTTGTGTTTTTTGAGAAGAGGTCTGATTACTGTTTCTTTCCAGATGGAGGGATATATTCCTGTTTCGAACATAGAGTTGCAGATTTTGGCCAATTCTGGAGCTATAATTTCTGGAATGATTTTTATTATGTTAGGTGGGCAAGGGTCATTGGGGGATCCGGATTTGGACTTGGAAATAAGATCGGTTATTTGTACTATTGTGATTTTTTTAAATTCTGAGAAGGAGGAAAGGGCGTCCTGTTTATTACTTTGTGATGTTGCACAATTGTCTAAAGAGGAGTCAGTGTTGAACGTAGTGGATTGTGCAGCGAAATTGAAATAAATATTCATGACTTTATTTTGAAAAAAGCTGGCAAGATTATCACAGAGGGTTTGTGTCGGTGCTATTGACGGGGAAGTGTCTGGTCCTGATAGTTTGGTAACGACTTTGTATAGTTGTTTCATGGAGTCTTGGGAGGATTCGATTTGATTAATGTAAAATTTACTTTTTTCAGTTATTAATAAGTTTTTGTAATTGGAAAGTGCTTCCTTGTACCTGTTTTAGTTGTATTGTCGTAATTTCGGCGCCAGTGACGCTCCTGATATCGACATTTCTGCCTTTCTAGTCTTAGTTTCTCTGAAAACCAGGGGGCAGATGGAGTTTTTCTGTTTTTGGAAGTATTTTTTATTGGGACAAGTGTGTCGAATGCTAAGCGAAGCCATTGTGTGTAACGCATAGCTGCGTGTTCAGGATTGTCTGGGAGGTCTTGATGAGTAGCTTTCAGATGTGTTTTTATATTTTCGGGGAGAATGCTGTTCCAAGCTTTAAAGTTGGCGGGCGAGGGGATAGTGATCTGATTGTGTAAGTTATGTTCCGTGTTAATGTTAAAAAGGATTGCGGAATGGTCGGTCCATGTTAAAGGGAGGATATTTCCTAATGAAATGTGTTTATTGTTGGTAAATAATCCGTCGAGAGTATGGCCAGCTATGTGAGTCGGTTTGTTTATGAGTTGAGAGAGTTCTATGGAGTCAAGTTCAGAAAGTAGAGCAGATGTGTTTTCATCGTTATTGGATTCTAGGTGAAAGTTGAAGTCACCTAGAATGGTGAACTTGGCTTCTCCTGCAGAAGGCTCTGCAAGGGAGGGTAGAGAAGAGAGAAAGTCTGTCCGAGATCCGGGAGGGCGATATAATAATATACCTTTAAATGTATGTGATTTGGTGAGTGATATGGAAAAAGAGAAAGCGTCGCAGCCTTTGATGGGAATAGGATCTATTTTGACATTGTAATTATCACGGTGAATAAGAGCTAGACCTCCGCCTCTTTTGTTATTTCTGTCCAGTCTTTTAACAGAGAAATCATTTGGAGTTACAACGGCAAAGTCAGGCCCTGATGATGGGTCAGCCCAAGTGTCAGTAAGAAATAAAAGATCAAGATTGTGGTTCTCAAGAAAAGCGAGTATTTCATATTTGTGCTTAGGTAAAGAACGAACATTGATGAGTGCGGCTGTGACAGTGTGATTTTTTTATTGGAATAGTAGAGAGACCTATAAAGGTGGAGGGCGGTTTACTGGAGCTGGGTGTGAAGTTGTTGCATGGCGTTAAAACATGAGGTGGTATAGTAGCACAGCAAGGACATGCTTGTGACTCCTTAGAAATGGTCCTGATATTTAGTAGCTGTCTCCTAGTGTAGATTTGAGAGGTAGGTAGCCGAGCTGGCTTACGTGGGTCGGGGGGGGGGGGCCCTTGGCACGGTCCAGGCGCGGACTGGCGCAGACGGGCTTGCCTTTGGCGCGCCAGTGGCACGCCTGCTGCGTGCGTTGCGCTTTGCATCTGGCTTTGAGTCTGTTTTGCCAGCAGCTGATTGGATGGCTAACCGGAAGTGCCGGGCCCTTCCTGTTGCACGTGATCCCTCCACTCAAACCGAATAATCGGTGGTGAACCGGGGATTATGTGCTGCTGAATCGGTGAGTGCACGGCGCAAAGTATATTTAAAAAACACAATTGAGTCAGTCTGATAACTAATGGACATGCCATTTGATAGTACCCATCCCTACTGAGACAAGGCAGACTTTTCCCTGGAGCGCTCCAAGGAAAACAGGGCCACAGTGTGCTCACTCAGTTTGTCTGTGCCTGTGAAGCAAGATCTACAACATTTTCACCACTTTCAAGGCTTTAGTAGGAGCTTGGTGCAAAGACAACACTAAGGTCCACCTCCATAGCAAAAAACCTAGTCCTTTTGAGGCCACGGTCAGAGAATTGGTCAACACAGTACATACCTTCAGGGGCAATTACCTGCTCAGTCCCCGAACTCCCTGCTACTACCACCAAACCACTGTAGCTTGCCCTCTTGTTGGAAGCAGGATAAGGTATTACTTCCGCCGGTGTCCGCGCGTATCATCCGACAGGTGGGTACTTGAAATAGTCCAGCAAGGGTATGCCCTATCATTCCTTTCAGACCTGCCACACATTCTTCCTAAATGAGATTGGCTGTCGGAAGACTATTTGTCTATTTGGTGATAGAGATCAATGTTGTTGTAGACAAGGGAGCCATAGAGAGGGATTTGGTATCAGAAATATGTACTGGATTTTACTCCTGTTATTTCCTGGTGCTGATAAAGGAAGGAGTCTTCTGTCCTATTTTGGACCTTCATCCTCTCAATTTGTTCGTAAAAAAGGACAAATTCAGGATGTTCACGTTCGGCCAAGTTCTATCTGCCCAGGATCCAGTGGACTGGATGGTGGTAATGGACCTGCAGGATGCCTATTTTTACATCCCCGTCCTGCAGTCTCACAGGTATTACCTGCAGTTCAATATGGGCCAGAAAAATGTTTAGTGTTCAGAAACTGAAATGGTGTTTCCAACAGGACACCCTACTCCAGATGTGATGTCCTTCCATTCAGTGGTGAAGAGAGGGCCTGAATATGTAGCTCCCAACAGCAGAAATGAAGGCAAAAGTTCTTACTGAAGTCCTTCTTCCAGCAGCACCATCTGCAATGCTTCTATTACCCTTTTTTGAAGCCTTGTTCGACCCGGCTACGGCACCTTGGAAGAAGACTACTAATGCCATGGCGGTCAACAAGCTGGTGGTAAGAAGATACTATCTGATGGAGACTACTAGCCGCAGATTCCTTAACGTAGAATTATCCCCAGGCGTGAGACTGGATCTGGACAAAATTTCCACAGCATCTCTGCGCGCTGGGGGCGGCACCACGTGATTCCGCCCTGACATCATCCGCGGACGTGAAGTCAGCGAGGTCACATAAGTCCCACCCCGGCGCGCTGACGTCAGTTTCCTTCTTTTCCGCGTGCAACGCGGATCCGGAGTGAGTTCCCTTGACCTGTTTTCAGGCCTTCTTTTAACGCCTTTGCATTGGGAACAGTGTGCAATGCCATTGGGTTTCAAGAAGTGTACTTCGTGTATGCGTCAGATGTCGGCGACGGACCCTCACCCTATTTGAATGTGGTGTTTGGGCGAGCACCATGATTCCACGGACTGCGACGCTTGTCAGCATCTTAAGCCGAAGTCCCCTCGGGAGCGTCGGATGAAATTGCTTTCGGCCCGCTTGTCCAGATCGGTCTCGTCACAGCATCCGTCCCCTACCTCGGAAGCCAGAAGCTGCCGATTTAGACTGTGGCATTGTCCTTCATCGAGGCCCCATGAGCGTCTCTCGCCTGCTGGTTAGTCCTGCAGCTTGTCACTGACGCCCTGTCCTCCTCCTGCAGAGGGCGCAGGTCCCTCTGGGGCCATGTGCCCTCGGCCGTTGCCACCCTATCCACCGGCATGTGGTGGTGGAGGTCGACTCGGCACCCCTGGTGGACGCTTCGGCGCAGATAGAGGTCACGACGGTGCCTATGGCGGACTCCACAGCGCCGTCCCGACGTCGAATCATCGACTCTTCCCCGGAGGTCCCTTCCTCTCTGGAGGTTTGTCAACTCCTTGTCTCCTCTTCACCGGAGACTGGGCGCCTTATCGTTGCTTTTTCCCTGGTGTCTTCCAGGGCGGGTTCTACGCCATCTCCGCGACCACAACCCCCGGACCCGCTCTCTCGCACCTCGCTGTCGATTGCCCCACAGGCTTCTCCTCCTTTTCCGGAGACCCCTCAGGCCCCTCACTTGTCCATGGGTCTTCCATCCTACAGGGGCTGGCCGTTTCTTCCTCCAGCGGGGCTCGGGATGTGCGCCATGTGCTGGATGGTCGGGAGTTGGCTGCCTTTATTCTCCGTTCGGCCTTGGATGTTTCTGATTCTCTCACCCGCGCTATGGCGAGTTCTGTGGCCCTCCGCCGCCATGCTTGGCTGCGGAATAGCGTCTTTCCGGCAAATATTCAGGAGCGTCTTGTTGACCTGCCCTTTGATGGGGTTCTTTTATTTAACACCCACGCGGACTCTGCCATTCAACAACTCCTTGCGGGGCTCCGTCCTCCTCCCCTCCGTAAGCTTCCGCTGTCGGTCCTTCGGTGCTTATGGAGGCGTTATCCCACCTTTCTCTTTGGGCCTAGTGTTTTGGTTGGCCCGTGTGTGTGCTGTGTATGGCTTGGGATGCCTTCAGGGTCCTTAAGTTGGCCCCTCTGTGCTTTTGGCTGCTGGTTCAGCCCTTCAGTTTTTGGGGAGTGTGTTTTTTGGCTGTTGGTGCAGCCGTATTGGTCCTCAGTTTGGACCATCTGTGTATTTTTCGGCTGATTGGTAAGCCACCTGTGGTGCTGCCCAATGGTCTTTTATGTTCTTGACCTCTGCTGCGGGTTTCCCTAAGAGGTGTTCCCCTGTTTTGTTTGGGGACCATGTAGAGATAGGAACCCAGGGTAAGGAGGTATAGGCGGAACCCTCGGATGATGGCGTCTGGAGTTGAACCTCACTCCAGTAGCGCATCCCTCATAGTCCCTGGAAGAGAAGAGCAGAGCGATGTAGGAAAGGTACGTGACGCTAGCACAGGAAACAGGAGAGGATGCACAATGTCACAAACAAGAGCAAAAACTCACATGACCCAAGGGCGTTGTCCAGCCAGTGAGCAGCTCCAAGGAATGTCGAGTATGGTTCCCCCTTCCGTCTCTGGCAGTCGCCTGTTATCGGTGTGGGTTCACGTCGCTCTCCGAGCCTTTCCAACGGCTCAAAGCGCGTAGACGAGCAGGTCGGGGTGCGCTCTCCGAGCCTTTTAAACGGCTCCAAGCGGTATCGTCAGCAGAAGCTCCTAGCAGCGAGGAGGGTCCGTTCCTGGAGCCCCAGACGGCCCCTCTCATGTGATACCCAGGAAAGGAAGAAGCCCTTGCTGGGAAACAAAAGAAGATCCAAATGCGTCCTGGTCTGCACCGCTAAACTCCCGGGTTGTGAGGCGGCTTCCTATAGGGAGTCCCTGCCTTGCTGCCCATGGAGGTTCAAGTAGAAACTATCCAAACAAAAGAATTCCCCTCTGACGGGGCGCTGTGAGGCTTGTTCCCGGCTGACTGAGCTGCCGGCGTTGCTCCTCGTAGGAGCGCTGAGACACCAGGGGCGGGGCCCCGCGTTTCCGACGTCGTGGTCGGGTGCAAGATCCCCGGTGCTACGAGCGCTTCTCACCCCCACGGCTCCGCGGCCACTGAGCGAAGCGAGATGCGCGGTGATGAAAACGAGGAGAGACGGACGGCGTTCTCCTCAGGGTCCGTGTGAGATTGCAGTTGGCAAGCACCTGGATGCTGGGAGGCGGGGCTTATGTAGGTCTCATTCTCACGTCTTCTCCCAGGTGTTATGGGAGATGTAGTCCAAGCCCTATGCGCTTGCCTTTGGGTGCGCGCACATGGCCTAAACATCGCGCGGTCCTCTGCTGGCATGCCGGGAAGTGACAGTTCTTCTGCGGCGGGCTCGGCCTCCGTTTCCATCTCTTGTTGGATATTGCGGGTGGTTCTTTTTTTCCTTGGTACTCTGTTGGTGCTGTCTGTCCCTCCGGGTTTTCTGGTGGATGCCCTTTGCCCCTCGGGTCGGCTTGTGGTATCCTGGCCTTCCCTTCTCCTTGTTCTTGATTACTTCTGCTTGGTGGGGGCTGGGCTGTCCTTCCTGTCCCCCTGCAACATCTCCTGTTGGGACCCTGTGGTTTCCACGCTGACACATCCCCTGTTGGGGCCCTTTGTTCTTACACGCTGGTGAAGGTTCTCTCGCAGACCCTCCTCCCCTCTGGGGATGGCTAGGGTATCTATTCTACGTTAAGGAATCTGCGGCTAGTAGTCTCAATCAGATGTACAAGTTGCTTACCTTCGGTAACGATGTATTTGGTAGAGACGATTCTAGCCACAGATTCCTTCACGGCCCGCCCTTCCTCCCTGTTCTGCGAGGACCTTCAGCTCGGTCTTTTGCACTTGCCTTCCTCCGGGTGGCTTTGTATTCTGTGAAGTGCCCTCTTTCGCTACCTCCCTGGCGTGGTGTTTCGTTCTGTTTATTTGTTCCCTCCTTCCTTTCTGGTGACCGGAAGGTAGGTTCATGTGTAAGTCCTTCTCTCTACACTTTGGTTATTCCGGTGTTGGGCCTACTCATGCTCTTTGCTCTTTACAGGGGCTACGACACTCCTCGATGGTGCTGTCTTGGGGTAATATGTCATTCCTCCTCTGTTCCGGACTTGTTGCCCTTCACTGTTATGGTTGTGGCTGCAGACTTTGTGGCCTGCCGTGACATTTTTCACATGTTGTTTTCTGCCTCCAGGGGGGATATTGCCTTCGCTTGCAGGGTTGCTTCTCAGTGAGGTGCTCTGCTCTTTCCCTTCCATGACTTTCAGTGACGCAGTGCCTGGCACTGTCCCTACTGGTGCTGGTCATCACCATTTGCCTTTTCCCTTTCTGTTTCACTGCTTTTTTGCACACTGTTTCCATACTCTCACAGTTTTGTTTGTGATGGCTCCGCGTTGTGGCGCGGAAAAGTTCTCCGACGAAAACTGAAGTCAGCATGCCAGGGTGGGACTTATGTGACCTCTCTGACGTCACATCCGCGGACGACGTCAGGGCGGAATCACGTGGTGCCGCCCCCGGCGCGCAGAGATGCTGTGGCAAAATTTTCCGGATCCAGTCTCACGCCTGGGGATAATTCTACGTTAAGGAATCTGCGTCTAGAATCATCTCTACCAGATACATCGTTACCAAAGGTAAGTAACTTGTACATTGTGCCCTGGATGATCCTCCGTTCTTGTCTACACACCTGATTCCTCAGAGTCTGTGGATTCAAACCTCCTGCTCCTCTAGACAGTCAGCCAGCACTTTTCTGCCTGTCCCTATGGGTAGAAAATCCAATCAAATAAAGTCATGGGGGGAAAAGTCCTTCTCTGTGGGCAGCATTGCCTTTCAGCCCCTAACCCAGCAACCACAAAACCCACTGGTCAGACAATACAGAAGCAGAGGCAAGGGTCCGAGAGACCTCCAGATAGCCTCTTTCTCCTCCTCCTTCCCTACTCCACCGGGAAAACCGGACTAGATTTGGTTCCCTAAACCCATGCAGGGCCTGTGGGAAGGCCGGATGTCTTCCGGTCTGGAATACCATTACTTCAGACCAGTGGGGCCTTCTTATCATAGAAAGAGTTTACACCCTTCCCTTTCTACAGGCTACCCACCCATCTCCCTCCACCCCTCTGAAGCACGTTTTTATCCTGGAACAAGACATAGCAACAGTCCTGCAAAAGGAGGTGTGGATTTAGTGCCAGAGCAGGAAATGTGACAGGGCTGTCACTTCTGCTATTTCTTTGTTCCAGAAAAGTCAATCTTCGCCCAATCTTAGACATTAGGGACTGAATTTCTTAATCAGAAAGGAGAAGTTCAAGATACCAACCTTTGCTCATGCTATTGGCATTTGAAGCTGGAGACTGGATGGTGTCACTTGATCTGTGGGATGCATACTACCACATTCCAGTCATGCTGTCCCATTAGACGTACTTGAGCTTTGTGGTGGGTTCTATGCACTACCAATGGTCCTTTTTTACCTTAACATCAGCACCTCAAGTCTTAACGAAGGTGATGGCAGTGGTTGGGAATGGATCATACCTGTTGATATTTGAGATGGTGCATATTTGTTAGATCTGGAATAAGGTTTTTTCATGTAGGCATTCTTGTCCTATGAAAGGGATTGGTTAGGAATGCAAGGATTCATTTTGACTGTATCTCAAGCCTCACATGTATCACCAGTGCTGCTATACATGCATCTGCGATCAGTGAGCATCCTGCCTGCTTGAGGTAAACCTCATGCAGTCAGAAGGCCAAGACCATGGGGTGTGTCTGAGATTTAAAGACATCCAGTAAGTAAGATGAGTGGAATCGAGCTGGATCGAACTTACTTCGGTGACGCATCATGCAAAAGCATGGAGGTTCCCCAGTGCTCTATTACGTAACGTACATTTAAAAGTGTGTTTGCATGCAAGTTGTTAAAATACACAAATCTTAACTTGGGAGGTTCTTAAGCTGATGGTGCTTCAATGTGAATAAACTGATTAATATGCATAGAACTCTTCCAGCTTGTTACAGCATGGTGGCCATGTGCTAAACAGAGGGCTCCGGCGCTAGTCTTTTAACACAGAGCATTTGTCAAATATCCCCACGTATCACTCTCTGTGAAAGCATGCACCTGATTCTGGTGAACACGTGTAGGCCGAAATGTGAAACTGACATTTCGACGCAGGTAAATGCATATTTGCCAGAAATTAAAGTTTACAACTTTGGTATATGGCTGGGTGTTCTTGAGCAGACACTCAACATATCTCGTGTATGCAGGTCCTGCCGTGGGCCATTCGTAGATCCATTCGCATGTGTTTGAGACAGGAGGGGACGTAGAAAAAAAATCTCTTTATCCCAGCTTGCCCCTACTGTGTCATTGATTGGTTTTGAGACTGACTCTCTATAATGGTTGAAGCTGAGTTGGTGTCTGGGAAATGTAGTTTTCATCTAGTTTACTTGGTTTATATGCTTTGAATGTAAAAACTTGCAGCAGAATGGCCTGACAGCAACTATATATACATCACTTGTTTGGCTAAATTGTCCAGAGGTCCCAGTTTGTATAATTGCAGGTTTGCCTAATTTTCCTTATCCCTGATGTCACTCCACGCGGCCATGGTTAATTAGTCGTTTGTGGAATTACTCGGTTGTGGGACTGAATGCTGTGATGGGTGAATCCCATTGGCTCAACACTATCCCGTCCAGCTTGTATCAGGGGAATGTAGTTCTTTTCTCATCTATACTCTGGTCCTCACTTAGCTACACGATTCTGGTGTTAGAATTTAAACTAAGGTGATTTCCAAATGGCCAGTCTATGGATCATTTTTTCATCGGGTTATAGAGGAGTCCCATCTTGTGTGTTCACAGGATGACTTGGTCTCCCTTGTCTTTACGGTAAATTCATAAACAAGGTTTGGAATATTCTCCATACTCTGACGCCATATTCATATGGCAACAGAGCACCCCTATTTCTACAGCACTCTATGGAGATTTTAATTTCATGTTGTCTATTCTTCGGATAGTCTTATAATTCAATGGGTCCTCTTCGTGAGCAAGCAAAACATTGTTTAGCATTTTTAAGATATTAATGACCCACATGTGATCTTCAGATACAGACCATTTTTAGGGGAGCATGCAACAATAGTTTATATAATATGCAGACAATATCAGTGCTACATACAATATAGAACCCATCATAGTTACGTTTTGCATATGCAGCAATAAATATAGATTTTTCACAGCTAGACATCTAGTATCCTTTCAGGGAGACAGAAAAAATGATTGTATAATGATAGTCCTTTGAGCTCGGTACCTATATCATGTCACCGCCTATGCCCATCTAATTACAGGAGACAGTGTCCTATCTCTAATAGTTTGTTCAGGCCTTCTGCAGTTGTGCAGAGGCAAAAAATCATTTTGGCCTCTAGCCTGAGTAACATTGGGTTGTCGTATTGCAATTGGTGAATTCGGAATGCTTGATTTTTATGCCTCGATTTAAGAATTCTTCCCCTTCTATCGTGCTCCCTCATGATGTGCAGTTTCCACATTTGGGATGACCTTTTATGGGAGGCAAGCCGAGCATCATGCTCAGTGATGGAGTCTCAATTTTGCGCATTGTGTTGGCTCTGACCAAAGTGTCCTGAAGATTCTTGTTCCTTTTTAGAGCAAACAAGGGTACCTCTTTGAACTGTTCCAGACCATTTACTATTTTCCAGTTCGGTCAGATAGAATTGTTTACTTCTTTGGTTACTCCAGAAAAGGTGGTCACAGAGGCCATAAGGTTGTTTGTATTTCGGTGTCTTGGTTCCAACAGGGTTTCTCAAGGTGTATACAACACACGCTTCATTGTAATTTTAAGTAACTTCTTTGGGTAATTTTGTTGTTGAAGTGTATTCATGAGGTCTCTTCTATTTGAAAAGTAATCCTCTCTTGGAACAATTCCTCTGTATCTTTAAGGACTGGCTGTATGGCAAGTTGTCTCACAGATTCCTTTGGTGAAAATTTGAATAATGTAGGAATGTATTTCTGTTAGTCTTTTTGGTGTATAATGTTGTGCAGATCTCATTTGTTTCAGCTCTTTTTTTGTTTTCAGACATAGGGAATTAAATGTCTGGGCATCTGCCATGAATCCAGTATGCAAAGTCCTTGATCTTGTCATCCGTTCCTCTCCAAAACATAATTACATTATTAAATGTACCTTTTCCATATATGGATTTACTCTCTGAAGGGATTGTTGTTATAGAACCATTTTTCCTCATAGTACCATAAACATAACAGTTGTCTCTGGTGCAAAGGGACATCCCATCGCTGTTCCCTTTATAGTAAAAATAATTGTTTGTTGAATGAGATTTTTTTTTTATTTCAGGCACAGCTCTGTTATGTTATGTTAAAATTACATCTAAAAAGCACGTACACCATATGGTTTCATGGCGCTGGAGTCCAAGGAACACTACCACTAAGTGATTCATTCGTACACCTGGCGGAACAACCAGATATTTAGAAGTTTCCTGAATTGAGGATAAGATGTCAACGATCTGATATCCAGAGGGAGAGTGCTCCAAAATTGAGGGGCCAGGACCGCGAATCTTAGTCCCCCCAGTTTCTTGCATTTAAAAGGTGTAATAGCAAGAAAATTAAGATGGAAAGACCTGAGATCCAGAGAAGGGAGGTATCGCTGTACCCGAAAAGATACAAACACCGGGCATTTGCCATGAAGTGCTTTGAAGGTGATGCATCTCAGCTTAAATGCGCTGCGTTCAACTACCGGGAGCCAGTGTATTCTTTTCATCAACGGGGTGACATGGTTAGGCTAGTTGTAAATTAGTCTGGCAGCCTAATTTTGCACCAGTTGTAGTCTTTTGGTTTGGTATGCTGGAATTTGAGAAGGAATTCTGTGAGGACCTCGCAGGGTTGATCTCCTTTATTGAGAAACAAATCCATGGCTGCCAGTCCACTCTCTTGTGGGATGTTTGTATACAAACTGACAATGTCCAGAGTGACAAACTTGTCAGTGGATTAATCAAATACCATGTCTTCTAGGATGTTTATTGCATGCATGGTGTCTCTGAGATAATTGGGAATGTCCAAGATGAGAGGTTTTAAAAATATATCTGTGTATTAAGCAAGGCGCTTTAACATGGAATTCACATCTGAGATAATAGGTCATCCAGGGGATTCTGTTAGTCCTTATATACTTTTGGTAGGATTTAAATCAAAAGTATAATTGGGTCCTTATTGAATAGGTATTTTGCTTCTTTCTTGGACAGCCATCCGTCTTCATTGCCTTCAGTGATCAATTTGCTTATCTTGTTTCCAAGCATTTTACTGGGGTTCTCTTTGTTAGCCTTATTATGGTCTGCATTCTGAAGTTGGCGTGCAACCTCTGCCTCATACTTCGCAGGATCCATTATAACGACACATCATAAAAAGAAAGTTGGCCATCCCAATATTCCCGTACCTAGAGGACTGGCTGATCCAAGCCATTTCACCATAGACTGTTATGTTACCTACTGTCAACAGTTTCTTGCTGTACGAACAGGACATTTCAATCAACAAGCTTAAATATCCCCTGAGGCCCTCACACCGTCTACAGTTCAAAGGGTTAGTTCCGAACACCACCGTACTCCATACCTTTCCTCCACCTCAGTCAATTGCCAACATCCAGGAAATGATCCCATTCTTCCAGCAAGGCACAAGAGTTCCAGTGCTGAAGGTCCTACATCTGCTAGGATTGCTAGCTTCCTGCATTCTCCTGGTCACACATGCACATTGGCATATGAGAGCCCTGCAGTGGTTCCTTTGCTGGCAGTGGCTTCAGTTTAGAGGAGACGTGTCAGACTCTGTTGTAATCTCCCCAAGCACTGGAGCAGGTGAGGTGTGGTGAGGAACGTGGCAAACCCGCACTGTGGGATGGCCTTTAGCCGCCTCTGACCATGATTACAGTGGTGACAGAAGCCTCCACCCCTTCTAGTCGGGGCCCATCTGGAGATCAGTGTCTTCCGATCCCAACAAGACGTAGGGTTTCACACTAACCTGCAGGACATGTGGACAATTCGACTGGTGACCATGGTCTTCCTACCCTTCATTTAAGATCAGTCTGTCCAGGGTTTGATGGGGAACACAATGTGGTATGTGAACAAGCAAGGAGAGTAGAGTCCCACCTCCTTTGCCTGGAAGCGTTGAGTAATATGGGTAACAGCCAGTCGCCTGGCAGGGTCTCCAAATGTCAGGGCTGACACCTTGAACAGGCGTTAACTTGACAATAATGAGTGGCGTCTTCTGCCAGAGATAGTCTAGTCTTTGCACTGTGAGGTTCTCCCCAGGTGCTATTGGTTTCCTCCTCCAAAAATGCCCAGTGTAAGCTTTTCTGTGCCCTTCAGAATCTGTTGAATGGAGTCTGGGGGGGACAAGTTCCAGTTCATGTGGAACTTTCAGCTGTATTACGTGTTTCACCCCATACTCCCGTTTCAGTAGGTGCTGTGGACGATCTGCCACAACCAGGCAGAAGTCATTCTTTTTGCCCTGTGTTTCCCAAAGGAGGGTGTGCTGTGCAGACCTTCAGTGCATCTCCCTCAAGCTGCTGTTCAGACAGGACAGTTTCTCCCATTCTGGGGGAATGGTGCTGCACCCCAAGATCGGAGGCCTCCACCTTCATACCTAGATGGAGTGGAGACATCTGAACCCCTTTCAGCTGCCACCAGAAGTGGGAGACATGATCTTATCATCTCATTGCCCCTCCACTGATTCGGCTTACTCTGGGAGATGGAGCACCTTCGTTGCGCAGACAGCAGTGTTAATCACTTGCAGGCTAGGTTATCCCATGTTCTACAGTTGGGACTGTCCCTAGTGGCTTAGGAAGTGTGCAGTTGGCACTGCCAAGGTGTATTTGGCTGCATTATTGTTATTTCCTGTCTCCCAAACCAGCCGTCCCTGTTCAAGTCTCCTACTGTAATGTGTTTAATAGAAGGGTTGAACAATCTGTATCCGCTTACTCTCTTTGTTGTTCCCCAATGGGCCCTTAACCTTGTTTTAACTTGTCTGTTTGGGACTCCACTTGATCCCCCTCATAGTTGCCAGTTAAGAATATTAACTCTCAAGACGGTATTTTTGGTGGCAATCACCTTTGCGAGATGGGTTACTGAATCAGAGGCCTTTAGTTCTCATCCCTCATTGACCTTCTCTTTCCCTGACTAAGTTGGTAAAACTCTTCCACTTGAGTCAGTCAATTACTCTTCCGACTTTCTAACCCCCGCCACATCCCATCAAGTGGGAGGAGTGGTTGAGTAGGTTGGATCCTCTGCAGGTGTTCAGTTACTTCATCGATCACACCAGGGACATACGACTGGACGAACGGCTCTTTATCGGGTACTATGATGCCAAGAAAGGAAGTAAAGTTCAGTCACAGACTCTTCTGGTAGGTCTTCCTCTGTATTAAGACCTGCTATGTTTTGTCCAAAAAGGAACCTCCAGAAGGAATAAGGGAAATCAACTCCTTCTGACCTTATGAGAGGAGTACCGATTGCTGAGATCCACAAATCAGCTGTGTTGGCATCCCTGCACACTTTCACCAAGCATTACTGCCTGAATTCACAAGTGCACGGGAATAGCCACTTTTGCCAAATCGGTGTTGCACGATTTCCTCATTTAACCACCAATCAACCTTTCTCTGGGGAAGGGTACTACTTAGGAATCTATTCTACGGGTAAATAATCTGCAAGTAGAAGTATCCTTCAGAAGAAAAAGTTCTTTACCTGCGTTATCGATATTACTGGTGGATACTCTTATCTGTAGATTTCTCACTGACGTGCGTGCTTCCCCATTTGATGGCTGTGTTATATGGAAAGTTCATAAGATGCCACAATTACATTTGGTAGTGCTCTACTTAATGTCGGTGCAAGTCTATCTGCTACCTCGAAGGTTTGGAAAAAATGGATAGAAACTGACGTCTTTGTGCCAGGGTGAGCACTATATGGCTTCTGTGATGTCATCTGATGCCAACTTCGGCGTTGACACGAAGCCAGTGCTCCCTACCGGCAATGCAAGAGTTTTGAAGCTTCTAGATCCAGTGACGTCAGGGATAATTCTGCTTGTGAGGAATCTGCAGGTAGCTCGTGTATCCAACGGAAAGATTATTACTGTAGATAAGTAACTTTTTCTTCTGATTGATACTCTACCAAACTGTGGTTTCTCACCACCTTCTTTTCTTTCCATTCTGAGGAAAATACTCTTTTCGCCATCCATAAAAAGATTCCAGATTCAAGATCTGCACACTGTCATATCTGATCAGTTAATAAGATCCGCATCTAACTGCAGAGATCAAGTTCAGAAAGAAACTAACGTCCGCATGCAAGGGTGCAACATATATGTGGCTCCACCGCCACTTCTGTGGCGTGATGAAGCTAATGCAGAAACTTATAGCAGCACATACCAGCACGCTGAATAAATGCTGAGAAAAACTCTGTACCCAGTCTGAAACCTGGGGACGTTCACAAGGTGGAATCTGCAGTTTGATAAGGGATTGTATGTGAGATGTTGGCCTGGTATATGCTGTCCACTAATTAAAGTAGACACCTTGCACCAGTCCAAACGACCCTTATGATGTATGAGGTCAAAGATAACCTTTAGAAAGCTATGCTAGTGTAGCTGTGGAGAGTAGCCTTCAGGCTTATCTTGAAGGAATGTAAAGCAGCTTGTTTGACCAGAATATCTCCTTTAGTATTAAGTAAATGAAAGGAGAACCACACAGTAGTTATAAAAATATGTATTTATTTATATAACACTCTCTAGTATCCTCTACACGAGGATACAACACAAAGCACACAATCCTTTAGCAAAGAAACAGTCGTAAGTAGCACAATAAACAGTGGGCTCCAGGGGGAGACCAAACCATATACTAAAATAGTGGTATAAGAATCACGACTGGAGTCGAGACAGTGTCTAGATCACGTAGAAACCCAAGAAACCACCCAAGGTGAGCAGAAAGGGACCCCACGGAGAACAGGTGCAGTGTGTTCACACGACCGCAGGCTCCGTACAATTCTATGGGGAAGTCGCGGTTACAATTTAAAGTTTAAGGACCCTTCTCTGTGGTCTTCGAGGAAACCCTTTGGAACTTAGGAGGTTGGAGAGCCACCCCACCCGTGGATACCGTAGTACCGGAGTTACCTATCCCAGAGGAGCCGGGTGCATAGGCCTGGAGTGGTTTCGGAATCCGCCATTGTTCTCAATGGAGGGCTGCGAAGAAGAGCTGCTGCCGGGGAGGAATAAAGTCTCCATAGGAATTAAAGGGTGGATTCGTGATGGAAGGAACCTGAAAGCAGAGGGGACAGAGTCTGGGTCACTTTGGGGTGACCAGGGTCTCGGTAGACGAATGCTCACCGCTGTCGGGTGCTTTAGGTGCTAAGAAGGGATGCTTGAGTCTGCAGCCTCGAGGTCCAGGAAATGTCAAGGACGACCAGGAACGGGATGCGAGCTGTCCCACGAAGGTTGTTGAGTGCTGAGGGGTCACTGTCCGGCTGGAGCACCAACAAGCCTTGGCAACAGCAACCATACAGGAAGGTCAAGCAGCTTACGGTGTGGACCAGCAAGGTCCAGAGGACTCACCAAGCAATGGGAAGTCAAGGCTCATCTGGAGCAACCAAGAAAGCCCAATAGAAATCAAGATGACCCTTAAGAGGACCCACAGGTCGAATGACCAGGAGTCGCAATGGGACGTCGAGCAAGATCACAAAGTACCAACCCACGGAGCACTCGGTGCGAGGAGGCCGGAGTTCTTTAGTGGAAATACTGCTCAGGGTCAGGACTATACGGAGTCCAGTGCACAAACTCGGGAATCGGCAACACGCATATGCAGTTGCAAAAGTACGCGGTACACATGGGTTTGGGTTATGCGGTCCCCACGAGGGATACTGGCCTCAAACTCGGTAAGCGGGCAGATCGACCTCAAGGAACTTCGGAACCCACCTCCTGTTTTGCTGGAGACTTTGGAGTCCGCAGGATCAGCAGACCGGTCAGTTGCGTTACGGTGCCTGCGAATGCAGGGGAGTGACTGCTTCACCACAAGGGAGATTCTTCAGTTGTCCTTAGTGCACCACAGGTCCTGCACAGAGCCTGTATGGAGCAAGGACACAGACAATGCTTTGGACGGAGAGGGAGACGAAGTCGGGCCCAGTTGAAGTCCAGCGAAGTCCAGAGTGTTCTGACGGTCGAATGTCAGTGGTTTCTTGTTGCAGAATCTTGTCCACATAAAATATAGAGTCTTACAGTCAGGTAAGCCCTTATGTACCCACGGGAGAGGGTTGGACAGATTCAGGGGACCCTCCTAGGGGAGGGTCAGGACAGAGGGGATGTTACTCCCATGTTCTTTGTCCAGTTTCACGCCAGAGCAGGAGCCAACAGCTCCCAGAACTAGTTTGAGCTCGACCATGCACAGGGACACCAAATGTGCCCCAGGTGTAGATTTTCAGGCACTTTGGATGTGCACCCACACAGCTCCAATACACTAAATTCTGTTTGGGAGGTGGTTACATCTCCCTGTGACAGGATGCCTATTGTGCCGCCTTCCTCTGCTCGAGCTAGGCTCTACAACAAACAAATGATGGACGGAATGCTGACAATGCAGACATTCTCCCCCAGTCAAGAGATCTGGGTTAAATCCATCGTTCTTTTGCCCACTACACCACCCCAGTTTAGACATGGCCATATGCAAATCAGTCTTGACCCTGTGCCTCATGGGAACAGTCCAGCCCGAACTGCCAAGCCATGTCTTCCCTGGACCGGAATCAAGCATCCTAGGACCGGTTTCTGGCTATCAGCCGTCATCAGCCAGGATAGCTTGACTCCAGTGGCGTAGTGAGCACGGGTCCCACGTCTGGGAATACCCATCCCACTTAGGGCGAAAAGCGTTACAACAAACAAATGATGGACGGAATGCTGACAATGCAGACATTCTCCCCCAGTCAAGAGATCTGGGTTAAATCCATCGTTCTTTTGCCCACTACACCACCCCAGTTTAGACATGGCCATATGCAAATCAGTCTTGACCCTGTGCCTCATGGGAACAGTCCAGCCCGAACTGCCAAGCCATGTCTTCCCTGGACCGGAATCAAGCATCCTAGGACCGGTTTCTGGCTATCAGCCGTCATCAGCCAGGATAGCTTGACTCCAGTGGCGTAGTGAGCACGGGTCCCACGTCTGGGAATACCCATCCCACTTAGGGCGAAAAGCGTTACAACAAACAAATGATGGACGGAATGCTGACAATGCAGACATTCTCCCCCAGTCAAGAGATCTGGGTTAAATCCATCGTTCTTTTGCCCACTACACCACCCCAGTTTAGACATGGCCATATGTAAATCAGTCTTGACCCTGTGCCTCATGGGATCAGTCCAGCCCGAACTGCCAAGCCATGTCTTCCCTGGACCGGAATCAAGCATCCTAGGACCGGTTTCTGGCTATCAGCCGTCATCAGCCAGGATGGCTTGACTCCAGTGGCGTAGTGAGCACGGGTCCCACGTCTGGGAATACCCATCCCACTTATGGCGAAAAGCGTTACAACAAACAAATGATGGACGGAATGCTGACAATGCAGACATTCTCCCCCAGTCAAGAGATCTGGGTTAAATCCATCGTTCTTTTGCCCACTACACCACCCCAGTTTAGACATGGCCATATGCAAATCAGTCTTGACCCTGTGCCTCATGGGAACAGTCCAGCCCGAACTGCCAAGCCATGTCTTCCCTGGACCGGAATCAAGCATCCTAGGACCGGTTTCTGGCTATCAGCCGTCATCAGCCAGGATAGCTTGACTCCAGTGGCGTAGTGAGCACGGGTCCCACGTCTGGGAATACCCATCCCACTTAGGGCGAAAAGCGTTACAACAAACAAATGATGGACGGAATGCTGACAATGCAGACATTCTCCCCCAGTCAAGAGATCTGGGTTAAATCCATCGTTCTTTTGCCCACTACACCACCCCAGTTTAGACATGGCCATATGCAAATCAGTCTTGACCCTGTGCCTCATGGGAACAGTCCAGCCCGAACTGCCAAGCCATGTCTTCCCTGGACCGGAATCAAGCATCCTAGGACCGGTTTCTGGCTATCAGCCGTCATCAGCCAGGATAGCTTGACTCCAGTGGCGTAGTGAGCACGGGTCCCACGTCTGGGAATACCCATCCCACTTAGGGCGAAAAGCGTTACAACAAACAAATGATGGACGGAATGCTGACAATGCAGACATTCTCCCCCAGTCAAGAGATCTGGGTTAAATCCATCATTCTTTTGCCCACTACACCACCCCAGTTTAGACATGGCCATATGCAAATCAGTCTTGACCCTGTGCCTCATGGGAACAGTCCAGCCCGAACTGCCAAGCCATGTCTTCCCTGGACCGGGATCAAGCATCCTAGGACCGGTTTCTGGCTATCAGCCGTCATCAGCCAGGATAGCTTGACTCCAGTGGCGTAGTGAGCACGGGTCCCACGTCTGGGAATACCCATCCCACTTAGGGCGAAAAGCGTTACAACAAACAAATGATGGACGGAATGCTGACAATGCAGACATTCTCCCCCAGTCAAGAGATCTGGGTTAAATCCATCGTTCTTTTGCTCACTACACCACCCCAGTTTAGACATGGCCATATGCAAATCAGTCTTGACCCTGTGCCTCATGGGAACAGTCCAGCCCGAACTGCCAAGCCATGTCTGCTAGGCTCAGCAGCAGGAGGGCAATGTGTCTCAGGTCGGCAGCATACATTTTGTGCTGACCGGGTCGAGAAGGCTGGCACTGGAAAGACCAGTGACCCCACGAAACTCGCTTCAGAAGGGTACGTCTGGTTGAGTCACAGACAACCCAGGAGAATGGTCTCCGAAGGCTGCAGAGGGGCTCTGCTCTTGCAGGGGCCCCCTTCTCATGTAAAACCCAGCACCCTGCCTTCAGGATTATTAATATACAATGCCCAGCCGGACATTGAAGTTTAATGATCCAAAGAAAGGATAATATAAGCATACGTGTGAATATCGAGTGGATCACAGTCCTGCGTCCTTCAACACTTAACACAATTACATACAGTGACACAAAAAAACGACATTTATCAGGCTGAAAAGAGAAGCTTATTGCCGATAGCAATTACAAAGGCAAGCTTTCAGGGCGGTACAATGACATGCACAATTTTTAACATATGTGTTTAACATGCATGTTTGTACATAGGGTCGACGACGTTTCGATCTATCTAAGCAATACATAGATCATCATCAGGACTAGAGATAACGAAGCCTGAGAATACAATTCCTCGGTAGTAGGCGCACAGAATCGTCGCTAACAATTGAGAGGGACCCAGATGGGGTTGTGGTAAGGAGGGCAACCGGCCAGGGACCGGATAATCATTGGCGGGCAACCGCTGGAACACTTGTTCGTAACGGCGTGCAGGAAGGGGGTTGAACGGAGCTGCAATCGCACCCTGCGATCGTGCAGCCACTATATTTCTGGCGTATCTTGGATATCCATACCGCCCTGCACGCCGTTACGAACAAGTGTTCCAGCGGTTGCCCGCCAATGATTATCCGGTCCCTGGCCGGTTGCCCTCCTTACCACAACCCCATCTGGGTCCCTCTCAATTGTTAGCGACGATTCTGTGCGCCTACTACCGAGGAATTGTATTCTCAGGCTTGGTTAGCTCTAGTCCTGATGATGATCTATGTATTGCTTAGATAGATCGAAACGTCGTCGACCCTATGTACAAACATGCATGTTAAACACATATGTTAAAAATTGTGCATGTCATTGTACCGCCCTGAAAGCTTGCCTTTGTAATTGCTATCGGCAATAAGCTTCTCTTTTCAGCCTGATAAATGTCGTTTTTTTGTGTCACTGTATGTAATTGTGTTACGTGTTGAAGGACGCAGGACTGTGCTCCACTCGATATTCACACGTATGCTTATATTATCCTTTCTTTGGATCATTAAACTTCAATGTCCGGCTGGGCATTGTATAATAATATAGAGCCGATTCTGGTCTATATTTCTCTTTTGTTGAATTGGTTTTGAAGGACCTATTGTTTTTCAAATTAGTAAGTACCCTAGGTCCTTCCTACCTTACGGGTTTCCCCTTGTTAAGTATAAATTCAGGATTTTTAAGGCCTGCTATAGGGGTGACTTATAAGTTTTAAGTGTAGTGACCTATAGATATAGTAAACCTATATCTAGAGTAAGTGGTGCAAGCACCAGCTTACACAGGCTGCAATGGCAGGCCTGTAGTTCCATTTTGCATGGCCTCTCATGGGTGGCATAATACATGCTTCAGCCCAGGGAAGCCTCTGGGGTACCTATGCCCTGGGTACATGTGTACCATATACTAGGGACTTATAAGGGTACCCCAGTATCCAATCTGGAGTGTACCAAAGTACATGGCATAATGTTTCAAGGACAAAGCAGATATACTGGGGTCCTGATTAACAGGATCCCAGTCAGACTAGTCAAAACAGTGTTACATCAAGCAAAAAGTGGGGGTAACCATAAGAAGCAGATCCTACTTTCCTACATTTTCTGCATCTAATTTTGACATATTAATTTTCCCCTTAATTCTCTGCTCTGCCAGTCTGATTCCTAGTGCATTACTTAAATTGTGTTATAGAACTCATTTGGATTCATTCTGAACACACTTCATTTACTCACGAAGAGAGTAAGATTCAGATAGGCAAGTAATTGGGCGGACAGAAACTTGATAGTGCCGGCTTACTCAGTTGCTAATAGTATTATAAACAGTGAACCCAGTAAATACTATGGGCATTATCCTTCCTTGTCACCCCTAAATTGTGTGGGCCTGTAACTCTTAACCAGGGCTATAACTAGTATTATTAAATAGCTCATCAGTCAGTAATGAAGTCACTATCTGTTGTATGTCAATTTCACTGTCTGTTGTATGTCGATTTCACATCAGATGGTGCCAACAACAACAAGCAGTTGATAGCAGCCGTGAAACCTCATTTTCATTTGAATGTGTTAGTAGTGTTAGGCTTTTGGATATTGGTGGGACGCTGCCTATGAAACTTCATTCTAGGGTTTTCAGGGCATCTTTCATATGTCTTTTATCCAAGGATGGGCTTTACACACCTGACTGGAGCATGAACCTTGTGAGCTTTACATGAGGAGGTGAGAGTAAGGCAGTAATCCTCCTCGTTTAAATGTGTGCCTAATTTCTTGCTAATGGGTAACAGATTAATTTAGGCATTGAATATATAAATGAGAGATGTAAATGACCTGCAGGTCATAGTGAAAGAGCTGTGTCTTTAGTTACCCTGCAAAATTGTAAGACAGAGTTTTTCCTGGAGTGCCTTCCAAAGAATGTGCAGGGACTGATCACCAAAGCATCTCTCTTCGTGGTCAGGTAGCTATAGGGTTCTGTGTAGTTGGTCTGAGAGTCTTGGCTGAAATGTACGACCTGATCATTTTAGTTAAATAAACAGACGAGCGCCCATGGAACACCTTGTGAACTAGACGCCATTTTTTAATTGAACACACTTACCTGTTCGATGCCAGTGTAGAGCGTTTTAGGCAGGGGTAGTCATGCCACTTTAGATGAAAGGTGTTCTGGGTCGCAAGAATCTCAGCTCTTTGGAGCTTTGTGATGCCTGATTTTTGTAATCTCAGTTTTAGTCCAATACAGAGTACTGTAGGACTTATAACGGGTTATGAAGCAGAAAAAGCATTCCAGTTAGGAGTTGTAGATGGTGAGAAACTCTATTGATGGTTACATAAATGTGAGTAGCGAAGGAAACCTTGTAGTTAAAGAGCACGTCCATTTTGCTAACTTTATGCATTAGTATTGCGGCGAAGATCAGACCAGGGTCAGACCCATTGACTACTTTGCCTCAGAATCTTATGCAAGCCGCCTTTCTTGGAGTTTGCTTCTCTTAACCCAAACAGCAGGTGCCAAGGGGCACTTTTTAGGTTTCTGCTACACAGCGCATGCACTGTCTCTTCAAGGTATGCTGTTTACAGTTAGTGGTCTGCAGCCGGCCCTCAGGCTTACCATTTGTTAGCTGCAACGTCAGTGTCATATCTTTCATTGCAGTAACGGAATGTTATTATCATTTTATTTTTAGTATTGCAGTTGCAACCAGGTTAGGTTTGGGCAGGGTGGGACTGGGCTCGTCTGACGATGAGGGAGGAGTAGTTGCTGCACCTTAAGTGTGCATGACGGTTTGGGCGGCCAAACCGCTATGTACACTTAGCATGTTCTCCACCGGCTGTAAGGCACAGCCTGGGTGGAGAACATGCACAGCCTCCCAGTCCCCCTCTGAGTGCCGAACAAGGCGTTCATACCAATCGCAACACTGCTGTAAAGCAGCGTCGTGATTGGTCAGGGGAGTCTGGGAGCCTGGATGCTTCCTTGTTCCTCCATCGGAGGAGAGGCGACGTCTGGCTACGGCGACCAGCGGGTACGTTTTTTTTAATTTATTTTTTTTATACCCCCACCATCCCCTGCCGTCTCACCACCATTCCATACCAGCCGCCACTGCAATAGCAAATGTCTTTAAAACGTGGTTTCCCATGTTGCTTCCCCCAACCCCCACACCCTCCATCTCAATAGCTGTTGTTGCTTCCCCTTTGCACTTGGAAGCAGGCGTAGTTGCAATGTTTTGCAGGCAGGACATGAGCTACAGCAAAATCGTACAGAACAGTATATAAAGCCCTAATCAGATTATTTTTTAAATGAGTGATTTGAAAACTAAGGCCCACTGTCCATGCACTCTGTGCAGTCTTCTGGCAACTTTTAAACATATTGCTGGTGTGGCTAAAAGACAATTAATAAGCATTGGCATTGCCAATAGGTCTCGCTTTTGGGAACTTATAAGTATTTAGTTATGCAGCACAATATCGTTGGTGCAACAACATCAACTGTTGCATGGCTAAACACTTATAAGGTACAAGGTTTAGCCATGCAACAGCTGATGTTGTTGCACAAAGGATGTTGTGCTGCAAAACTAAATACTTATAAGGTCACAAAAGCGAGACCTATTGGCTATGCCAATGCTTGTTGAATACAGCCGTTGAAATAAACTTTTCAGTAACTTGTGGCCCTTTACTCTTTTGGACTTTACTCTCCTACCAGCCAAAAGCCAGTACAATTTGACTTGTAGTTTATATTAAATCATGAAATACTTCGAAAACAAAACAAAAAGATGTACCTCTTACATATCCAACTAAATTGTTGAATTTCTGCTAGACAGTGACATCAGTGACATTATTTTTGTTTTAAAAGTCCTGATAAAGAATGACAAACTGAGATTAGAGGTCAAAACATTTAAACTCTTGCTAATTTATACTTCGAGTATGACTATAGAGATAGGAGTCCTCTAAAAGTGAGCTATTTTGTGTTCTGCTGTATAATTTGATTAATATAATATTATTTAATATCAGTGTAGCTTGGGACTCTATATCCTAAACATAGCATCGTTTTCTGGTATTCTGCAATATAAAATGTCTTGATATGCATGAATCAATTTCTTGCCATTATAAACAACTAACTGTTTTTGATTATTTGGTTTAAGGGTGAATGCCTTAAATGAGGTTAACTTAAACATGGGTGAGATACTTGTCTGAGAGACTAGACTCAAAACTATTGAGCAGCCCACATCGGACTGATGTCATCGGTTAATTATAAGTTACAGCAGGGCTTTAAGTGGTATGTAACAACTGTGGGTCTCTAGGGCGTGGCTGATGAATTTAAGGGCGTGGCTTAAAAACACCTAACCTAAAAGTCTGTGCTCATCATAGTGTGCCGCCCGTCTGGTATTTGCTGTTTCTGTCATTGCATCCATATATATAATACAACAAAAAGCACAACACCTTCAACAAGCCAGGACTGTTGGCTTTGCCAACGGTTGTTAGTTGCATAAGATAAATAAGCAACAACTATGACTTCGTTCGGTGTATATAATATTGAAAAATGCTTCAGTGCTGAAATGATGAGACTGTGAAAGAACTGTAACAAGTCTGGTATAGTAGACATGTCCATAACATAACCCCAGAAAGGCAAGCGTTCCGGACTAGCCGATCGGTCTGCACATTAGCACACTGCATGTAGAGTAGTCCTTTACTGCCCGTGATCACTCTATCTCACCCCAGATTAAGTGTTTACCCCCAGAATGCTGTCTTCAATGACCTTTCAAGTCAACGAGATGGGCAATCCAAGGGCGGAATATTGAAAAGGTTAGCGGCACATGCAAATCTGTAATTGACAGATCATGTGACTCGCGGAGAGATTAGCGGCAGAAATAACCTTAAGAGCCTCATTAGTGTGGAGAGAGGAAAGGGGGGCAAACGGGAGAAGGGAGAGAAGCAGACTGCATACGGTAGGGCTTGTCCCCAAAGTGGCTTAGGGTGTGCTAACCAGAGCTCGAGTGCCTCTCTCGCCCCCACGCACAAGCACGGGCCCTCATTGGTATGCGACATTTATTAGCTGCTATAAGCAGCTTCTGAGTACACATCAGCACCGGAAGATCCTGTATACTAATGCTGCACGCGCAAGAGGCGGGCTGAGAGTACTCTGTTTCTGTGTGTGTGCGCTTAATGAGCATGAAGAGGAAAGCCATATGGCATCTCTGCACGTAAGCGCGCGCCCGCGCACATGCACGCAACCTGTAGGCCGACCTGGTAGCATTTTTTGAGCCCTCACTAAAAGTCTCACCAGACCAGCGCATGCGCTGGGTCAGGCGAGACCTAAAAAGCAGGAAGCAGCTTGATTTGTCAATTAGAGCCCATGGCATTATGGGCATGCAAATAAACCCTGGACCGACTTTCTCAACACTGCAGTTACGGACAAGTAAGAAATGAAACTGATATGCAGTGAAACTGAATTTTGTCGAAATTACAGTTGTTTGCCAGGAGCAACACACATTTTAATAATAAAATACCTACATTTAAAATGGCTCCCAAGCATTTGAAACTGAATATTTGGGGTTTTCTACATGTACCTGCAATGGGATAAATGTGTCCTGGGTCGGGATATATTTGTTTTCACTTTTCAAAATAAATTGCCTACTCAAGTATTGATAATAGACAGTAATGTGCACTTTATCATAATATTGCTCCCATTTCCTTGTGGCACCACTGCCCCTCGCCCTTCATCACACTACTTCTCCTCCTTAATGGCACTGCTTCTCCCTTTTCCTCCACTTGCTACTGCTCTCCTTCTTCATCTGTCACTTTCCACGCCACTCCAATCTACTTCTACTCCACCCATTTCAATCTGCCCCAGTCTACAACACTCAATCCACCCCACTCCAGTCTATTCCACTCCAGTCTATTCCACTCCAGTCTATTCCACTCCAATCTATTCCACTCCAATCTATTCCACTCCAATCTACCCCACTCCAATCTATTCCACTCCAATCTACCCCACTAAAATCTACCCTACTAAAATCTACGCCACTATAATCTACCCACTCCAATCTACCTCAAAATATATCCTCACTCCATTCTACTCCACCGAAACCTACCCCACTCCACCCCAGTCTACCCCATCTACCCCACTCCAGTCCACCACAGTCTACCTTACTTCAGTCTACACCTCACCACCCCACTCTAAACTACCCATCTCTACCTCACTCCAAACTACCCTATTCCAGTGCACCCACATCTACCCTTCTCCAATCTATCCATATTCAATCTACCTCAAACAACCCTACCACAGTTTACCCCTCTCCAATGGACCCCAACCAATCTACCCCAGTCTGCCCCAACCCAATCTACCCTAATCTTTCCAAATGTGTCCCAATCCAGACCATTGCCCTCTAACCCACCTCCATTTTCCCTACCTTCGTTTAGCCTCCTCCCATCTTCCCCCAGCTACCGCACCCAATCTACCACATTCCTATCTACCCCACCCAAATCTAACGCAGCCTACCCACTCTAGTTTACCAATCAACCCCACCCAACCAAATCTACCTCACCCCAATCTAGCTCACCCAATATACCCCACCCCAATCTACCTCACCACACCTACCGCAATCTACCCCACTCCAATCCACTGCAACCTAGCCCACTCCTGTCTACCCCCAATCTACCCCACTCTAATATTCCCACCCCACCCTGCCCCAATGTAGCCAACCCAGTCAGCCTGCCTGCCCACCCCAATCTCTCCCACCCCAATCTCCCCCACCCCACCTCACCAACTGTACCTCAATCTACCTCAGTGCCATCTACCTCACCCCAGTCTACCCTACCCCACCCACTTTTAGCCATGCTGAACAGCAGCCACACTGGTGTACAACATGGCGTAAAGCATAGGCAAGACCACTTGGTTTTGCCAATGCTTGTTTCCATGTGTGAGTACACAGACGCTCTTTATTCACCAAATGAGTAGTGTACAACTGACTTTATCCTGGTATCATGAATTTTCTGCGCTTTGGTTTAAAAACCCCAACTGAAAGGAGTTTTTGAACCTTGTTTGCGCATGTAAATGAGTATTTTATGTAAAAAATAAGTGAGGTTCCAAATAGCAAATGTGTTATATTCTCAAGTGGTTTATTGTTTTCGAGTCTTCTACTGGAGAACAAACAACTCCTAGATCTAAATTGCATCCTTTAATTTCTAACTAACCTAAATTGTCTCTGCTGGTGCCCCTTACAGATTCAGCATATGTACCGCTGCGCTAGAGTTCAAGGGCTTGACACCAGTGAAGGACTACTACTCTTTGGCAAAGAGCATTTCTATGTGATTGATGGCTTCACTATGACAGCCAGCCGGGAGATCCGTGACATCGAGACACTGTCTCCAAAGTGAGTAACTATTTTCACTATTAGGTTTTCTCTCTTTTCAGATGCATTTAGTTAAGTGCCATTCTTCTTTGACAAAATCTTCCTTTAAAAAGCAGGCAGAAGTGGCATGCACCACTTACACTTTTAGACCCCGATAAAGCCACTGCTATACAAGTAATTTTTTGCTGTCACTAATAGTGTTTTACACTTTACCTCTGCTGTTTGAAATTGTATTGTGTGTTTAGTGAGCAGTAAGTCTGTCAATTGTAGTTGGTTTGAACTATAAATGTATTAGCTTCTACTACTGGGTCTCGTTCCCTTCTCATTTTGGACTGCCTTACGTGCACATTTTAACCACAAAATACTTCTTTGCAGATGGAGTATCCATATCTACGAACATATGGATCTGGAGTTGTCTTTCATGCTAATGAACCGATGTTACAGAAAAGTAACTCGGTCACTCCCCTACAAAATGTCTCACACAGCGCCATCTTTGTATTTGGTGTGGTGTTCCCATTTAGGAACATGTGCTTTACTACAGCATGATCATTTCTCTTTTCAGTTTATACCGATTTTACAGTGATTTATAATATTAATTCACTTAGACATAAATCCAACTCTGCAAGGCAAGTCATGATTTAAACATGTATTATACATTTTGTTTTTCCATTTTGGTGCATCTGCAAACATGAAGTTTAGTACATTCTTTAACTGAATATAAGGTGTTTGGGCCATGCTGGTGCCAGTCTCTAAATTGTGACCATTAGGCCAAGCATTTTTCGTTTCGCTTTTCCTCAAACATATTTATTTTATCAATGTTTAGCTTAGATTTTGTATTCCTTTTTTGATAACCACTTAGTTTTGTCAGAAAAAAGGCTGGCTTGTCTGGAAATTGTAGTACGTTAAGTTGTCCATTGCCTAATGTTCTGGTGATTTCGTACCCTTTTTAGGTCTCGCCTGAGACAGCGCTTTAGCGCTGCTCTCGCGAGAGCTTTTGTAAATGGGGGATCTGGAAGTGCAAACGAGTGCTTTCAGGCCTCCAAATACAGTGCATGTGCGCCGGCCGGGCGCGCGCACCATTTGGAGGCCTGAAAGCACTTGTTTGCTTTCACTTTTGCGGGCCGCACGGCCGCTTTGATGTGATCGCGATCGCGATCACTTTCACACAGTTCGTGTGCGCCGGGCGGGCGCACCATTTGGCAGCCTGCGTGCACATTTCGCGGGCGCTTTGATGTTCTCAGTGAGCCGCGCGGCCACTGCGAACATCAAAGCGCCCGCGAAATGTACACGCCATTTGCAACACCTCCCTTATCCCACTTCCTGCTTGTTTAATTCTCCCCTGCTTGTTTAATTCTCCCTCTAAACGGCGTTTCTAAAACTATTGTTCACAAATTAAATGGAGCGAGTACAATGTGGTCACACAAATGCGATATCGCTATTGAGCTCGGAGTTTGGCCTCAGTGGTGGGTGCCCTCGCGTGTCAGACACTGCCCTGTGGCACCCGCGTTCCTGTGTGACTTAGGTGCAGTAGGTTTAGTGGCACCAGCGTGTACCCCCCCAACCAACTAGAGATAACAGAGCCCACTGCCTTTCCTTGCACCATGACCTGGAGCCCTTGCTAGGCGCATGTGTCTGGCAAGAGCAACATAGGGAACACAACCTCCCATGAGGTGGTCTCAGAGGGAGCATCGCTTGTGCACACATAAAAGACATGGGCACAGGGGCTCACACATTACATACAGGGTCAACAAATACACGCGCACAAGGGCACCGGCACAACATGCAGACAAAACACGCACCCCATACAGAGCAGGGGTGAGGAGGCTTCAGAAGTTCGGAGGGGGCAAAAGCTTCCCGGGGGGCCTTTCAGACCAAGACCAATCTATTTCCGTGAGCTATGGGAGTCTCTGGCTCACCATCACATTCTGCGGTGGCATCATTTTGCGTTACACCACTGACTCAAAGACAACACAACTGACACATTCAACATGTGCACAGTACACAAACAACACACACAGGGCACACATTTAACGGACAGGAGTGAAGATTTGAATCCAACTAACTCGCATGAGTCGGATTTGTGTGATTTCTTTTGTGTATAAATATTATCCAAAAGCCTTAACTAAAGCCAGGATTCCACTGCACGCCCTCTCATTGACAGCGCGCAGAACAGCACAGCCATAATACACTTCGGAGGGGGTTCTTGTTTGACGCACTCTCAGCACTTTTAAATGTCGGGGCATTCATAGTGGAGGGCACAACACCTCGGGCACCTTCTATGTTTAACAAAGGAAGGGCCACTAGAAATCTGGGATTTCGCTGCCACACCGTTTCCCACAAAAGTGTTCATTTACCAAATAATTACTCATCTGCAGCTTAATCTGCAGACTTTCAGCAGCAAAAATATGTTGTTGATGAAACGGATCTTCGAACTGCAGATCACACCACTTCTCTGTAGGGAGCTCTAAACTCGCCTTCAGCCCATCCTATTTCCGTGCACGCATGAGCGGCTTCACAAAGAAAACAGAGGGGCTGTCCGGGGCTCACAATAAAACCGAAGCCTCCCCGGTAGATGGCGGGGGGCTCTTGCATTGTTTATGCGTGTTGCGCTGCTCTAATACCCTCCCATACAGCAAATGTATGATTTTTATGCTTGGAAAGTAAGCTGCTACTGAGAGTGGGAGTCTGTAGGGATTAATATGCTCGTATCCTCCCAATCCATATATGTATATGACGCTGAACCAGTAGCATCGAGGGAGTCTCGTGTCATGATATTTTGTCCCAATCTTTAAGATCGGTTGTTCACAAATCTTGCACATTGCCTGGACGGTTATTTTGCTGTTTACTTTCCTTTTGTGTGCATGAGTGAGGGGTCGTGGCCCAGCCCTTGAGAATATCCAGCCAGCAGCGGGGCTGGTTTACAGTTTATAAACAAGCATTTGCAATGCAATAGGTCTCGCATTTGCGAGAGTTTAAGCTATTAGTATTGAAATGGCAATGCCTTTTATTTATGTTTTTAAACCCAAAACATAAATAAAAGGCATTGTCATTTACAATGTCAATAGCTCATACTCGCGTGAATGCGAGACCTATTGCATTGCAAATGCTTGTTAGCTATCTGTTTCAAAAGATCTAACTACATTTAGCCGATAGATTATAGCCTTTGCAAATCTTCCAAGATCATTTAGATCCAGTTCAGTCCCTCTGGCAGGTCCAAATATTTGAAAGTTATTGTAAGTTCTCCCCGGTGAATTTTATCTCTGATATCTAAAGTGCTGCATAAACATAAAGAGGACAGTCTATTCTCCATCCCCATTTGACTCAAGGCACACTTGCAGTATCAAACTTAGCCTCCTGGTCTTTATGATCTAGACAAGCAGTTCTTAACCTGTGGTTCAGTGACCCCTAGGGTATGCAAAGCCTACTCGGGGCGGCAACTGTTAAAATGAAACCATGTTGGCAGAATAATAAAATGTATATAAATAAAGAAGCAAAGTGTAAAACTGTAAAATATAAAACATTCTGTAAATGTGAAGGAATGAAAAATTTCCTAGCTAACGAATTCTATTAAGGACTCGGAGGCGAGGATTATGCTATTCTTTCTTCACTTTATTGAATAGCAGCCACTTTAAAGTCAAAAACTACTATTCCCATGAACCATAGGGAATAACATCAAAACAATAGAGTGTACACAGATAGAATGTCTCATCCAGTGCACCAATCAGGAGTCCCCAGGTAGCTGATAGTGCTCTGTCCCTGACCATGCTTCCTCTTTCGTCGCTCGGACAGCCAGTAAATCCGATTCAGGAGTCTTGTTTTCCCTGGAAATTAAAAGAAAGCGTGAGCGACAGTAATGGCTAAGGTTTAGCCCTGAGGAGAGAAAACTTTGAAGCATGTATGTAATTATAATACAGCGAAATCATATCAAAACAACAGTACTAAAACAGCGTACTTACTCCAATACGAGGGAGTGAAAGTAGTCAACGAAGTTGTACCCTGGGTGGGACAATCCTCGCCTCCGAGTCCTTAATAGAATTGAAACTTTCCGTTACGTTAGCTAGGAAATATTTCATTCTATGTCAGGACCGGAGGCGAGGATTATGCTCGTTTAAAGCTTGCTCACAACCAAATGAGCCATGTCAACCACCGGTTTGAAGTAAAACCGTTTAAAGGTAGAGTCTGAAGACCAATCCGCAGCATTCAGAATGTCTTCCAGACGAGCTCCCAGGGTAAAAGCTTTAGAGGCCATAGCTCCTCTTGTAGAATGAGCACCAAACACTCGTACATCGATGCCTGCTTCTTGCATTATCCATTGCACCCAACAGGCAATCGTGGGGGAAGACACTGCCTTGTGGGGCTTTTTGAGCGCTATGAGCAACTGGCGTTGCCCAGGAGGCCTGAATTCCTCTGTCACCTCTTAGTAAGCTTTGAGACACGCAACAACACATAACTTCGGGGAGTCCGGAAAAGCGGGGTAGGAGACCGAAGTCGTACCGCACTTAGTGCGTCTACGAATGGTGATCGTTGCACCGGAGGGGGAGAACATTCTACCGGACACGTCCAGAGCCCTGACGTCCGAAACCCGTCTGCAGGAGATCAGACACAGTAGCATGGCTAGCTTCGCTGACAGTTCCTTCCTGGAGAGGAATCTATTCGGTTGGCAGGATTGGAATAGGTTCAACACCCTGTTGACATACCACAACTGAGAGTAACGAGGTTCCGGGGAAAGCGAGAGACGTATACCCCGAAGTAGACGACAAACTAAAGGATGTTCTCAAACAGGTGAACCATCAACTAAGGCATGACCAGCAGAAATTGCGGATCTGAAGGTATTGATGGTTCAGTAAGCGAGACCGTCCTCTGCTAGGGAGGCCAGAAAATTCAAGATGGCGGTCACATCAGCTGCCACGGGATTGATACTCTGTTGCAGACACCAACGACGCCACCTTCTCCAGGTGAACCAGGCCTGGGACCGCCCATCGTCCCCTGTAATCCGCCATGCCATGAGAGCCAGGGAGCCCTGCTCTATCAACGGGTGAGGACACCCGTCCGGATTGAGAAGAAGAGCTGGAAAGAGGGGGAGTAGGATTGGAGAATCCCAGGAAAGTTCCAGTAGAACCGGAAACCACACTTGAGACCTCCAGATCGGCGAAATGAGCACAATGCTCGATTCTTGGCGTCGAACCTGGGCGGAGACCCGAGTTATCATCGCAAACGGGGAAAAGGCATAGCCCATTTCGGACCACCAATCCTGGAGAAACGCATCCTTCTGCTCCGCCAGAGGATCTGGCCTCCAACTGTAGAACCGGGGAAGCTGGTGATCCCGGCGAGAGGCAAAGAGGTCCACCGAGAAGGGACCCCAAAGACTCTGGAGAACCGCAAATACTCCCGGGTGTAGTTTCCAGAGACTCAGATCGTGGAAGTGGCGCAAGTGAAAGTCTGCCACTTGGTTGTCCTGCCCGGGCAGGTTCTCCACCGTGAGGGAGATCTGACGATCCAGACAGTACTGCCAAAAGGTCGCAGCCAGGTCCGACAGAGCTCTCGAGCGAGTGCCTCCCAGATGATTGATATATCAGACAGCCGAGATATTGTCCATCTTGAGAAGGACGCATGAGTGAATCGAGTCCTTGGTCCAGCATTTGATCGCGAACGATCCTGCCAAAAGTTCCAGTCAGTTGATGTGTAATTGTTGCTCCGACGGAGAACACACAGCCCCCGTGGTGAAGTCGCCACACTTCGCACCCCAGCCGGATCTGCTCGCGTCGGACTCGATAATGATGTCTAGCGCGGACCCGAAAATGGCCCGACCATTCCAGGCTTCCATGTTGGAGAGCCACCACAGAAGCTCTGCCCTGGCTTTCGGTTTCAGACCCACTTTGTGGGAGTAACGGCCCTTGCGGCGGTGCGCCGCTTTGAGTCGTTGAAGTGCTCTGTAGTGGAGCGGACCTGGGAAGATAGCTTGAATGGAGGCCGAGAGAAGGCCCACCACCCGCACTAATTGTCTGAGGGAAATCTGAGTCAGGCATAAAGTCCTCCGAATCTCGTGGCAAATTCTTGTCATCTTACGAGCAAGAAGGCTGAGAGTAGACTCCACTGAATCTATTAAGAAACCAAGAAAAACTACCCTTTGGGACGGAACCAGAGTGGACTTGGTTTCGTTTATCACGAACCCTAGGTTCTGAAGAAGATCCACCGCGGTTTGCAGGTGACGAGAAAGGGTTCGAGGATCCTGCGCCATTAGCCGAATGTCGTCCAAATAGACAATGTGTCTCATGCCCGATGCCCGAGGCATTCTATCGCCGACCGCAAAACCTTGGTGAAACACCAGGGGGCGGAGGACAGGCCGAAAGGAAGGGTGGAGAACTTGTAAGTCTTGTTGCGCCAAGGAAACTACAGGAACCGGCGGTGAGCGGGATTGATGGGGATCGCTAAGTAAGCGTCCTTGAGGTCAAGGCGCGCCATCCAGTCGCCCGGACGGAGAATATTGCGAAGAAGATGGATCCCCTCCATCTTGAAGTGGCGGTAAACTAGCCACTCATTGAATTCGCGTAAATTTATGACTGGACGCTGGCTCCCATCCACTTTGTCTACGAGGAAGAGGTTGCTGAGGAAACCTCTGGGGTGCGGCAGGGTTTCTACTATCGCCCCTTTGTCTAGAAGGGAACGGACCTCCTGGTCGACCAGAACGGCGTCTGCCTCGGAAAAACAGAGTGGGCGGGGAGGAACGAGCTGCAAAGGAGTCCCCTGAAACTCTATGTGAAAGCCCCTTACTGTCTGCAGAACCCAAGCATCCACCGTGATGGAAGTTCACATTGGGAAAAAATGCGCTAGACGGCCCCCCGCTTTTAGAAGGGAAGAAGGGAGAACACTCACCGGAAGAATTGGAGCCGCCTCCTCCTCTGCCACCTCTGTTCTTGCCTCGGCGTCCACGGGTGAAGTAAAAGTTTCCAAAGCGGGCTTGATCCTGATATTGTCCTTGATTGGAGCCTTGCCCTCTGTGCTGATTTGGACGGCCGGACGAGCGGCCCCTACCTCGCCCGGCCCCACGGAAAACCAGAGGGCGAAACACCTTCCTGATGGAAGTCTGCGCTCTATCCAGGAGGTAAAGGGGTTAACAAACCTCCCTAGCTCCTTGATAAAGGGTTCGCCAAAGAGGCCACTCTGTGCGACTGGGCCCGCTTCAGTGTCCCCCAGGTCCCCAAGTTTGGGGTCAACCTTGATGAGAAGTGACCTGCGCCGTTCTGTGGAAAGCGCGCAGTTGGCGTTCCCGAGGAACACCACTACACGCTGGGTCCAGGAAGAGAGGTGTTCAGGGGATATGAGAGAGCCCGAGACCTTGGCCTCTTCAGCCATTTCTAGGATTTTGGTAGCGGGCCCCAAGACATCCAGTAGTTTGTCTTGACAGGCACACCAGGACCTGTCGATGCCTTTCTTGGGGTCTTTGACAAATTTTAGCAAAAAGGTAGCCATTCTGGGGTCAATCTCAGGAGTGACGGCTACCTTTCCCTCCAAGGAAGGACGGGGGCACTCTGCCCTAAGGCAACTACGAGCTGTCCGCTCAAGAGGGCGGCGGATCCTGCTGGCCACATACTGGGCGACCTTCTCGGAGGGGGCGCAGTCAGAGGAGCGTGGATGTAAGACATTGTCCGGGTCCAGCATGTCCGCACACAGGTTTGGCTCGCTAGAGGCTGGCGCTGACTTGGAAGGAAGCCAGGGGCGGGACTGTTCAGGAGAAGCGTCTGTGTCCCCAGGGTCCCCGTCTGCCGAAGTTGGGGTTGCCGGCGGAACAGAACTGGCAAAAAAGCTTGTTTAAGGCGGCTGAATGCATCAGAATCCACCCCCCCCTCCCTAGCACGTTTGGCTGGTGGTTGGTGTATGTCCGTGGCTGGACAGCTGGGGGAAAGGCCTTTGGACGAGGCCTGCGCGGCTCAGGCTAGCTTTTCGCAGGCCTGGTCAATTTTCCGGGATAGCCGCTCCTCAAGAGGGGTAATGGCCTGCTCTACCGCCTTATGTATGGAGTCATCAACCGCGTCATAAAAGTCATCATCCCATGGAAGAGCCGCAAGAGGGTCCTCTTCCCATTGATAGTCTTTATAGACATCGTCCTGATAGGTCTCCATGGAGAGGTAAGTAAGATAACAGGTAAGTGATGAGTAGAGCAGTAAAAAAATAGAGGTGGTGAACCTCTAATAAAGGGGGGCTGGGTGTCAGCCGGTAATATGGGCGGGCAGTGCTCGCAATTTAAGGCCCGAAAGCCTGGGACCCAAACAGCTCTGGTGCAAAAATATATAAATGGGCAGTCTGCCAGCAAGTGGATCCCTGCAGAGTGAATCTGCACTACAGACTCTGCCAACAGAGTGCTATTGGCCTACAATATACGGACCCCCAGGCAGTGAAACACTGGCAAAGGCTGCCTAACAGCAGCTACAGACCCGTGAAAACAGGCGTTCAAGGGGGCGTGAGGAGAAAACCATGCAAATAAATGCCTAATGGCACAGAGCACAGACCCTTGTCAGGGGTGTAGGGCAGACACAGACAAGGCTCACGCGGCGATACAGTCTGGGTTCCGACGTGCTCAGGAATGCGTGGAATCCCAGGCGCACGCCGCGTCAGAGACGCTGTCAGGCGCCCTCTGGCGGCGTCATGCAGACACCGCAAGCTGGCACCGAGGTACGGCCAATAGGGAGCAGGGAGACTCCCACGGCCGGAGCAAGGCACCGAGTAGCGGCGGCTCGCAGCTGAAATTACACCCTGATATAAAGCACGTTTGACATTCAAAGCGGGCAACGCGCTTCTAGTATCAAAATATGGCGCATGCGCCCCTGACAATGCGCCGTGAGAGAACGGCAAACACAGAAACGCCGCAGGCTGTCAAGCCGCGTGAACGAAAACAAAGCCTGCGATCATACAGTTCAAACAGCAATAACCTGGTTAGATATATAACGCAATACCATAAATTCTCATAACAATGCAACACTAGGAAAAAAGACTTATCTTGGCTGCAAGCAGCGAAGAAAATCAGCAACCTGGGGACTCCTGATTGGTGAACTGGATGAGACATTCTATCTGTGGACACTCTATTGTTTTGATGTTATTCCCTATGGTTCATGGGAAAAGTAGTTTTTGACTTTAAAGTGGCTGCTATTCAATAAAGTGAAGAAAGAATAACATAATCCTCGCCTCCGGTCCTGACATAGACTCTAAAATTAGTGGCTAAAAATATATTTGTATCCTCAGATTGATTCGTGTGAGAAGTGCAGGTGAATTAAACAGAATACAGTATAGACGATTAGTGGCCTCAATAAAATTTAGACAGGCCCCAAACTTTAGTTTAAAATTAAAGTATTTTTTTTATATTTGTGAACTAAATAAAATATTTTGTAATTTGTGTATTTGTTTTATGAATGCTTGTTTCTCTACTTTGTGCCTATTGTTTTGAGGTCCAAATCATCAAAAATTCTTAGGCCGGGGCCCTGACTTTAAGGGGGGGTCCTTGAATTTCAATAATGTTTTAGTTGGGGTCTCGGGTTCCAGTAATTAAGTGGGGCTTCACAGAAGTCACATTGTTAAGAACTACTGATCTAGTCTGATTGGGATTGCTGCCTAATTCAAATACTCATATGGGCATCACGGTGAAAAGTGAATATAAAACAAGGGCAATATATGAAAAATATGGGGTCTCCAAGTCTACGAAAAAAATAAAACTGTTTAGCTACTAAAAAGTATGTTCAGTTGAACAAGAACTTAACTAAGCCTAAGCATACCGTGTACTGAGACATGAGAATCTGATTACTAAAGACATTCAAATCACCTTTCTATATGCTTTTGAGAAGGGGCTGACTAGTGTCCTGTTCAAGCTAGTTATATTGTATATGATAACTTGATGACCCAATTGACAATGCCTGATGTAAGCTGTCTGTGATTACCAGTGCTTTAGTATGTTTTGTATCTTAAATCTGTTGGTTATATTGTGCTGTGGTGCCCATTTAGTGCATCTCACACTTTCAAAATTCCTTATTAGGAATAGTCTGTGGAGCAGCAAAAAATGCCTATTGATTCAGATTGGCTGTTCACTTCTTGCTATTCATTGTTTTTTTTTTTCTTCTTCAACTCTAAAGCTCCCCATTACTAGTGACTTGTAGCTGTGTTTTATCATTTCTTATGCCTGGTAAATTGAGCATGCCTCTTCCAAGCTGTGCCTCTTCATATTTTACCTACCAATGGTCTGCCTGGACTTATGCCTTCATCTAGAATACGTAGTGTGCCATGCACCCATGTAATATGAACAAAGCCATATGCACCCTCCCAATAGAGTGTCTGCTGCCACTTCTGTAATACCAAAGGGTCCCAGGGCACAAGAAAATGTATAAAACCACCCCTTGCTCACTCTAGGCATTTAATGTAATATGGCCACAGTTGGTAAAACTTTGAGTCTGTTTTGTATTGCGATGTCGGATGCACTGGTTTTTGGACTGAGTCACTTTCTGGACTTCACTATTAAGTAGACATCAGTTTTACTTATAGATAGACAGATATATAAATATGTTTAGAGGAGCCTTGTGTAGTGTTTCTGTTTTTGTGGTTGACGAGAAATATTGGGTGGCACTTTCTCACCAAAAAATCAGTTATAGACTGGAAGTAATGGCATGGATTTTATAATTACATTATTTGCTTTTTGACTTTACCTACAGCATGTATGAGGCAATCATCCCCAGTGGAGCAAGACAAGGACCAAGTATGCTTAAGAGAACATGCAGCATATTTGTGTATGAAGATATAAAAGAAGTCCATAAAAGAAGATACTTATTGGAGGTGACTACACATTTTGTTTTGCCATTTATTTGGACTTGTTCATTACTTCTGCTTCACCCAATTATTTGTCAAAAGTAATTGAATGGATACAAATCTGAAGAGAAGAGCAGTCTGTATCTCCGCTTTAGATAACTATTGGGAAGTTAATGGAATGGATGCAATTTATTTTTCATTTACTATTTTAACGTCCTAGTTTATGTGGTGTTGCTGTAAGACCCTAAAAACTCAGAAGAAATTATTCTCTTGAATACACTTCATCTTAAACTTACTAATTTTGCCAATTACACTCCTGTCCTAGTACCCAGTTTATCAGTATGCAATTAACTTCTCTTTTAGGAGTCCACATTTCCTAGAAACCCATATTCACGTAATATATATTAGTACTAGATTTTTTCAACTTGAGTACACAAACTTAATCTGTTTCTTTAGTTAACAGGATTGCATACCACTTGAGTTACAGTGCATTTACCTGCTAGATTTGTAAAAGTGATTTTACACCGCACCTGGTTTCTTGTTGCAAGTCTAACATCTGGGATGGAGGGCAGTTTTATTTGAGGGGAAAACTGTTAAGCCTTGTACAGATAAGATGATTCCATATTGCTTTGAGAGCCTTTGACACAGAGTTATAAGTCTTTTAGTCATAGTCAAAAACACTTCTCTGGCAGATCCCAGTTTACAAAATCTAATGATTTTCAGCTAAAACAACAAAATGTGTGTCTGAACATTCAACATTATCTAACAGACCACTAGTCTAGCACAGAGTGCTAGGCATATCGCTGCTTTTCACCTCCTGTTCAGTCGTAAATCTGTGTAGTGAAATTAATTAAATCTAATTAAATGAATTAAATTAAATATTTTTAAAACGCGGGGATACTCACACGGAGTGTTCCGGCGCTAATCTCATGGCAGAAACCTCAGAACACACTAACCCCACCCGTAGTTACTGTTGGAACAGCCATGTTTTCAGTTGTTTCCTAAAAGACAGCAGGTCCTATGCTTGCCTCAGATATAGGGGTAATTCATTCCATAGACGCGCACCATGCACCTGAAAAGACCTTCCTCCAATCCGGGATTTTATGAACTTAGGGATCACCATAAGAGATTGCTTAGAGGATCTAAGGACCCATTGTGGCTGGTAACATTGGATCCTGTTCCTCAGGTACACAGCACCCGTATCGTGGAAAGCCCGGTAGGCAAGAACTAAGGCCTTAAACTGAACCCTTTCCCTCACCGGAAGCCAATGAAGGGTTTCCAGGGGAGGTGACATACGAGTTCTGGTGCTTACCCTAAGAATAGCTCTTGCCGCAGCGTTCTGCACAACCTGCAGCCGATTGAGCAGATACTCAGGCAGCCCCAGATCCAGGATGTTCACATAGTCCAGCCTAGATGTAATCAAGGCTTGCACCACGATCTTACGGGATTCCATCGGTAGGAGAGGAAGGAAGTTCTTTACCATTCTTATCAAGCCGAAACAGGTGCCGGCTCATATGCTTCTAACAAATCTACTGAGGATTTTTATTTAGAAGAAGCAAGAGTTGAAAACTTCCAAGCTAGCTAAAAGCCTGGATTATATTCTCTCCTTAAGACCACTACCTCATATTTGTTGCCATTCAACTTGTTTTTTTTTTTTTCAGTGATGTAAGCACGCAGTACTATTACAGTTAACATGTCTCCATCCTCCAAGAAAATAAGCTGAGGCCCACACCCATTTTTGACAAAAAGAGTCAAAGGGAATAAGAAATCCAAACTGTGCACATAAGGATTACATGAGGTGAGGCTGTGAGGAAACAGGTGTGGCGGCACATATTAGAGACGCAGAGCTGAAAGGAGAAGGATGTGATGGGTCAAAGGGGGTCGGAATCCATGATGGACATTGCCTCTGATGCCAAGCAGCGCCACAAGCAGAAAGATAGGAATGGGTATCTGTGTCACACCAAGATGAGTTCCAGAAGGATCAAAGTATAAGTGCAGCCACCATCAACTACATGGTGCAGTTTCTCTTGGTGTTTAATTTATATTATCTCTGTTTTTTTTGTAAAGCACCGCTTAACATCTTGGTGTAGCCTCACAGTGCTTCTGTATTTGAGGGAGAATGAAAAAAAATCCTTGAAATAAAGGAATGAAAAACCCATCCAGGGAAGGAGTGGGGCCACTTATGGCCACTAGAATTGGCCAACTGCCCCTGTTTGCCAAAGTCCACCCTGAAAGTGATAATTTGTTGCTTTCATCAAAAGCGTGCAATTGTATTGTGATTGTGGTCTTGAACAGAAGTGGAATGAAAATATACTGCATCACTAGTATCTGTCATTTGTTTATTTAAGACTCGTGAAACCACAACTTTTTTAGGTCTCGCCTACACAGCGCACATACGTTGCATAGGAGGAGACCTCTTGGAATCAATTTGCATTTTCGCCAAAAAACATGCACGCTTTGTATTGCTTTCAATGGCAACACATGCACGTTTGGCGTTTCCCTTGTGAGAGCGAACTTTGGTGACATCTGTTTGTAATTATCTTGCAAACAGATGGTGCCCCTGCTCGCTCCAGCAAGGGAAACGCTGTGTGTACTCTTGGCCACGCTCCCCTCACCCCCTCCCACTTGTTAACCCGCAACCACATTATATAGGGGAACGGAAACTGGGATTGGAATTTAAACAAAAGGGTTTAGATGCAAGGATTGTTTTTAAACTGTGACGTAGTTGAGTAGTTCGCTCTTTAAAACACGGTTTGCTGTAGTTTGGTGTTTTACTGCCTCAAGCTCTATTTGCGCCTTTTTGTTGTCCGAAATGCACTGTAAATTGTAAGTGTACTAACACACGAAATGTAAGAGCCGAGAGAGCAGTGTCTCCACACGCTAGAGAGGCGAGTGCTCCTTTGAAAGAATAGTTTGTGTCACGGTGATACATTTACATTTACTTGTTTATGCCATAAAAGCATGGTTATCTCTGACCCAGCAGCTGACAGCAGGTATGTGGCCACCGCACGCAACCTTTCCCAGAATCCTTCTCACGTGCATAGGCTCATTAAAGTGTCCTTGTGTAACGTAACTAGAGCTTATTGAAAGCGCACCAAAACCTTCGGGTCGAGTTTGCGCTATATAAATCTGTCTTTAAAAAAAAAAAAAAGTAAAATGACCTGCTCCAGTTCCAATGCAGGGAGAGGCATACTGTAAACAGTGCTACAGGTGGGGCTGCAGCTTCTTGGCGCTTTGAAGCACAGCCCTATGAACGCAGTGACGTAGTTGAGTAGTTTGCACTTTAAAACATGGTTTGCTGTAGGTTGGTATTTTACTGCCCCGAGCTCCATTGGTGCCTTTTTGTTGTCCGAAACCCACTATATATTGTGAGAGTACTAACACACAAAATGTAAGAGCCGAGTGAGCAGTGATTCCAGGTGCTAGCGAAGCGAGTGCTCATTTAAAAGAATAGTTTGTGTCACGGTGATACATTTACATGTTTCTGCCATAAAAGTTTGTTTATCTCTGCCCCAGCAGCTAACAGCGTGTATGTGGCCACCACACGCAACCTTTCCCAGAATCCTTCTCACGTGCACAGGCTCATTAAAGTGTCCTTGTGTAACGTAACTAGAACTTATGTAAAGCGCTCCAAAACCTTCGGGTCAAGTTTGCGCTATATAAATCTGTCTAAAAAAAAAAGTGAAATTACCTGCCCCCGTTCCAATGCAGGGAGAGGCATACTGTAAACAGTGCTGCAGGTGGGGCCTGCAGCTTCGTGGTGCTTTGAAGCACAGCCCTGTGAACGCAGTGACGTAGTTGAGTAGTTTGCTCTTTAAAACATGGTTTGCTGTAGGTTCGTGTTTTACTGCCCCGAGCTCGATAATTCCAATGCAGGGAGAGGCATACTGTTAAAAGTGCCGCTGGTCCATTCGTCTCAGTTTTATAAATATCTCCAATTGAGACATGCTCTCCAAATGCATATTGCGGATTATATGAGGCTGCCCGAGTATAGCCCCATAGAGGCCCAAACGACAATGGGAGACTTGGGTAAGGGGGGGGGGGGTCCCGCATTTATCGTACCGTTGTCAACAACACTCCCACATCCCTAGACAAGTTGAGGGACCAATGGGTGGATTGGGTCGGCCCCCTCAACAAGGCGGACTGGCGCGACGCCCTTATGGCCCCCAGAGTAATCACGTCTCCGCCAGGCTCAAGCTGGTTCAGCTCTACTACTTACACGCTGCGTACCTCACTCCCCTGCGCTTGCACAGAGCGGGCTTGCGTCCGGATGCGGCATGTGCGAGATGTAACCACACCCCAGCTGACTTCCTTCACATGGTCTGGTCGTGTCCTCGCTTGGGCCAGTTCTGGGGAGCCATTGAAGTGGAACTGACGGAGGTATTGGGATGAGAGGTTCCTCATGATCCATGTCACTCCTTGCTGGGGATCACTGATGGGTTGGATGGGTCCAGGAATGACAAGTTGTTTTTTAATACAGCTGTGATGGTGGCCAAGCAGGACATTGCGGCGGCCTGGATAAGCCCTGACCGACCCACCCTGGAACGGTGGTGAAGTGGGGTGGACTGGTGCGCGACCCAAGAAAGAGCCCTTTATAAACCCATGGGGTGCGTTAGGAAATCCCGCAGAGTGTGGGGAAAGTGGTTGGGGAATGTGGAGGGTCCAGCTTAACCTAGTCCTAACTTCTGTCTTTGTACTTTTATGGGGACAGTGAGACGGGGTTGCAATGAACGTGCGAATGTATTCAAAACAGTGATTTCCGTATATTGGCTGAATAGTCCTATGTTTTTAAAATCAATAAAAATGTGTTTATCAAAAAAAAAAGTGCCGTAGGTGGGGCCAGCAGCTTCGTGGCGCTTTGAAGCACAGCCCTGTGAATGCAGCGCATCTAATGCTCCAAGCACAGCCCAGTGAATGCAGGGCACCTAATGCTCCAAGTACAGCCCTGTGACCGCAGCACACGTAATGCTCAGAGACTGCCTCAGAGGGCAAACTAACTGCAAATACCTCTATTCGCTGCGTTCTCAATGCAGCCAGCACAGCTGCAAGAGTTGTTAACTCAAGTGTTCTCCTTAGACGCCATGCCTGGCTTAAGGTTTCGCATTTTAAGCCTGAAGTACAGCAAAATATACGTGCACTTACCTTTTGATGTAGAAAAACTCTTTAGCCCTCAAGTACATACTGTAGGAAGCTGTCTCTGTATATACTATACCAAAATTATTCCAGTGCCACCCCAAAGGTAGGCAGAGGTAAAAGTAGATAGCACTTGTGGTAGTGTGGGCGAACAGTAAGGCTTTTTCAGAGGGTAGTATTAAGCATTTGTTGTACACACTCACAAATTATGTCACACACAAAGACTGAACTCAGACCAATTTGATTTGTATAAAAATATTATTTAGTTGTATTTATTTTCTAGAACTCAGCAGGCCTGACACAGGTAAGTCTAAATGGTACCTTTCAATCAATCCATCCATTTATAGAGTGCACTATTCACCCGTGAGGGTCTCAAGGCGCTAAAAGGGGAGGGGGGAGGAGTGCTGCTACTGATCGAACAGCCAGGTCTTGAGAAGTCTTCTGAAGGTCAGCAGGTCCTGGGTCTGTTGCAGGTGAATGGGGAGGGTGTTCCATGTCTTGGCGGCGAGGTGGGAGAATGATCTGCTGCCGGAGGTCATTCGGTGGACGGTGGCGAGGGCGAGGTCAGCGGAGCGAAGCTGGCGGTTCGGGGTGTAGAAGGTGAGTCGTTTGTTGAGGTATGCTGGTCCGGCGTTGAGTGCTTTGTGAGCGTGGGTGAGGAGCTTGAAGGTGATCCTTTTGTTGACGGGGTGCCAGTGCAGGTCTCTCAGGTGGGTAGTGATGTGGCTGTGACAGGGGATGTCGAGGATGAGGCGAGTGGAGGCGTTCTGTATGCGTTGAAGTCTTCTCTGGAGTTTGGCCGTGGTTCCCGCGAAGAGGGCGTTGCCGTAGTCCAACCTGCTGCTGATGAGGGCTTGGGTGACCGTCCTTCTGGTTCTGGTGGGGATCCATCTGTAGATCTTGCGTAGCATGCGGAGGGTGTTTAAGCAGGTGGAGGAGACTGGGTTGACTTGCTGGGTCATTGATAGAGATGAGTCCAGGTTGAACCCCAGGTTGCGTGCGTGGTTGGTGGGTGTTGGTGCAGCTCCCAGTGTGGCCGGCCACCAGGAGTCGTCCCAGGCTGAGGGGGTGGAGCCGAGAATGAGGACCTCCGTTTTGTCAGCGTTCAGTTTCAGGAGACTGGTCTTCATCCATTTTGCGACGGCCTTCATTCCTTCGTGGAGGTTGGTTTTGGCAGTGGCCGTGTCCTTGGTGAGGGAGAGGATCAGCTGGGTGTCATCGGCATACGAGATAATGTTGAGGTCGTGCGATCGGACGATGTTGGCTTGCGGTGCCATGTAGACGTTAAAGAGGGTCGGGCTGAGGGATGATCCTTGGGGTATGCCGCAGGTGATCTTGGTGGCTTCGGATCGGAATGGGGGAGGCGAACTCTCTGGGTTCTGCCGGTGAGGAAGGAGGTGATCCAGTCCAGGGCTTTGTCGCGAATCCCTGCGTCGTGGAGGCAGGTGCGTAGGGTGTGGTGGCAGACGGTGTCGAAGGTGGCCGAAAGCTCCAGGAGGATGAGGGCCGTGGTATCGCCGTTGTCCAGCAGGGCCCTGATGTCGTTGGTGGCGGCGATGAGGGCTGTTTCGGTGCTGTGGTTGCTGCGGAACCCGGATTGGGACGAGTCCAGGATGTTGTTCTCTTCTAGGAAGTGGGTCAGTTCCCTGTTCTCAGTCTTCTCGATTACTTTCACAGGGAACGGGAGCAGGGAGATGGGCCGGAAGTTCTTGAGGTCGTTTGGGTCCGCCTTGGGTTTCTTGAGTAGGGCGTTGATCTTGGTGTGTTTCCAACTCTCTGGGATGGTGGCGGTCTGGAAGGAGCTGTTGATGATCTTCCGGAGTTGGGGTGCGATGATAGAGCTTGCTTTGTTGAAGATGTGGTGGGGGTAGGGGTCGGATGGTGATCCGGAGTGGATGGTGTTCATGATTTTGATGGTGTAGTCATCGTTGACGTGGTTGCAGAAGGCCAGTGTGGTTGGGGGGCGGTGAGTCTGAAGTGTCGGTGTCTGCCGGAGGGGGGTCTGCCTGTTGAAGTTGTCGTTGATGGCTGCGATCTTGCGGTGGAAGAAGGTGGCTAGGGAGTCGCAGAGGTCTTGCGACGGTGGGATTTCGTTGGAGCTGGGGTTGGCGAGTTCTTTCACAATGTTGAAGAGCTCTTTGCTGTTGTGCGCGTTGTTGTTGATGAGTTCCTTGAAGGATGTCCTTTTGGCGGTTCAAATGAGTTGGTGGTGCTTGCGGCTGGCATTCTTGAGGGCTGCGTGGTTGTCCGGTGTCTGTTCGAGGTGCCACTTCTTCTCGAGTCTAAGGGATTTCTGCTTGAAAGCCTGGAGATCGGTGGTGAACCAGATAGCCCTCCTGTCGGTGCGTCTGTTTGAGGTTTTCCTGATCGGGGCAAGAGTGTTGGCGCAGTCGTTGATCCATTGCCACCTGGTGTCAGTGGGGTCGGTTGATGGGCCTCGGGCGAGGGTGGTGATTAGCTGGTCTTCGGTGACCTTGTTCCAGCTGCGGTGTGGGATTCTTTGCGGGTGGTTGTGCGTGGTGTGTTTCTTGAAGGAGAAGTGGATACAGCGGTGGTCGGTCCAGTGAAGTTCGGTGGTGTGGCTGAAGGTGACGTGGTTGTTGGCAGAAAATATGGGGCCGAGCGTGTGTCCGGCGGGGTGGGTGGGTGTCGTGACGAGCTGTTTGAGTTGCTGTCGTTGGCGTTCTCGAGGTAGAAGTTCAGGTCTCCGAGGAGAATGTAGTCTGTGGAAGCCAGGGCGTGCGTGCTGATGACGTTGGTGATGGAGTCGCTGAACTGTGGTCGGAGTCCGGGGGGTCTGTAGACAAGGGTTCCTCTGAGGGTGGTGGTGTGATCGATGTAGATCTGGAAGTGCATGTGTTCGGCCGTGCTGAGGGTGTCTTCGGTGCTGGTCAAAATTCTGATGGTGTTACTGTGGACGATGGCTATTCCTGCTCCTGGTTTGTTGGTGCGGTCCCTGCGGGTGATCTTGTAGCCGTCTGGGATGGCTATGGCGATGTCGGGCGCCGAGGAGGGGTTCATCCAGTTCTCCATCAAGAAGGCGAGGATGAGTCGAGTAGGTCCCAGAGTTCGACGGCGTGCTTGTGGACTGAGCGGGTGTTGAGTAGTATGCATCTGAGATGGTTGCGACCTGCCCTGGTGGGGGGGGGCAGGACGTGCAGGTGTTGGCTGGTTGCTGAAGCTGCAGTTTCGGCAGGTGAAGAGCCCGTGGGTGAGCTTCGGGGTGGCCTGGAAGCAGTTGGATGAACGGTCTGTGTTGAGTGCGTGGAGGAGGGTGGCGTCATAGTGGCGTCGGGTGTCGTGGCGCTCGCGGGGGCCAGGGGGTTTGGCGCTGGCGCGGAAGGGCGCCATTAAGAAGGGGAGATGGGAGGGAGGAGCAGCTGGGAGGTGGGTGCGGGTGCGAATGGGCGAGCGAGGGGGCGGGGAAGTAGGGGACGCAGTGGCAGGAAACGGGAGTAAGGGAGCGGGCAACGGAAAGAAAAGGACAGAGAAGGCTGGAAAAAAAAAGGCTGAAAAAAGGCGACAAAACAGCTGAACAGCAACAAAACGGCAGACAACAGCAGCCAACAGAGGACATGCAGAAAAGGAAATGGGCAGGGACAGTGGACACAGAGTCCTGGCGGCACAAACTCGTGGCAGCAGCGGGCGGGAAACACGGGCACAGTCAGGTGGAGCTGTGCGGCGTGGGGAGCGACCTGCCTGTGAACAGGGTCAAGGGTCACTTCCTGCCTTTCGAGGCAGGTTGAACAATACAAGCAAGCTGAATGAAAATGTCTTCATTACAGGTTTGTAAATCTTTTCAATACAGTGGAAATTACTGTTAGATTACTTTTGATTATTTGACAGATTACTTTATGGGTTACTTTTTGTACTCCGTGTGTATGAGAAAGTGCCATCTTTCTTGCATGGTATGCCCCCACGTTTTGCTGAAATGCTGAATGTACTTTGACTGAGTGTGCCCTGGACTCATGCCAATCAGGTGCCCAGGGCCTATGTTCCTTCCCTTAAACACAAAACCCAAATTGGCAAACCCTGGCTACATGTCAGCCCCTGGTAAATGGTACCCTAGGTACCAAAGGCCTTGTGACCAGGGAAGGCCTCTAAGGGCTGCAGCACTCATTGTGCCACCCTTAGAGGCCCTGGATCCCCTTTCTGCCCCTCTTTCAGAAGTCCTTATGTTCTTTCTTTCTTTGGCCCGGCAGGGCTCTGCTCTGGGCACTATTAACGGCTACCTTTCTGCAATTTCAGCCTTTCTCAGGCTCCCTGATCAGCCCTCTATTTTCAAGTCCCCTGTTGTAAATAGATTTCTCAAAGGCATTACTCACCTTTTCCCTCCTATTCTTATTGTGATGCCGCAGTGGGACTTGAATCCGGTTCTTACCTATTTGATGTGCGCTCCCTTTGAGCCGCTTCACAACTGACCTCTTCGTTAATTGACTTTGAAAACTGCTTTCCTGGTTGCCATCACCTCCGCTAGGCGCGTGAGTGAGCTCCAGGCTCTTTCCTGTAAACCACCTTTTCGGTCTGTTCATGCGGACAAAGATGTGCTCCGCACTCGGCCTTCCTTTTTGCCAAAGGTTGTTACTGCCTTCCATATCGGGAAATCTATCACCTTGCCCACTTGCTTTCTGCCTCCGCACACTTCCAGAGAGGAAGAGAAGCTCCACCGTCTGGACCCAAAACGTGCACTCTCATTTTACCTAAATCGCACACAACAGTTCCGGGTGGATGACCAGCTCTTTGTTAGCTACGTAGGCGCCAAGAAAGGCTGGGCTGTACACAAGTGAACTATCTCCCGCTGGGTAATCTTGTGTATAAAAGTCTGTTATTCTCTGGCTAAAAAGGAGCATCCGGTGGGGCTGCGCGCCCATTCTACCAGGACAACAGCAGCTACTACTGCATTGGGACGTGGTGTCCCCCTGCAAGACATCTGTCAGGCGGCCACATGGGCCTTGCTGCACACTTTTACTAAGCATTATTGCCTTGACAGCCAAGTCCGTAGAGACGGCTTCTTTGGCCGTTCTGTTCTCCGTGACTTTCTGTTGTGATCTTGGTTCGCAGACCCACCACCGGGGTTGGTATTGCTGGGGCATCTATTCTAAAGTAAGGAATCTATCACTAACTTGTCTCTTTCAGATGCACAAGTTACTTACCATCGGTAAAGATATATCTGTAAGAGACATTAGTTAGTGATAGATTCCTTACCGCCCCACCCATCCTCCCCGTTCTGGGAACTGATTTCTAGGGTTAAGGTCATCCCTTTCAGGGCCTTAGTTTCCATGAACCAGTGGTCAGTATCTTGCATGGCTCTGCGTTCCTGGCGCGGAAAGTTGTGTACAGAACTGACGTCAGCGCGCGAGGGCGGCGTCTAAGTAGCTGCCACAACGTCATCCCGGCGATCACGACGGCTATGACGGATGCGTAGCTGCACGACGCCACCTTCCGACGCGCAGGGGTAATGTTGACGAAAACTTTCAGGATTCAGTCTGATGCCTGAGGGTAATTCTAAGGTAAGGAATCTATCACTAACTAATGTCTCTTACAGATATATTGTTACCGAAGGTAAGCAACTTGTGTGATTAGTGTTTTGCTTTGCTGGATCACATCTAGGCCTCCTGGGCTTTGCTGACTGAGTACCATTGATGATTTTCGAAGCATCTCTTTTATCTTGCTCAAACGGGCATATGGAAGATCATAGGTACACCTCCTCATTTAGTATCTCAGAGGTATTCTGAGAGATTACAATGCACTTTTGTTGGTGGCATCGCCTGAAAGTCAACAGGTAGGCAAGCAGCAACCTAGCACACCAAGCCTCTACAATAAATTAGCAGCAGTTTTAGTAACAAAATGATCAACAATCAAGCTAGTGCAAAAAACATGAATACATAAAACGATGGAATTGATACAGCCCTGATGAGAAAAAAACTTGCTCCAGTAGTTTTTTTTTAACTCTAGATAACCCCTCTTAATTATTTTTTATTTAAATATCTTTATTTAAATTTTTTCATCAATTTCTTAATACAAACCAAGCAATCCTAGTCCAATACTGCACTGATATACAAGGTTAGTATCACTGTGGCAGTACTTGCATAATTACAAATCCTCTCCTATGACATTCACAGTATAATGTTACCGCTACTTCTCATCAGTTAACGTGCGTTAGTAGTTTGATATGGGTTTATAATACCCACATACACCATCACCCCTGATTGAGGGGTAGGACATGTCTATCTTATGTATCCTCTGCTTACATCCATTAGTACAATGCAAGTATGTCTGTCAACACATCAATATATGGTGCGTGTATGGTACAGTTTCTAGGAAACAATGAACAATAAGACATGGATTTTAGGAGGCAAGCAGTATCACTAATTTGCCGGACATTTGCATCTTTCAACCTGAAAATCATAACCAATAATTATAAAAGTAAATACAACAAATCTGTGAGATATCAGGTATACAAAGCACCCGACATCTAGAATATTATGTGACGTGTAAATGAGGTCATATTGGGGGCCGCCCGTGATTTGTCAAGCATGGGTTGTTGTCCCTAGTCTGTGTATTTGTGTGGAGTCCAATGTGTCCTGTACCTGGGGTTGTGTCCATGTCGTAATATGAAGGAATGTGGAGTCATTGCCTACCCTAATAGTCCAGTCCAAGGGTGCCTTGTGTGCACGGCTTATCTGCCCCACCCGGGTAGCCTCTTCGGCTAGATAACCCCTCTTAATCTGTAAATGTGGCATCCTAAAAATGCTTGTGGTTAGCAAACAATATAATAGTCCGGGCCTGTCATCGTATGTAAGGTGCTTTTATAGTATGCTTCCCTTAGGCGCTTCCTCACTTATAGTGTTTTCTGTTTATGTATTGGTCAATGATTTCCCTAGCAGGGCTTGGCACCTGGCCTTATAAGTTGAGTCTGGCCTTTATATGTAAAATTGTACTAATGAGTTGTACATCTCTTCAAAAACATGAAATTTGCTTTCTGAGCTGTTTAATCTTTTGTTTTTTCCAGCCAATTGCCATTGAAGTGTTCTCTGGAGATGGAAGGAATTACCTTCTCGCATTTCAGAAAGGAGTTAGAAATAAAGTTTATCAAAGGTATGGGACAATTCCATTACACGACTTGGAAAATAAAACATTCTATTTAACAATTTATTATTGGATATAACACGCAACCTGCACATTAAAGTACTTTATTATTTATTTTTTATTACTTGATAATGACAGACAAAATATATTTTTAAGACTTTCAGAAGTCAAGGTAATAACATAGCACACTTATGTGGAACATCCTATTTAGTGCTGATGTATTTTGCTATTAGACCTTCATGTTGAACTTCTTTTTATTTCACAATCATACAGGTTTTTGGCGGTGGTTCCATCTCTAGTTGACAGTTCTGAGTCGGTGTCTGGGCAACGACCAAACACCAGTGTCGAACAAGGGTGAGTATTAGTTTATTTCTGAAAAGTTAATGTCTGTGAAATTGGATGGAAACAGGAATTTACAGTATGATGATATTTTTTTACAAAAAAATACTCTTCCATTCCAATTGTCAAGTTACTGACACCTTCGATAATTGAAAACTCATATTTTTAATACAATAACGTGGTGTACTGTTCTGTTAGATGGCATGTGGTTTCACCTGCCAGAATTGTGTGAAGGATTCCTTTAGCCATTTGGAAAAGTCTGTTTTCTAATCCCAAGCAAGAGGCCTATAACTCTTCCCCCAGCCACTCCAGTGATCTGCAGATCACTTGTACAAATACTGGCCGGGCCAACTGAAACTTTCATTAAATCGTGTGCCATTAAAAAAAAAACAGTACTGACCATTTCCATCAAAATGCCTAGGTTCCACATCTCAAGAACAGACTAATATTTTCCTTCTGTTACACACTTACCTAAACTCACTTTACTTCCTCAAGAACTGACTCACCTCACCCGATAACATGAACTCTATCAACCGTAAGGATTTTAAAAAGGTTTGTATGTCCCACCTAGAAGAAAACCGGTTAACTCTTGAGATGAATAAACCTATGGTGGTTAAACACCAAATAATTACTACAACATGCGATATCCAACCATATTTGGTGTGTGTCATGGGCGAATACGATAGATATCTATTAACTAGATTTAGATTTTGGTCTTTCCACTGCCTGATCACCCACCCAGCTATTAGTGATTGGTCAAGGGAACTTTGCCGATGCCCTTGTGACAATATTTAATTACAATCTACATTACACGCAATCCTATTCTGTAAGTTTTATAGCAACGAAAGGCGCAGATGGATAACACCCCTATTAAAACGGGGAGGATGGAGGCAATGTCGCCCTGCCTTCGTGCATTTACAGATGTTGGGTAATTGTTATTGTATTGGTTCCATGGTGGGTTTTCTAAAGAGTGTGATGAGGACTAGGAAATGCCTAAATAACTAAACCGCAAGATACGTAACAGATTGGAACTATTTAGTGTGAGATGGTTCGTTTTAGGAATTACAGATTGTCTATATGTACCTTATGAATTTTTAGGAACTTATACTTATGAGATGTGTATTGATGAATTTTATATGTAATTTACGATGATCTATTCTTTTATATTCCTGCTTTTATGATTTTAATGTTTAAAATCAAAAAAAGCTTGTTTTGAACTTTGACTGTCACAAAGTATCCCACACAAGTTCGTAGCAAGAGAATCAAGTCCAGGGAGAATCATCCCAATCTAATTGTACATCCCACCTGGTGAAAGCCACAATTCAGGGCAATACAGCCCATTGAACTGTGTTCTATACACCCAAGAGTAAGGATCCCCAGAGCTAAGCCTGGGCTTCATAACCCCAAAAACAAATTAAGAGAAGTAGACCCTTAGGAATGGTAGGAAAGAACGAGGGACTCCTGGCTTGTTGATTCATGACTGGGTCCAGCGGTATACAATATTACTGGATGCATGGCCAAAGGTGACTCTACATCTTGGAAATTTGGGCTTAGTCTTGTCAGGTCCATATTAAAACCAAAGCCCCAAAGTATTGTTAAACTGCTTCATCTCATCAACTTTGTTAGCCCCCAGCAGAATTGATGTCATAATTTAGGAAATCCCACCCTTGTTGGAGCGCAGGACTTGTACACTCAAAAATAAAAAAAACTAGAGGTCCATGTTTATCATGTGTAATGATGATTATGAGATCTGACATAAGTATACTTATGATCCTAGGTGTTGCTAGTGTTCCTTGTTTTGTCAGGTAATTTTGGGAAACTCAATTATGTAGCTGTTCAGATCTAATATATTTAGAATTGAATTTACGGTTACTATAGTGGCCCAGGAGCTTAAATAATGCAATTAACAACCTACATTAAAACTGTTCTACATGTATTCTACTTGAGAGTATTGGGGTTTGTAATGCATAGTTTACAGTCAATAAAAGGGTTCAGTAGAGATACATATTAGCCCCACTGTTTTACATCTTTTTAAACAACACGATTACTGCATTGATTCCAATGACCTCGGCTTAAGTGACATCCCAATTTCAGCTTTCCTATTACTTGCATTACTGTTCTTACCACTGTAACAGACATAGCCCTGCACAGATTGTTTGGATTTCATTGTATCCCCCCCAAAAATATATTGATGTAGAGAATTGAAAAATCTTAGTTATAATGAAATGGAAAACCATATACAGTGTATTTAAAAAAAAAAAAAAAAAAAGAGTACAGCACTCGGAAGATTTTCTTACCTGGTTTAATGTTTTTGAAGCACCGAGGATTAGTCCTCACAAATTCAAAATAGCACACAAATAAAACACTTATTTTGTAAGCTTATAAATGTAAATTGAAGGTTGGGATACCCCGCTTACTGCATTTTGAAAATTAAAAACCTTTCATTGAAAATTGAAACTAGTGTTTTCTGGGTTCAGTTGTGATCATATCCAGGTTCTAACATAGTTCAGGCCAGTTTAAGAGGCAGCCTATTGTTAATGCATTCCAACTCCTATGCTTAGTATTTATCAGGGGTAGGTGGTCAGTCTAGATTTAATCAATTTGTGGTCTGAACCTAATTTGGAAACTAGTTTTGATTGGGCAGATTTGTAGTGTCATGTATATGGACAATCGATTTTAATAAGCAGACATTGGCTTCTACATACAGGTAAGGGGCAGAAGGCATCCTAGCACCCCACCATGTAATGCTTTGAGAATAGGACAAATGGTTTTACAACTGGATGTTTCTTTTACTGTTTCTTTTACTTTACTGGGAAACTGTGGAAGGATTGCAATGCCTTTGTGATTGAATGTGGCTTCAGGCTAATTACTAGGCATACAAGCCAGACTATGTACTTCTACAAGAGATGAGGACAGGAAGTACTAGGGAAATTTTATGAGCGAGGCAGGGGAGAGTTGGAGCCCCTCTGAGTAAGTACTAGCTGATTTTCAGACAGCGTTTGTTTTTTAAACTGATTGTATTGATTTAAAAACAGAAAATAAACTCTAAAGGGTTGTAAACTTTGTGTGTTCCAGTGACTTGTCCTTGCATATCAGATTACATCCTTTTGTGTGTGGTTACATTATCAACCAACTAGCATACAAGAGTTCTGTGGGAATCAGTACAGGGTGCATAGTTCCCCTCAATCCCCAAGTTTAGAGCTACATACAAATGTCATGAAGTTATACATTCTAAGCAAGGCATTGTCTATCAACACTTTACAGTGGTGTGATATATAGTTCTGCTCGAGCTACAAGCTTACCATGCCCTTCACAAGAGTGAGAACATCATAAATCACAAGGAGGTATTTTTTCTTCTCTTAATGTTTATTTGGGGTTGAAGGACAGCTCACCATCCAGAGGCACTCCCAGGTTACAGACAGTGATTCAAGCTAAATCCTTTGGGAGGGGTACTTCATTTAACATGGCCCATAAGCAGGATTTTTGTTTTGTTGGCATTGAGGCAGAGACAGTTTTTTGCATCCAGTGACCGAACTTTTATATGCAGCAAGATATGTTTGGCAAGTCCCAAAAATTGTCTTCTAGAGCGAGATAGATGTGGTTGTTATTCGCTTACATATGACAGCAAATCTTATCAGTATCCAGAATTGTTGGTGACTGGCCGTTTGAGACAAGGCTAGGAGGTTCTCTATACATGATGTTGGAAGATCTTAAGAGAGATTATCCCAGTTCAACTTGCTGAGTAGTAGTGAGATGAACCTTGACAATGCTGTTCTGATGATTCTTGCCATATTGCTAGACCCTCAAGAAGCACCTGATAGATGATGGTATCCAATGGAGCCCAGAGATGTACCAAAATCAAAGCAATGGGGAGCCTTCGTTTCAGGGTTTGGGTTCACTTTTCCTACATTTGACATTCTATGCCTAAATGAAATACTAAACTATTGAATTTTTGCTTTGGAATGAAACCCTTGGCATTTATTTTAAAACATGTATTTAGAGATGTATAGTTTTAAAGTGTTGATTTGTAGAACAGACTTAATAGCTTGGGTCATAAGTAACTCTTGACAAGTTTTAAAGACCTGTATTGCTTAAGAAATCTCAGCACTGTAAGAGCTATGAGAATCTCTAGAAGATTTATTTGTAGATGCTGTGGTATATTTAGGAAATGAATATAATGATTGTGAAAGGTACCAGATTAAAATCTTTGAAAATTGCTAGACCTCACACTGCCTACTGATATACTACAGACCTCCAGTGGCAGTTGATCTGAGGTTGTGCAGATCCAGGATAATTAAGTACAGAGAACTCCAATTTGGGTACCCATTTGAGCAGATAAAGATATGGGGCCAGATGTACAAAAGGTTATTGAATCAGTAAATAGTCGCAAACTGGTTCGCGGATGCCAAAATTAGCATTAGCAATGTATTAAATGTTTACAAAAATAGTGATTTCTAATTTTACCACAGTGTAATTAATAAATAAGGAATCACAATTTACATATAGGCATTACCGTAAGTAAGATTTTTGCATTTGTTATTTATCGAGAGGACTTTGGTGATAACTAGGAAAAGATTTTAACATATATTAAAATGATTATTTAAATCATAGAAGTAAAACAGACAGTGTATGATTTATGAAACATTTAATTATTTTCATTTAACATTTATTTATACATATATTAATGTGATATTTACAGTCAGTCAAATAGGCTTTATTTCGATACAAATATATCTTAAAAAGCAAGAATAATCAATAGAACAGTAAAAAGGAACCAGAACATAAAAAGATGGAGAAACGTTTCATGCTGCTACTGGTACCAATAAATTAGCTAAAAACCATTATATAGTTAGTTAAAAAAACAGATTAAACAAGATACGAAAGCCTAGTTGATCTTATACGCCATGCCTACCATTTACATAATGTATCATTATGATGAATTTGTCTTCTTATGATTTCCACATTGCCTTTTGCATTTGTAAATTCATGGTGAGCCCTATTTTTAGGAAATGGATGATTTTTGCCACAAGTAATGTGACGGTAGAAAAAAACACATGTAATCCTTAAATAAAGGCTAAATAATACAATACAGTTGTTTTTAAAAATAAAACTGACAAAGTAGTAATTGCTTGTCATGTATACTTTTTATTCACATATTTTTAAAATATTTTTTCAATTGTTTCCAAAACAACACTCATAAACAAAGATTTAAGACCCAAAGAATTAGGAAAAAGTTTTATATTTATATCTATAAGTCTGTCTACTTCCCAAATGCCCAAAATGTATCTGTCTGTTGTGTGCACCATAGATGCACTGACTTCTAGTTCAGTTAATCGTACCTCCCTCACTAACAGACGTGGAGCTGTGCCATGAAGCCTCCTCACTCTGTGCAGCTGGAAGAGATGCCCTAATTGCTGCATTAGATGTTTGAAGTTCTCCTATAGTAGAGGTAACTTCAAGTAGGCCTCTTGAGATGTCAGCAATGTGGTGAAAATTTTCAGCCTGAATATTGACTGTGAATCTACATAGGTTTGCTGTAGCACTAGGCAATCAGTCCACCAAAAGTTTGAAGACATCTGTCTGTACTTGCAAGTGATTGCAATCCATCACCAATAGTGTTAATAAAGTTGCAACTCTTTTTTTTTTTTTTTTTAATAAGATTTGAGTGACCTCGTATGTGTTTGCTTTACTGGTAGCATTGCTCTTTCCCATTATCTAAATTGTGAGGCAGTAGGTGTTACACCTTTTGATTTCTGAATCAATAATATGTTTCCTGTGGTAGATGGATAACATCTATTTTATTTCATGATTTCCTGTTATGAAATCACCAAATGTTAACGATTATTGATCATATTCACGTGTAACTACAGTTCTGCAGATTTGGGTTCATATGCTCATATTCCCCAACGTCAAGGTGGGAGCCTCTTTTCACATAAAACAGCTATGCATAATAACACCCAGCCCTAAAAACAAGTTTAAACCACAATGTTAGTAGCCTATCCACCTTGTTGGATATGACCTGAACCCCAGCCAATGAGGTGAAGAGAAGCTAAACTGCATTCTCCCTAGAATCCACTATTACTCAGAGTTATACCTCACGTTATATGTACAGTCTCCAGAGATCAGAAATCCTAGCTCTTTGGCTGTCTGAATTACCTCACACCCATTAGCAGTTTTTCAGATACAGTTGTCCCTGGGACTATTTAGAGTCAGTAAGTTTCCTATTCCATCATTTCAGATAGAGATTTCTAACCACAGATTCCTCACTTTTCGATTATTCCCCAGCCATCAGACTGGATCCAGAAAAGTTTGAGCAGTACCTTTGTGTGCCGTTAGGTGGTGCTTTGGGCTTCTGCACTGACGCCGTACCTCTCCAGAAATGATGTGAGGAGCCTATATGGGCACCACTCCTGATGTCAGTTCCTTTCTTTCCATGCCATCAGATGAGGATCTGGAGCTACCTCTTGCTTCTCAAGAGAACTGTTTACTTCTGAAATTCTAAAATCCAGTGTGTAAGGGAAATGTCACCTCCCAAAATGATAGGTTTTAAACCCCGTCAGTACTGTCGCAAACACATGTCTGTGACTGATCCTTGTAAGGTTTGCCTGAGGTCGAGCCACAACACTAAGGCCTGCAGTGGCTGTGCATTGATGAACCTGAAGGGCATACAAGACCACAATGCCAAACTCTGTCCCCAAGCACCAAAAGATTCCACAACAGGATTGGTCCAAGTCGAAGGGGCTGTCCCGGTCCTTTTCCTGGGCTTGGTCGTTGTCATACTGTAAGAGTAAGTAAATAAAAAAAACACACAAAATCCATATGAGACTTGTCACCTTCCCACCTCTCTCATACTCTTGAGAAGGTGCAAGGGTATCACCGTGCCTCTTGAGCTCGCTCCCGAAGTCGATCGACGTCTGAGTCTATTCCACAACTTGTCCTAGCACAACCCGAGGGTCCGGGGCCGTCTGTGACCTTGAAGCAGTACGAAGATTTCCATGAGGTCATGCAACAACTCTTCATATCCTTATCAACTCCCTCTAGTGCACCTTTGTGCATCAAGGAGCCCTCCATCTGGGGTGCCGCCAACAGATTTGCCCTCAGTGCCAGGTGGTTCCTCCAAATCCAACACTGATCCTCCGCTTGCTCTCATTCCCACTCTACCTCCAGCGCCATGCTCCACACCAGTTCCCGGAGTCTCAATGCCAACTGACTATCGCCACTGGAGTCCGAGATGCCCATTGTGCTCTCTAAGTCAGCATTGCTCCGACCTTGACTGAAGCGTTGTTCGGCTTCCATTGAGCCGCCACCTCCCCTACTTGATTTGCAGCATAGGTTACATTCCTTATTTGGACAGGATTTGGATAATGATTACAATGTGGTTGATGATAGGTCAACCATACTACAAGAAAAATTGATATGATGACCTTCAAGAAGACAGTGACCCTGATACTTCCACTGAGTCAGGATTCCTCTCACCCCTTGGTCCTACCACTGAGGAGTTCAACGTTTATGTAATGGTCATGCGTATGGCAGCAGACGTTTTTAACCTCCAGCTCCCCACCTTAGAGGTCAGACCTAGTGTCTTAACACAAGTACTCCTACCAGGGCAAACATCTACTGAGCTCCTCTTAGCCTTCAATGAGAGCCTTACAAATACCTGTTTCGGGGCTTGGGCCACACCTTTCTTTGCTCCTGACCTCTCCCCCCAACCCCTGGTCAGTCACCACATTGTGAGATGCCACTGCCCTGTGCGAACCTGAATTTTTGTCTTTGCACCCCTCTTCTGAAAGCTTGGTGGTGCATGCGTCTATAAGTCAGACAAACCTGATTACCTTTCCGACTTCTCCCCCCTTCATTGGGAATCCAAACGAGTGGAGTCCTTTGGTATGAGGGACCAGTGTGGTCCTCACATCTGTGAACGACAGCTACCTCCTGGGCCACTGTTCCTGCATTCTTTGGGATTCAGTAGCTCTCATCCTCCCAGGTGTCTCAGAAGACCTCCGACCTGTCCTAACCCAGGCCATGCAGTATGGTCGTGAGGCAGCCAAGGTCACAATTAGTTGTGGATTGGACTCTACCACCTCCATTGGATGAGCCATTGGCACCAGCTTTGCCATTTGCCTCCACTCCAAAAAAGCAGTCAGCTGGTTTTTCAGGCAATATCCAATCATCCCATATGGACATGCCTTTTAATAGGACTTACCTGTTTGGGGACAAAGCTGATTGTGGACGGGAGCGTTTCAGGGAGAGCAAGGCCACAACTCGCTCGCTAGGCTTATCTGCACTGCCTGCTTAATCAGCCCTACCTTTCCTCTCACAACTTCAGCAGAGGTACTCCATACCACCAGCCAATTCAACGCCAGCAAAGTGCACAGCAGTATGTCCACGGGTTCCATCGCTCACGTGGTCAGGGACAGCCAGCCACTCACGCTACACCCACACCCTCTCAGCCCCATCTGCCAAATCCCCTCTATCATGCCCTTATGGGAGCCCAGCCACCTGGTTTCAGGCAGGATCCTATGATACTTGATAGGTTGCCTGACTATCACGTCCGACAGGTGGGTTCTGCAGATAGTCCAGAAGTGGTACACCTTAACTTTCATTGCCACTCTTCTGCACCTTCCACCATCACTAAAGCGTCTGACTGAGTAGTATCTGTTCTCTGTCAGGAGTTGCAGCCCCTTTGGCCAAAGCTTCTGTTGAAAGGGTGCCTGCGCAAAAAGTTGCTTGTGAATGGTATTCCCTCTACTTTCTGGTGCTGAAGGACGGAGGTCTTTAGACCTGCGCCCCATTTTAGACCTGCACCCCATTATAGACCTGCACCCTCTCAATGTCTTCCTCTTGAAGGAAAAATTCACGATGCTCACATTGGTCCAGGCATTGGCTACCCTGGAGACTGGATGGGGACTTTAGACCCCTTTGATGCCTAGTTCCATTTCATCGTCCTGCAAGCCCATCAGCTGTACCTGCGGTTTGTAGTCAGACAGAAGTATTTTCAGTTTGCTGTGCTCCCCTTTGGTGTTACCAATACCCTGGGTCTTTAGAAAAATGGCTGTTGTGGTAGCAGCACACCTTAGAAGGTCAAGAGTCCCAGTCTTCCCCTATCTCGATGACTGGCTGAAGGCAGGTGTGTCCGTCCTATTCCAGACTATGTTTGAACTCCCTGTCATCTAGAGGGTTCATTATCAACATGCTGAAGTCAAACCTGAATTTTTTTCAAGTTCAGAGCTTGGTTTCATGAAGAATCAAGGACATTCAGGCTATGATCCCGATCTTTTAGCCTCTGTCCTGGATTTCAGGGAGGTAGACTATGAGGCTACTCTCACTGGAAGGCCTCCTGTTGGTCAAGCACGCCAGGAGGTATATGTGGGCTCTGCAGTGGGATCTGAAGTCTCAGTGGGCCTAAAATTAAGGAGACCTTTCTAACCACATTCATATTTCAGAAGAGACTTTGCTAGGTCTGCAATGGTGGTTGCTTGACCGTGAGTGGGTCACCAGCAGGCCCCTCATTCTCTCCCAACCAGAGCTGACAGTGGTGACTGATGATTCCTTCTGGGTGGGGCAACCATCCCAGAGAGGCGGAGATCAGGGGCAATTGTCTCGGGTAGAGACCCGGCTCTAGATGAGGCTCCTGGGGCTGAGGCCATTCACTTTGCAATGAAATCCTTCTTTATGTCCATTGAAGGGAGGCTGGTGCAGGTGCTTACTGGCAACACCACTGCCATGTGGTATTGCAACAAGCAGAGCGGTGTGGGGTCCTAGACCCTGTGCGAGTAGGCTCTAAGCCTCTGGAAATGGCTGGACCATCAAGGGAACCACCTGGCACAATCTCTGAATGCCAGGGTGGACAAGCTCAGCCGTTGATACCTACCAGATCACAAATGGCAGCGACTCTTGAAGGTAAATCAAGCTCCCTTCCACACATGGGGAGAACCTTGGCTCGATCTATTCTCCACTGCTGAGAACGCGCAATGTCTGTAGTTCTGCTATTTGAAGTTTCTAAAATGTCTCTCCCTCAGAGACACGTTCTGCCTAGAGTGGAATTGGGGCTCCTGTATCCCTTCCTGATACTCCTGCTCCCAGGTCTGAAGATGATCTGGAACAAATGGGCCCAGGTCATTCTGATGGCCTTGTATTGGGCACACAGTATAGTATCCAGAACTACTGTGCTTGAGCATGTGTCCTCTAATCAGGCTGCCTCTCCAAAAGGAACTCCTGTCACAACAACAGAGCAGGGTTCTGCACCAGGGCCTTCACAATTTCAACCTTCATGCAGGGAGATTGAGCGGTGACCAATGAACACCTTCAACCTTTCTCTGGAGATGGTTGACTTAATCTTGGCAGTCAAGAGTCCCTTGTCAAAAACTGTATACACCTGTCATTGTTACAAATTTGTGGTGTGGTGCGGCACACACTAGACAGACAACCCCTAGGCAAGGTTATCTGGTTTGTTTTGTTTGGCTTTTCTCTTGTACAGTGAAGCTTTGCTTTGGGCACACTTAATTGGTACCTTTCAGCTATTTCACCCTTTTTAAGGTTGCCAGACCAGCCCTCATTATTCAAGTCACCAATTGTGCTGCATACTTTTGAAAAGTCTCCAACACTTGTTTCATCCCTCTCCAAATGTCATGTCAAAGTAGAACCTTAACTAAGTCCTCCCATGTTTGATGTGCACTCCCTTTGAGCCACTTCACAGCTGAGACCTGCAGCTCCTCACATTTTAAAACAGTTTTCCTTGCTGCCCTCACCTCAGCACGGCGAGTGAGTGAGTTTCAGACTTTGTCTTAACCTTCCATACACCAACTTCTTCCCAGACGAACTGGTTCTGCGGACGCAAGCATCATTGTTACCTAAAGTTGTGACGCAGTTGTATGTTGGTCAAACTGTCACCTTGCTGCTTTCTACACTCTGCCTCATCCCTCTTAGTAGGAGGAGAGACTCCAATGCTTGGAACGCAAAAGAGCACAGAACTGCTACATTGATCATACCAAAGAACACTGGGTGGAGGATCGGTATTTGTAGGTTTCACAGAGGCAAAAAGGAAAGACTGTGTAGGAGAGGATCATCTACTGTTGGAACATGTTATGCATCAAGATCTGCTATGCGTTGACCCAAAAGCAGTCTCCAGAGCCCAGTACATGTACTTAAGATGGCTTCCCTGTTCACTTGTACCATCTAGTAATAAGACTTGACAGCACAGTGGCACACCTGCTCATGCAGATATGTCCTCTCGTGTAATATAATTAGGGCTCCTGGTTTTATGGTATTTCTTTTTTTGACATTTCCGTCTGTATTTATCCATTTTTATTTTTGGCTAATTTAATCTGCATTTATCCATATTTATTTGGGGTTTTATCGAAAAATTAAGCTGAAATTAGTATATTTCCACATTTATTTAACCGGTAAATATGCACTCATGCTTGAATGCCTACCAGGTTTCAATGTTGTAAACACCCACAGAAGATCAATCAATGTGCTTAGAAGAAAATATGCAAATTTCAGTATCAACCTTGTGCATATCTACTGCTGTTAAAGCCTCTTTACTAAAATTCCTTTCTTTTTTAGCCCCCTTACCTATCAATCTACACAGCTATTGGCCTGGCAGTCATGGCAGACCGTATTTAGATTTACTCAAAAAACAATCCAATCTATGTTTTTATCCAAATTTAAAAATAAATACAGACAAGAAGATAAATGTTTTCTGTCTGTATTTATCTGTAAAAATCAGTAAAAACGGAAAACAGGGAGCCTTAAATATAATGTACCCTGCTGTAGAGCTACAAGGCCTGCTGTAGGGGTGACTTACATATGTTCGGTTTGCACCATGACCCTCTCTGGTACCCATGTCCCAGGTACCAGAGGTACAACTTTCAGGGGTGCCAAAGTGTGTGCCAATTGTCTTACAATCAGACCATTTTAACTTGTTTTAGGGTAAGACCACTGTCACTGGGGCCTGGTTAGAAGGGACCCAGTGCATGTCAGTCAAAAAAATAACCGTACCATTGGCAAAAAGTGGAGGTGACCACGACAAAACAGGGCACTTTCCTACATTCACCAGGAGATTTCCCACCATGTTGTTGTGTCCTAGTATTTGGCAATACATTCCTTCATTCTTACCCCTCCTCCTGGCGTCTGCAACCCTAGATTTACACAAAGTGAGTGGCTCTGGTTACAGTGCTCCTACATAGTCGAGGCCAGGCTGATAAAAGAGCGATCTCAATCCAATGCAACAAGTTCTGCCTCCCTGCCTTTGTTCCGCAAAGTAGGTTTACCTCTCAATCCACCAAAATCCTCTCACTCAGCAACCACCATTATACATCTTCTAATGAGAGTCCTAGAAGTTAGAGAAGCATTATAACGGGAAACACCCATTACAACGATGGCAATTGGACGCGGTGCCATTGCAACGCAACTTTGACATTGCAGGGTACTTTAGTTCGCATTCCTTCACAACGCATGCTATAACTAACATGGACAGAATGGACCACACACAAGATTGTGATCATCTGCGCACATTAATTTGGGATATTTTCACCATACAGTACACAATACAGCAACTGTAGAGCAGGCATGTAACGAACACACAGCAACAGGGAAGCCGGAGGAGCTCAAAATGTCCAGCACTGTTAAACAATTTAGTTGAGGGCAGGCTACACCAAAACGAATTTACAGCAATATATACCGGACAGTATCAGGAAGCTCTGTTACCTTTGGAGCGATAAAGCTTAAATGAACAAGGTACTTTGATACACTGCGCTTATGCGCAGCACGCCAAGAACCTGGTCACAGACGAAACCCCAGTGCCTCCTCCCGTACCCCCCACATATGAATGGGACACGTCTAATTTTTGCTTCCAGGATATGAACGCATTGCATCCCTGACAACCCCACAGGAATAGTGACCCAACTCTAAATAATAACCAACTATAAATAATAACCAACTATAAATAATAACGTTACCTTCCGTCCATGCCCCCTTCCGTAATAACGTTATTGTCCATGCAACCTTTGACTATAAATTATGCAGGATGCAGAACACTTTCAGGATTTCTAAGAGAATCAAAACTATGATGCTGTTTTTAAAATGATGTCTCTTCCCCGATTTCTTTACGCACTTCAGAACTCCTTTGATATTATTCCGGCGGCCTACTTCCGGGAAGTAGAGAGCTTACAAAGGAGCCTTATCTGGGGCGGTCGTGCACGTATTGCTCTTGCAAAACTGACTCTCTCCTGGTACGACGGGGGCATCGCGCTCCCGGACATCAGGAGGTACTATTGGGCTTCCCAGCTATCTGCCATTAACCATGCCACGTACTCGCCTGGTCCGAATCCGGCTTTCGAAATGGATAGGTTTTTGTTGCCTGGCGGCAACTTTAACGGAGCACTTTACTCTCGATCTGCTGGGAGGACCTTAACCGGTCCCACTAAGATAGCCGTACGCTTGTGGAAGGCTGCAAATGTGGCCATGGGCTGGAATGATCGCTTGACGGGCGTGACCCCCTTGTTTGCGTCTGACAGATTGGGAAGCCTCTGGACGACGAAGGGATTCGAGCGTTGGGACACGATTGGCATCAGCAGAGTGGGTGACCTTTGGGTGAAGGGTGCGGTTAAATCCTTCGCTGCGCTGCAGAGTGAGTACGAATTGAGTGAGAGGGAGTTCTTTCGGTACGTTCAGGTTCGCCACGCTTTGCTCTCGGCCATCGGAGCGGGGACTGCAGTCACTGTGTCTTCGCCACTCGAGGACCGCATACTCGACGGTCACTTGCCCGACAGTACTATTTCCCTTATCTATAAAAAACTAATAAACATTCGGGCGGATTTCCTCGTGCATCTGCGGGAGGCATGGATCGGAGATGGGGTGGAACTGGACGATGAGGACTGGCAGTCTGCGCTGTCCTCCCCTAAGGAGGTGGCTATACCCGCGCGTCTCCGTCTTGTCCAGCTTAAAATTCTCCACCGTGTCTACGTGACGGGCCCTCGTTTAGTTCTGATGGGTTTCTCCGAGGACGGGCTCTGTAGGCGCGGCTGTGGGCTCAGCGCCACTTTTCTCCATGTTCTCTGGGAGTGCCGTGAGGTTGCGGAGTATTGGCGCCGGGTGCACGCGGTCATGGAAAGTGTCACTGGGGTCGCCCTGTTGCCTGAGGTTCGCCGATGTGTGCTGAACGTGTGGGAGCCTAACGATTATAACGCGGCTCAGACTCGGTGGGCGGCCCTCGGGAACATGGTTGCTAAGAGGGACATCGCACAGCTTTGGGGTTCCCGGCGGCCTCCCACTGTGTCAGTATGGAAGGAGAACATGGACTGGTGCATGTGCAGAGAGAAGACTGTGTATGTGGCCCGGGGCAAGCCGGGGGCGTGGGGCAGAATTTGGGGCCAATGGAACGCGTACCGTGGGAACATCTGCACACCCCCCCTCGTGGACTCATCTGATGCTGACTTGTCCCCCCTGATCCTGAGGTTCCCGGACTATTGCATTTCATCTGCAGATGGTTGTGGCTCTCCCGTTGCCCCCACCACCCCCTTGATCATCCTCATTGACCACCCGAGGGTGGATTTGGTACTGTGTGGACCCCCAGCCGTGGTTAGACGCCTCTTTCTCGATGATTTCCGCCTTGTCTTTTGGTGTTATTTTACTTTTCTTTTGTTTGTATTTCTCAAAATTTATGTCTCCGGATACCTTCTGAGGTGCACTCAGTATTCTGTCAACTCAGCTGAGCCCCAGGGGGCCCATCGCTTTCTTGATGTTGTTAAACATGTACATATTAGCGGCCGGCCCTGGTGGTTGTAGGCCCATGTTTGTATTGATTCTTGTGTGCAATAAAGGTTTTACAAAAAAAAAAAAAACTATGATGCTGGTCTTCATGTCACTGTATGTTGTCCTCTTTCGTACCAATACCAAACTACCTTCTTGTGGAAGAAAAGTTGGGAGTGAGTGCAGTCTCCAGGCTACTTCAAGCATAAAATAAATATCACAAATCAAATCACCTCTGTAATGGTGGGTCAACAAAAAACTCATCAGTGTGGGGCTATCCTTCAGACCACAAGAATCGAATTCATGGACATTGAGAAAAAACTACATAATAATGTGTTGGAGACCAGCATTATGCAAAGGGGCATTGCTTTTTTCCTCCCACAAATATGTCAATCATCAGTTCTAATACAGTGGGACAACACCACACCTTTGTTATACATGAACACGCATGGAGGAAGTCCTTCATAAATCGGAGGTCGCACCATGTCTGTGGATGTAGGCGAAATTCAGCAGGACATATTACTGATACCTCAGCAGGACATATTACTGAATACCTCCCAGGTTTCAGCCAAGAATGAGCAGGGTGAGCGTGGGAGCACCATGAGTGGGAACATTTCAAAGACTATTCAATTTATGGGGGAAACTCAACCTCAATCTCTTAGCATCAAGGCACAATAAACAAAATGGTGCTTCTTTGCCTCCAGGCATGGACAACCAATAATGTGGGTAGATGTGTTTTGAATGACCCAGAGTGGAACTTTTGCATATGCATTTCCTCTCATTCCAAGGACAAGATCAAGAATGAGAGCTCCGAGGTTTGGTCCGAAGTTCATACAGTAAGTGTGCCTTTTATACATCAATCTTAAACCCAGGGTGTGCATTGGAGGGGTAACGTCGAAGTGGTTCCCGTACAACAGGGCACCCGTCTATGCTGCCCTCTGCTGCCCTTTCTGTTTCTCCTGGTGATTGAGCCCTTGGCGGCCTGGTTGAATGTCAGTGCACTGATTTGGGTTTTTCAGTGGTCCACCGAGGTGTGCAATAGACTTTTCACTCTATGCTGATGTCATCCTACTCTTTCTGGATGACCCAGACTTGTTGCGACCTGGAGTGCTCCAAATTCTACATATATTTGATTCATACTCCAGCCTATTCGTAAACGCTCAAACATCTGCGATTTATCCTATTGCTCCCTGTCAAGTGAATATGCCGTGGGCGTCTGGGATACCAATTCTTCCCGCCGGGTTCAAGTATTTAGGACTCTATGTCAAGGATGACGCTGCTGAGCACAGTAAGTTTGCCTGCTTCAACATCCCTGCAGACTGCAGAAAAACTCTTGCTAAGCAAGCCCACACAAACAAAAGTTACAATGCCAAATTTAAATGTTTTTGCTCCTGGTGCATCTGAAACCTGCAAATTTCATGTCCATCCTCAACACAGCTTCCCATATGTGAAACAAGTAGCTCAATTGTGAGTTCTGTTAAAGTTCACCCCCTTTTGTGAGCCATCACTACTTACACTAAATAAGGAGATTATTAAGAGCCTCTTTAAAGCTTTAGCCAAGTAGAAAAACCTCCAGTGTAGCGGAAGTTAAACACAGTTCTATCCTAGCTCGTGAAGAGTCCATTCTGAAATATGTTTCAATGAGAGTGGCTGTGTTTATAGCCTTGACATCAGCAAGGAGGATAGTGAAGCTGCAAGCTCTCACACTTACAGAACCTTATTTGAATTTGCCAAAGAGAGAGTGATCTTAGAAGCAAATGCAACATTTATACCAAAAGTCCCATCAGGCTTTCATCTTAAGGAGCCTTTTGTCTTCCTTAAATACTTCTCTCCTAATCCTTCCAATGATTCAGAAAGAACATTACGCTCTGTGGACATAAGATGTCTCAAATTTTATATTGCAGGAACTCTTTTCTCAAACAGATTAGCTCTTTGTTTCATTTGAGAAAATACAAATGAAGGCTAATAGACCCTTGTCAACAGGAATCGAGGCATGTTCCCAGGGGTGTCTCCTCGTAATGACAGAGGAGTGTCACCCCACTGGTCAGAGTCCATCACAGAAAAATACAATGATGATAAAACAAGAGTATCGTTTTTTTTTCTGTGACGGGCTCTGGCTGACAGTGCGTGTGTGCGGGGTGAGGCTGGGTAATCGTTATCACACTAAGAGGGGGACCAGGAGCAAGAGTTAAGAAGAAGGTCCTGTACCAGCGCTCCTAAGATAGCTTACTACACAAAATGGTATCAGTTCCTATGATTGGCAGTACCAGAGTGGTGAGCTGCCTGAGGGGTTGGGAAGATAGTGGTGGTAGGTAAGGTTCGTGGTGATGTCTCTGGTGTAGGCCAGGTACTCCTAGGTGGTTTTCCAAGTGCCCTCACACACCCTTGCGGGTGCAAAGCATCATCATCGGGCGTTGCTCCTCGTGGGGGTGGCGCTGCAGTCCCTCACGGGCCCTTCAAGAGGGCTCTCTTTCGGAGATCTTTTGATTGGAGTAGCCGTAGTTGTGCGTGCGGGTGTGTGGGGATGGTGGGTGATGTGGTGAGGCTAAAAAGACCTATAGGAACCCCAAGTAGTTTATTAATGAGTCCTCTGGGTCTTGTTAAAATCTAACGGGGAGTGATGTCTGAATAGTACTCAGGAAAAGTAGGGGGAAAGGTAGGTAGTTCTGTTACTCTCGACCCGTATATAGTGAAGTTAGAGTGAGAGTGAGAACGTGTGGTGGGTGGTCAACATGTTTCGCGCTTCCCAACGGTCCCTAACGGATCCGTAGCGCTTCGTCAGGACCAAAAGAAAAATGAAAACAAAAATAATAAATATAGGTCAATACGTATCCTATGTATCCATAGTTAGGGGGTCCCGTTGTATTCGAGTCCCTAAGCGCGAACCTAAAAGGAGAGGGAGGGGAACAAAGAAGGAATAGGGAGACAAAAAAGGCAAGCTGTAGTGGTCAGCAACAAATCCAGGGGGTGTGATACATATCCCTGGTGTCAAAACCCTTCCGTGCGGGGAAATACTCGCATGATGGTTGTGCCACATGCCAAGGGAGAGGGGTGGGTGCAAGAAAGACTTATAGATCTATCGACTCTGTGGGTGTATTGGTCGCGCAGACTAACTCAATGCGAAGCGCATGCATTGTGGACAAATCCACAGTGCTGAGTTCATGCATGGTCATAGAGGGAGGCATAACTGAGCATGTTGTGCTGGTGTCTAATAATCGACTGGTGACCAATGGAACTACTTGTTGCCGACATCCCTCGTGGTCTCCCATAGTGCATAGTGAGTCGTGCGGAGTTAGGTGGGGGTCATGACTGCTGTGGTTGAACCGGTGTCTGACGGTCGATATGTGTCAAGTGAGGCAGCTTCATAACGACAAGTCTAGATGTCTAAACATGTGCGATAGGATATAAGAGCCGGTGAGATGACTCAGCAGTTACCAGTGCACGAGACTATTCTACGTGGTGGGGGGGCAGCAAGCTGGTATGAGTAGTAACGCTGGTAGACCTACCCAAAGGAATTAGGGTCCAGGCTATACCGGATAAAGATCAACTGGGGCGCGGGGCGCCAGCTAAAAAAAGGGAGGACAACCAGCGTAGGATTAGCAATAACACTGCGGGGAAGGTGGGAGGGGGAAGAGGGAGAGAGGAAACATATTAGTTTAAAAGAGCCCTGTGGCTGACTGAGCAAGGTAATGATAGTACAAACAGAGCTCAGTACGGTAGCTGAAGTCAGGTACTTACTTAAGCCCCGGGAATTCTTCTCTGAACACCTACGTGCCTCCAGGATCGCCGGTAGTCGACTAAGTTTGGAGGCACAATTTATGTCCAAAGTTAATTGGATACTAGACCCGGAGCAGCGATGATTGGGCACTCAACCCGGAACAGCTGGGTGTGTCGGAGAAACAGTAGGAGGACTGTCTTTCCACATAGCTCTGTGTGGCGGCCATGTTGGAATGGTCCCACACTCGACAAAAGGTAAATAAAGTAAGTCAGGGGTATAATGGTGTAGGAGTAACCGTACCGAGGAATATTCAGAATAGGACACATGAGGGTGTATCGACAGTTGTACGTAGAGACTAGACCCAAATAGAGATGTCTCGTGATATCGCAGTGAGATGGTAGACTGGTAATCCCCCTAACCTCTGTGGTTGGAACGTCGGCCATCTTGAAACGGGTCTAAGGAGTACCAAAGTGTGTATATGGTTTAGAAGATGGGGTGGTCTTCATTAAGGTACAGGGGTTATGGATGGCGGGTATAGTATAGTAGGGTCCGTCCCTGATGTACGCGTGTCATCGTATAGGTATCTCTATGTCAAAGATCTGAGATGACACGTGAGGGGGTGTACACAGGTGGTGCATCCGTACTGCGCCCGTGTGGTGGTCCCACAATGTCAGGCAGTAAAGTGAGGTACTAATCACCCATTAATTTGTGGGAAGGGAGCGTCGGCCATTGTGGGTCCAAGATACTGTACAAGTTAATGTGTCAGTAGAATGACTAGTTGTGTTTGGTTGCACATAGGTGTGGTCGTAGATGAATGTGATTGATCAGAAAGGTACTCATAATCTGACATTCAATGTTGTAGGTGGTGACAATTCTTTAGTGAGGGTCCGAAGGCTACAGGTGTCTGCACACCGAACCTCTCATGTGTCCACACATTTTTTGAAGCTGTAGTTCTAATTACAAGTGGGAGGAGACCCGTAGTATAGGTCTGGAGATAGAAGCTTAAAGGGTGAAGGTCCGGTGGGTACCGGTAATAACACATAAACCCTCTCATGTGTCCACTCATAAAAACTGCAATAATCTATATGCACATGGTCAGAAAGCCGTAGAAATGGTGTGGGAATAGAGCATGGGGTCAGGGCTACTGTCAGAGCATGAAGATGTCGGGCCTGCAGAGGATGGCAGAATAGGGCTATGATGGCCGATGTTATGGATTGAGGGAACTCCATGGGATGTCGTCGTTGAGACCTGTGACATCAGTGCGGAGTCTAAAGACCCAGCGTTGTTCTGTTTTGAACAGGTTGGTTGGTGTCCATGAAGGATTGTGGTCAATCACAGTCCATTTGAGACTGTCAGGGGAGTGGTTGTGTTCCAGGAAATGATTCTGCAGTCTGGTCTGTGTTTTCTTGCACCGTATTGTGCTTTTGTGTTCTCCGATGCGGGTTTTGACAGGTCTAGTTGTCATGCCTATGTATCGGAGTCCGCACGGGCAAGAAATCAGATAGATGCAGTTCTTGGTGTTGCAGTTGGTGTGGCGTCTTAATTGCCAAGGTCTAGAAAGGCCTAGGTCCAACTCTTTCACAGGTTTGGTCTGGGGGCAGACAGTACAGGAGCCACATGGGAAATGGCCTACAACCGGGGGTAGTGCCCACAGAGTTTCTCGTGGTTTAGAGTTCGTTCTGGGGCGAGTATGCACCAAGATGTCTCTTAAGTTCTGAGTACGTTTGAACGAAAAGAGGGGGCAGGGACCGGGGTCAAAGGAACCAGTTTTAAGTATTTTCCAATGACGTTTCACTATCCTCTGGATGTTGTTTGAGAGAGGGGTGAAAGATGTCACGCAGGTCAGTGCCAGGTTCTCTGATTTAGTCTTTGTTTCTAGCAGTGCATCACGGTTGTTATTCCTGGCCCTTTTGTGAGCTGTTTTAATGATGCTGGTGGGATACTTCCTTGTCATGAGATTCTTTTCCAGGATGGCTGCTTGTGCTTCGAACTCATTGAGGGTGTTACAGTTCCTTCTCAATCTGAGAAACTGACCTACAGGGAGGTTGTCCCTCAATGCTTTCGGGTGGTGGCTCTGATAGAGTAGGAGGCTATTCCTATCAGATGGTTTCCTGTAGTTCGTAGTTAGTAAGCAGCCATCTTTCAAGGATATAGAGAGATCCAGGAAGGGAATCGACTCATGAGAGTGGGTACCTGTGAATTTGAGGAAAGGATTGATGGTATTCATCCATGCGAAGAAAGCAACACATTCATCTGTACTCCCTCTCCAGAAGACAAGGATGTCATCAATGTAGCGCCGCCATAGAAGGATATTGTTTTGGAAGGGGTTGGTAGGATTTTGGATTTTGTCTTCTTCCAGTTTGGCCATGTATAGACAGGCCAGGCTCGGCGCAAAAGTACTCCCCATGCATGTGCCCTGTATTTGATGGTAAAGTTTGTTGTTAAACTCGAAAAAGTTTTCTTTGAGCGCGAGTTGGGCACATTCGCAGATAAACGGTATGGGAGTGATATATGGCCATGGATCCAGAGAGTGTAGCGCATCTTCCAGGACCATCAGTGTGTCGTCCTGGGGTATATTGGTGTATAGTGCAACTACATCTAGGGTCACCAAAAGGTCGATCGTGTCAGGGGAGCTGAACTGGTGTATCAGATTGAGTACTTCCATGGTGTCTTTCAGGTAGGTAGGGGTTCTTTCTACGAGTGGTCGTAAGAAGAAATCACAGAATTTACTCAGTGGTTCTAATACAGAGTTAATCCCAGACACTATGGGGCGGCCCGGGGGGGGGTTGATACCCTTGTCTAGTATCCAATTAACTTTGGACATAAATTGTGCCTCCAAACTTAGTCGACTACCGGCGATCCTGGAGGCACGTAGGTGTTCAGAGAAGAATTCCCGGGGCTTAAGTAAGTACCTGACTTCAGCTACCGTACTGAGCTCTGTTTGTACTATCATTACCTTGCTCAGTCAGCCACAGGGCTCTTTTAAACTAATATGTTTCCTCTCTCCCTCTTCCCCCTCCCACCTTCCCCGCAGTGTTATTGCTAATCCTACGCTGGTTGTCCTCCCTTTTTTTAGCTGGCGCCCCGCGCCCCAGTTGATCTTTATCCGGTATAGCCTGGACCCTAATTCCTTTGGGTAGGTCTACCAGCGTTACTACTCATACCAGCTTGCCGCCCCCCCACCACGTAGAATAGTCTCGTGCACTGGTAACTGCTGAGTCATCTCACCGGCTCTTATATCCTATCGCACATGTTTAGACATCTAGACTTGTCGTTATGAAGCTGCCTCACTTGACACATATCGACCGTCAGACACCGGTTCAACCACAGCAGTCATGACCCCCACCTAACTCCGCACGACTCACTATGCACTATGGGAGACCACGAGGGATGTCGGCAACAAGTAGTTCCATTGGTCACCAGTCGATTATTAGACACCAGCACAACATGCTCAGTTATGCCTCCCTCTATGACCATGCATGAACTCAGCACTGTGGATTTGTCCACAATGCATGCGCTTCGCATTGAGTTAGTCTGCGCGACCAATACACCCACAGAGTCGATAGATCTATAAGTCTTTCTTGCACCCACCCCTCTCCCTTGGCATGTGGCACAACCATCATGCGAGTATTTCCCCGCACGGAAGGGTTTTGACACCAGGGATATGTATCACACCCCCTGGATTTGTTGCTGACCACTACAGCTTGCCTTTTTTGTCTCCCTATTCCTTCTTTGTTCCCCTCCCTCTCCTTTTAGGTTCGCGCTTAGGGACTCGAATACAACGGGACCCCCTAACTATGGATACATAGGATACGTATTGACCTATATTTATTATTTTTGTTTTCATTTTTCTTTTGGTCCTGACGAAGCGCTACGGATCCGTTAGGGACCGTTGGGAAGCGCGAAACATGTTGACCACCCACCACACGTTCTCACTCTCACTCTAACTTCACTATATACGGGTCGAGAGTAACAGAACTACCTACCTTTCCCCCTACTTTTCCTGAGTACTATTCAGACATCACTCCCCGTTAGATTTTAACAAGACCCAGAGGACTCATTAATAAACTACTTGGGGTTCCTATAGGTCTTTTTAGCCTCACCACATCACCCACCATCCCCACACACCCGCACGCACAACTACGGCTACTCCAATCAAAAGATCTCCGAAAGAGAGCCCTCTTGAAGGGCCCGTGAGGGACTGCAGCGCCACCCCCACGAGGAGCAACGCCCGATGATGATGCTTTGCACCCGCAAGGGTGTGTGAGGGCACTTGGAAAACCACCTAGGAGTACCTGGCCTACACCAGAGACATCACCACGAACCTTACCTACCACCACTATCTTCCCAACCCCTCAGGCAGCTCACCACTCTGGTACTGCCAATCATAGGAACTGATACCATTTTGTGTAGTGAGGCTGGGTAATGACAGGCAGGAGTGGTGGGCATTTAGAAGTACACATGTAAGTTTGGCCGGCCATTCTAGGCCAGCCAAATAGACAGGCACACTTATATTTCTCCAACCCAGCTGTGTTCACAGCCGGGTTGGATTAAAACTGCAGGCTCTGTGTCCGTGTCTGAGCGGCAGACCAGCCCGCTCAGACCAGTCCTGGCGCTGCTCTCATAGCATGAGGGCAGCATCTGGAGTGGCAGTGGAGTCCGTGCCTCCCCAGAGACCGCAGGGAGTGAAGTGCAGAGGCAGGCATCAGGGCAGCGAGAGGTATGTTTTTAAAATAATAATTTTACCCTCAAATCCTCCACACACACTACCACCCCCCTTTTTTGGTGTGCAGCAGCCACCACTGGAAGTTCCACTGATTCTTATCTGCAGGGCAGTAACACGAAAAACTGAGCATGCATTATTCAATGAGTTAGAGAATTCACATTTGGCCAGGCAGTTCTGTGCAACGTTTTAAAGGTGAGCTCCTTTTTTCTCCTTCCAGTACTTCTTGGTATTATACCGTTTACTATTCTGATTCAAGAATGAGAATCCATAAAAGATCCAGTGGTAGGGATGAAATCATTTATTTGGAACTGCAGTTCTCCAGCATTGGTTTCTTTCATGAATTCACATGCAGACTTCCCTCTTCGCTGCTTATAGGCTTACCAAATACTTCTATCTAGTAACACAAATGATTTTTAATATGAGTTATACTGAAGTTCAGTGTGCCTTCATCTTTTTTCCTGGAGATCCGGGCCCATCCAGTAAAGGGATAGGCTGTTATTATAGTGATTTAAACTTGTTTCCTTGGTTTGTAGATATTATGCACTAATGTTATATGTGGCCAGAGGCTCTCACCTCGATCCAGATGAATGATTCAACGTGTAAATCCATGAAAGATACCAATGTTTGAGCATTACAGTTAGAGCTATGTAACTTTCTTCTTACAGTTAGATTTAAAGCAGTGGCCTTTTCTAGAAACACATGACTAATATTTCAGAACAACCAGTCATTAATTTTGTACAGGTGTTTGCAGGTAGTGGAAACCAAGACTCCTTTTTCATCGTCAGATTTTGAGCAAGAGAGAGAAAGGCAGAAATGGGTGAAAGAAGTTGGAAGAGAAAGTTATGAAAGCAAGGATGAGAAAAGATCAGCAAGAACGAGATAGAGACCAGAAGTGTAGAGTGGGAGAAGATAATTGCACAAAATGCACAAATTGGATTCTAAACTAGACCGCTGTGGAATTCAACAGCCTCCTAGGAAAAACTCTGGATCCCTGTACTTAAGAAAATACTTACAATTATTATTTTATCTTTTTTACACAAATTAAGTACTGTAGCTATCCAGTCCCTAATGTATGAACCGGCAAGCATCAGGTGGAAGGAGACTGTGCTTATATCTGACAGAAGGAGCATAAATAAGTAGCACATGATTTAACAGAATACACTGAATTTTCACTCAGTCTTTGGTAACCTTATTTTATCAATTCCAGTAACTGTAGCTACATAATGTCAGTAGGCGGTTGCCATATTAAGATCACCTAGTGTTAAATACTGACTCTTTCATCATTTGCTCAGTACTTTTGTTTTTGTGTTTTTTATATCTTCCTGTTAACTTTAGATCTGGATTACTCAGCACTTTGGTGGGAGAAAGATCTGTGACTCAAAGATGGGAGGTAAGTCATTATAATGATGTTTGTGGAGATGTATTTATGGTTAATGATCCACTCTTTAAAACAATGGTTGTATGTGTTCTGCTGTCTCACCATAAATATAAATCTTCAAACCTGGATCCACAAAAAACCCTGACGAGGAGTGAAGCATAGGAAAATGACTTTCTCTCCAGTGACACACATTAGATTGGAGGACATTTTTGGCTCAAGAATGAATACATTTCAAACCGGTTTACGTTTCTTGCTTGCAGGTTTTTAAGCCCCCCCCCTTCCCATTGAAACAGAAAGTTTGTTGAAATAATATATGCCACTTTATTTCCAACATTTATACATAGAGGTAATGTACAAGTGTAATAGAAACTGCTTAAATAACGATTAGAAAACGTGCAGTTTGCACTGATGTTCAGTTGTAGCACTACAAGCGCACAGAACTTTCAACTCGGACAATTGTCTATACTGGATGGGTGTACACCTTGATGCTGGTGTCACAATCCTGCCATAGTTTATAGAACCAAAACACAATAATAGCTCCTTGGTGTTGTGGTAAAAAATGTATTAGAAGAGGGGGACCTGGCCAAGGTGTGGGCGCAGCAGCACACACTGTAGCTGAGGTATGGGCTCCAAAAAGTCCTTACAATGCCATGCCTCTGTAAATAAAATCTAAGATTAAACCCTCTGATGGCAGGAGGAACTCAAACGCTCCATTTCTGAGCATCTGCAGTATTAGGCGGGTGCTAACCCAGGTCAGCCCTGAGGATCTGGTGCCATTGCCAGAATGGTTATACAAAGATAAACGCCCGAGCGCTCCTGGGCCCTCTAATGTCAGCAGAATCACCAATGTGGTTGGGCCCATGTAAAGCAGGACAGGGGTTAGGACACACAACTCAAAATACAGGAAAATATACCCCTCAAGCTCAATTCCAATCAGCTGCTATATGGCTCAAATGAATCAGCAGTATGAGTCCTCTATGAGCAGAGTGTCACAGACCAGGAGCAATTACAAATTGGACCTTTAGATGCTTCCTCTTGTTGACTAAAAGAGAGGAATTGTAGTGTTTGAAAGGAGTGCTTTTAAATCGATCCTATTGCGATAATTCATTCAAGTTTCAAGAGTCGCTAGATATAGATGAAAATTCTATCTTTGAGATAAGGGTAACCAGATGTTTCCAGCTATGTTAACTGGTTTTCAGCCTAATCCCTTGACACATGCAATTGACACTAGTCGTTGTGAGAAAGTGCCCTTTTTTGACATGGTCACCCCACTTTTTGCCCGGTAATTGATGCAATTTTGACTGGAAGTGCACTGGGTTCCTGCTAACCAGTCCCCAGTGCCAGATCTTATTCCCAAAAACTGTGCAATTGTGACCCCAATTGGCAATACCTTTAGCACTCCCTGTAAGTCCCATGGTACTCGAGTAAGTGGTACCCATGTTACCTCGGGTAAGGAAGCTAGAGGGTCCTTAATTGCTGCAGCACAAATTGTGCTGCCCTGAAGGACTCCTCACCTAACACATACAGACTGCCACTGCGGGCTGCATGTCGTGGTGCAGACAGGTAAAAACACGACATGGCACACATCTCTGTGTGCCATGCCCACAGACACTGCAATCAGTATATAGGAAAGTCACCCCTACAGCAGTTATTACAGCCCTATGGTAGGTTGGGCTATACTATAAGTGAGGACATATCTGCATGAGCAGATCTGCCCCTGTGCTGGTCAGCTCTATTGTTGCCAGTACAAGTGAACAGGGAAGCCATTTTAAGTACAGGTGCAGGATACCGGTGAAAACGAGTTCACCAGCTACATGATGGCTTCTTGTATTAATAAACCCACACTGATGCATGTGTTGGATTTATTAATGTATGCACACAGAGGTGCCTCCTGAAAATCTACCAGCTGCTGGTGTGCTGACTGAATGGTTTTTGACAGCCTGCCACCAGAGACAAGTTTCTGACCCACGTGGGGGTCAGAAACTTGTCTCTGGTGGCAGACTTTGCTCTCAGGAGATCAGAAACAAAGCATCCTCGGGCAGAGGATGTTTAAACCCCGTCCCACAGGATTACCTGCAGATTAGCATTCCAATGCAGGGGAAATTCAAAGAGCCCCCCGTCTTTGGTATGCAAATTTGGGTTTCAAAACACAGGAGAGGAAGCTGATCCCCTTTGTCTAGAGTGAGTCATTTGGTACCTGGACAGGCAGGAAAATTAGCTAATCAGATAGGCGTGCCCACCCCTAAGGTGAGCTACCTGAAGTGGAGACGACTGTTAAAAGTTAGCCATCTTAGTGATGGCAAACTTAGAAACTCTGGTAGTGACCCCAGGGGTAGGAAGCCTCTTGGTTCCTACCCTACACTCCCCAATGCTCCTAAATTCTGAATTTAGGGGAGCCCCTGGCAACAGAATATCAGATCCTGCCAACCTGAAAGAAGACGACTGACATGAATAGTCACAACAACAGAAGCCCCAGCATCTGACTTGACGCCAACCCTTCCAGCCTGCCTGCTGAATTCGACAATTGCACCAAAAAACGATTTGTCCCACTGCTGCTGTGTCTCCAAAGCCTGGGATACCTCCGAGCATTTCACCCAGGAACCAAGAACTCCTGTGGAACAGTGTAACTGCTCCCCTTCATCCTGCAAGTACAAAAGACTAAACTGTGAGGCTCCAGGGCCACGAAAACCCAATGCCGGAAAACACCACTACAACTGAGACGCCTAGCCCGAACTGAAGTGGGCCAACTGTGCCAACGTGATCCCCAGACCCTCCAGATTTGAAGCCCTCCTTGGATTTCCCCACTTTAACCTTCTCAATGTGGCCTGCAGCCTCTGTTTGCAAGCCCCCTCAACCACGACCGCTCCCGGTGACATAAACCTGACACTTAAGAACACCTCTGCACCCGTCACCCCTGGCCTGTGGAGAAGAGGACCCTGAGCATCGTGAGGCCTTATCCTCCCTGTTGGTTCAGCTGACTGGCCTCCCAGTCCAGACTTGCAGCTTCTTTTCATGAAGACTGACCCCCATAGATTAATTTTGGGCTCCCACTACTGTGTTGCACCACTGCAACCAGCTGCTCTAGTGCCACTGGAGGTGACCTGCTGGTGCTGCCTTGGACCTTGCTCCATACTCACATCAAGTCCAGGAGATTGGTCTCGTAAGTCGCTGTACTTGTTTTTCCTCTCATAAGATAACATTGCAGCTTCTGAAAAAGGCACTGTCGATTTTTCAAACATAAAAGTATTTCTCTTGCAAAACTTATTTACCTGATCGTATTGATTCTGGTGCCTGAACATATATAAAGGTGTGTTATTTTTAGGTCTCGGCTAGCGAAGGCTGCGCTTGCGCAGTCTCGCTCGCGAGATTTAATGACTTGGAGAAGAGGGGCTTGAACCCGCCCCTCTTCTCCCTTGTTCTCCATTGGCTGGCCTTGTAAATGCTGGCCAGCCACTGGAGAAGAGGTCAGTCACTCCGATTAGGCCCCGTCCTTTTCGGATCGGGGGGCGTGATTTTTGCGAAAAGTCTCAGGGAGGAGACAACAGCAAAACACGCCCCCGAATCCGAAAAGGACGCTGCCTTTCTCCGAGGCATTTCTGCTCTGCCTCGGAGAAACGTTACAACAAACAAATGATGGACGGAATGCTGACAATGCAGACATTCTCCCCCAGTCAAGAGATCTGGGTTAAATCCATCGTTCTTTTGCCCACTACGCCACCCCAGTTCAGACATGGCCATATGCAAATCAGTCTTGACCCTGTGCCTCATGGGAACAGTCCAGCCCGAACTGCCAAGCCATGTCTTCCCTGGACCGGAATCAAGCATCCTAGGACCGGTTTCTGGCTATCAGCCGTCATCAGCCAGGATAGCTTGACTCCAGTGGCGTAGTGAGCACGGGACCCACGTCTGGGCATACCCATCCCACTTAGGGCGAAAAACGTTACAACAAACAAATGATGGGCGGAATGCTGACAATGCAGACATTCTCCCCCAGTCAAGAGATCTGGGTTAAATCCATCGTTCTTTTGCCCACTACGCCACCCCAGTTCAGACATGGCCATATGCAAATCAGTCTTGACCCTGTGCCTCATGGGAACAGTCCAGCCCGAACTGCCAAGCCATGTCTTCCCTGGACCGGAATCAAGCATCCTAGGACCGGTTTCTGGCTATCAGCCGTCATCAGCCAGGATAGCTTGACTCCAGTGGCGTAGTGAGCACGGGACCCACGTCTGGGCATACCCATCCCACTTAGGGCGAAAAACGTTACAACAAACAAATGATGGACGGAATGCTGACAATGCAGACATTCTCCCCCAGTCAAGAGATCTGGGTTAAATCCATCGTTCTTTTGCCCACTACGCCACCCCAGTTCAGACATGGCCATATGCAAATCAGTCTTGACCCTGTGCCTCATGGGAACAGTCCAGCCCGAACTGCCAAGCCATGTCTTCCCTGGACCGGAATCAAGCATCCTAGGACCGGTTTCTGGCTATCAGCCGTCATCAGCCAGGATAGCTTGACTCCAGTGGCGTAGTGAGCACGGGACCCACGTCTGGGCATACCCATCCCACTTAGGGCGAAAAACGTTACAACAAACAAATGATGGACGGAATGCTGACAATGCAGACATTCTCCCCCAGTCAAGAGATCTGGGTTAAATCCATCGTTCTTTTGCCCACTACGCCACCCCAGTTCAGACATGGCCATATGCAAATCAGTCTTGACCCTGTGCCTCATGGGAACAGTCCAGCCCGAACTGCCAAGCCATGTCTTCCCTGGACCGGAATCAAGCATCGGAGAAAGGCAGTCGTGTGCTCGTCCGCTCCCCCTTCGTCCGGTTGCTGCTCTGGTCTCCTCACCTCTCCAAGGGTCCAGTTTGAACATGAAAAACACGTGTTGACCTCTGACGGGAAACCTGGCGGGTTAAGAGTTAAAGCTCCGCTCCCTGGGGAGTAAGAGGAGCGCTTCCTGCCTGAAAGTCATGCATGACGCAGCGAGTCACGGCCTGGGCCCTCCCCCGAGCTCTAGGCTCAGTGACAGAGCTGCAGCCGCCTGGGAGTCCTGAAGGGAAGCTCAAGGCTACGGAGCGCGGTTCGAGCTCGCAGTTGCGATCCCCGAGAATGTGACGTCTGAGCAGCAGCATGCGTCAGAGACCTGCACACAACGTCAGCATGAGAGCGGCGGTCGTGCTGGGGCTCCTGGCACTGGGCTTCCCGCCCCCCCGGCGCCTGCGAAGAAAGTGAGCGCGTGTCTTTGCGCTGTATTTGTACACAGGTTGAGCGCCGCCCCCCTCACTCCCATAGGAGTGGAGGGTCTCTCTCGAGTTTTGACTACTTACGTTTCAGCTTCCATTGTATGTACCAACTTAACTCAGTTTCTTCTTCAGGTGAGCTAATATTTGAAACTAGACCAAATTCTGGCCAAACAGCAATGGGAGCGCGAGGGCAGGATGCAAGAGGGCAAACACCAATCAAGCAACAAGCCAGCGCCACCCCTAGCTCTGTTGTGGCCCTCGGCACCAGACCCCTATAAGTAAGGATACTTTTTAGAGTTACCGGGTGACTCCGTGTCACCAGGGGCGTCGTGGTCTATCCCTGGTCGTGCATTTGACACCCCTGGGAGTGGGTAACTGTTCACCTTAAATGAACCCACTGAACAGAGTGGTTTGTCGAACGGAAGTCTGGACTAGAATTGGGAGTAATTTGGAATCGTTAATTCTGCTGATATCTGTCGCGAGTAATAATACACTTAAACGTTTCTGGGCAAGACGTTCGTTTCTCGTGTTATTTTATTCCGAGGTTGTATTCTTTGGCATTGATTAACTAATCGGTAAAGATTGCACTTCTGCATTTCTAGTCCTTAAAAAACAAACAAATATAATTGTTGGCGAGCGTTGAGTCACCCGAACAATTTATTCCGAAAGCTTTTACGGGATTCGCCCTTCAAACGGTTGTGCACATTCCATTAAATACTTTAGTAACTATCCTGGTTGATAAAGACAAACGAAACTGCTTTAAAACAGCCCTTGCATTTGAAAGGGACGACTGTTTGCCACAGTGTGATTCTAAGCATGGAGAAGTTAGAGGAGCCTTCCTCAAACCTAGTGCACGGATGTCTGGTCTCAGCAGCGTGCAGATTTCTCGGCAGTGCACAAATCCTGGTCTGAGCCAGTGTTTGGATATCATGTCTCAGCAGCATGCAGATCTCTCGCCGGTGCCCAGCAGTGCTCAGAGTGTGTGGCGCTGTGCAGTCCCCTCTGCGGCTCCCGGCATGTGACCACGGCATGCGAGCCACCGTCCACGACCAGTCCATTTAAATCAAAGTATGACTCCGAGATCGTTTACTGGAACGGCATCTGCTTGCCACTTGCCGTCCCCGTAGAACCTGCTTTCCCATTTTCCCCACAGAGAACACTTCTCCCTGGATGGAGAGAAAGGAGGGGGTGAGGGAGAAGAATTTAGGGAGAAGTGAGCATGACAAGTTGGTGCACTCCTGCGTGCGCTTTAAGCCTGCTCCCGGTGTACTCCGGGTTCCCCAGCCGTCCTTCCCGTGAACAATCACACAGCATGCACTGTCCACCGATTTATTATTAATATGCAGTTTTGCTTCGGGCAACACGGAACGTGAGGGGCGGAAAGGGGGGGTGGAGAGGGAGTGTGTAAAGAAGACACATGATCAAAGTAAATTAAAAAGACAGCTAGGGGGAGGGCTGCTGTATATCCGGGTAGAGTTGGGAGCACCTCCTTTGTTCCGCTGACAGGCACTTTGTGCTCAGGGTCTCTGCGGGCCGCGGGGGCTTCTAGGCCTCAGGGGTGCAGGCGGGAAACACTTGTGGAAGGAGGCACCCTGGCGCAGATACACCCTCACTCTAGGGTTGAGCATGGAGCTGGAGGCTGCTGGAGGGGAGCCTGGGCCGATGCGATCAGTGAGGTGAGTGTGAAAGCCCCCTCCTGCCAGCCAACAGGCCTGTACACCCCACCCCCAGCAGTGCCGTGGTGACGGAGGGTAGGTGGATGGGCGCTGTCTCAACTCCACTTGCTTTAGTTTATCTCTCATCTATACTTTCAATCATCACGTGTCTTTCTTTTACTTTTATCGAGACATACTTTTAATAATTTCAATCTGTTCGTTGTTTCTTTACAGAGCTCTTAATCCCATGTTATCCTACTTGATTACTTTCCAATTGTTGTATTTCTTTCTTATTGTTTTCTGTCGCTGTTTTAATTGTTTTTATTGTTCATTACTCTCTTTCTCTATTGTTTCACTTTGATTTGGTTGAGACTTGACTTCTTAATTTTCCTATTTTTTTCACTTGTTTTATTTACTACCGAGCGTGGGGACACCACGCTCGGTTTGGCAGCCTCGCTATGTATATGTTAGCAGACCTGTTCCGCAAGAGGCCCATGAACAGTAGGGATGGCGCTCAGGAGGTCGGCACAACAGCGGCACAATCAGTACAGGCGAGGGGGTGGACCTCGTTAGGGAGAGGGGCGGCCAATGTTACCACCGGGCACTGGGTGCGTGGCTAGTGTCATAGGCGCTCAGGAGGCTCACAGTGAGTACAGGCGAGGGGGGGTCCTCTGGGGGGAGTACTGGGGCACACTTTTATGTGCCTCTCCTTCAGGGTTTGAGTTGAAGTACTTCCCTTATTCTGAGCACTCCTAACCCCTCCTCATCACAGTGGTGAATACAGAACACGACTATCTCCAGTCTTGAAACTTCCGACCACACGCAGCCTGCCAGGCCAGCATTACCCTGCCTTCCTGTCAGGGCTGTGTGTGGGTGTGGCTGTGTGTGTGGGTGTGGCTGTGTGTGTGGGGGTGGCTGTGTGTGTGGGGGTGGCTATGTGTGTGGGGGTGGCTGTGTGTGTGGGGGTGGCTGTGTGTGTGGGGGTGGCTGTGTGTGTGTGGGGGTGGCTGTGTGTGTGGGGGTGGCTGTGTGTGTGGGGGTGGCTCTGTGTGTGTGGGTGGCTCTGTGTGGCTCTGTGTGTGGGTGGCTTTTTTTGTAGGTGGCTCTATGCGTGGTGGGTCTGTCTGTGTGTGGGTAACTGTGTGTGTGTAGGTGGCTCTGTGGGTGGCTCTATTTGTGTGTGGGTTGCTCAATGTGAGTGGCTTTGGGTGTGTGGGTCTGTGTGTGGGTGCAAATGCAATAGGTCTCGCGTTTGAGAGTGATTAAGCTATTGACATTGTAAATAACAATGCTGTTTCTTTAAATGTTTTAAAAACAAAAACATAAACAAAAATAATGTCATGAGCAATGCCAATAGCTCTAACTTTACCAATGCCGAGACCATTGCATTGTAAATGCTTGTTATAAATTGGTGTGGATCGCCTCCTTGAGTGGTGTGCATCATTTATTGATTATTGTGTGTTTTTGCCGGTGTCTAACACTCCTCTCTGATAAGCCTAAGCCTGCGCGACCACACTACCCCCTAGAACACCTTGGGATTGCTAGAGCATGCCCCTATCCAGTTATAAGGGAAAACCTACATATCCTCTTTGCCCAGAATATCGTTTTGATATACCATATAAAGATCCAGCTTCCTACAGTCGTCCTTAAAGTACACCAGTCCAAGTCCTGAAGAGAGCCTGGAATAATATGGGGTTGAAACGTGTTGACATGTGATAGGATAAGGGAATAGGATAAACAACAAAGGACCTGGATTGAGGCTCTCAGAATGACAAATCTGAAAGAGACACTTTAGTGATAGATTCCTTACCTTCGAATATTCCCAGGCATCAAACTGGATACGGAAAGTTTTGCTAGCAGTATCCCTGCGCGTCAGTAGGTGGCGTCCTGCGCCTCCGCGTCCGTCGCTGGCGCCATAAGCGCCGAGATGACGTCACAGACTACTTAGGCGCCACCAATGCGCGCTGACATCAGTTCTTTCTTTTTCCGCGCCAGAACGCGCAGATCCGGTTAGAGCACGTACCTTAGTCACTTTTTGACTAACTCTTTTGAGACTTTTGTCTCCTGTTCACTTTGGTTTCCTGGTGCACGTAGGGATGCCTGGATTTAATTCTGGTGGGGCCTGCCGTCACAACATGTCTGTGGCAGACCCCCACGATGTCTGCCTCTACTGCCTGGAGACCGGCCACGACTACCGGTCCTGTCTGGACTGTTGGGCCATGGCCCGAAGGCCTTGAGGGAGCGGCACCGGAAGCTGCTGGAGGTCTGGTTCTCGTCCCAGTGCCATTCCCGGTCGTGGGGCCATTCCAGGGAATGCTCGGTGGGGCCACAGTCCTCGCTCCTCGGGCTCCAAGACGACACAAAAAGAAGCTGAAGAAGCGTGTTCGCTCTCTGACATCCCCCGGTGGGTCCCCGGATGCGGACGAGGGGGACCGGGGTTCTGCCCCGGCGGCTCCTTTTGAGCCCGGGAGTCCTGCGGCCTACCCACCTTACCCGGGTCCGTCGGCGACCCCCACACAGGTGCAAGAATTTCTTGCTACCATGGACCGCCTCTTTAGGCCTCGGGCTCCCACCGGCGCGCCTTCGGGCCCTGCGGTCCCGTGTTCCGATCCTGTTGGGCCGCCGGCGCTGCTGGCAGATCCAGCTTTGGCACCACAGGATCCTGCGCCGTTGGCTCTGGCCACGGCGCCTCAAGGTACAGCGCTGCCGGCTCCGGCGCCTCAAGGTCCAGCGCTGTCGGCCCCAGCGCCACCCTCGGCTTCGCCTCCGGCGCCGCAGTGGGTGCCATTTGTTCCACGCTTGCCCACGCTCCAGGACCATTTTATTCCTACCTGGGATCCGCATTGGGACACGGCACCAGCTCGGCCCCGGCCGGCGCCGTTCCCGACGCCGTTCTCGACGCAGTTTGTTCCTTCTCCGGCTCCTGCTCTGCTGCCGCGGTCTGTTCCGTCTGCGACAGAGGTGGAGGACGACTGGGTGGGGTACTAGGACCTTCTTGCACATCAGTGTGACTCTGAGCAGGACTGGGCGGATGACTTGGAGGATGCCGGCGACCTCGACATCTTTGTTCTCCTTGGCCAGCTTGGGGCTGTGGTCAGTGAATACCGCCTGCCTATTGGGCCGCTTTTCCCACGCGGTGTGGGACACAGTTGCGCAGGTGTTACCTCAGTTCCCTGAGGAGACCCAAGCTGTGTTGTCTCAAGCCATTACAGAAGGTAAAGATGCGGCTAAGTTTGCCATTCGGTGTGGTTTAGACACCGCGGACTCCTTAGGTGGAGCAATTTCTACGACTGTGGTGCTTCGTCGCCACGCCTGGCTCAGATCTACCAGGTTCTCGCCAGATGTCTAAAACTCACTCATGGACATGCCCTTTGATGGCACTCGCCTGTTTGGCGATAAGGCCGACAGTGTGCTGGAGCGTTTTAAGGACTCACGGGCCACGGCCAAGTCCTTAGGTCTTTCCACGAAAAGCCCAGCCACTCCTGAGTTTCTTTCCTTTCGTGGTAATGGAAGGGGCGTCCAGGCCCGTTCTTCCAGCAAGCCTGTGTGTCCAGAACCAGCTTCAGCGCGGACGCGGTTTCTGCAGGGGGAGGGTCTGGGAATCAGCATGGGGTCAGTCCACCTCCACCCCCGCCGTTTCAGCCTCCAAACCTTCCTAATCCGAGCCTTGTGGGGCATTCCACACCAGTGGGTGGCAGGGTCCGCCTTCATCTCTCCCACTGGCACGGTATCATTTCGGACAAGTGGGTGTTGCAGATCATCTGCATGGGTTACACCCTTCCCTTTCAGTCCACCCCTCCAGCCATGCCGCCTCAGTTCCACTGCCTGTCGGGGGAACACTTGGCACTTCTCTGGCAGGAAGTCACAGCCCTGTTGGCCAAGTGGGCCATCGAGCTTGTTCCTGGGCCAGAAGTAGGGAGTGGTTGTTATTCCCACTACTTTCTGGTCACCAAGAAGGACAAGGGGGCTTGCGCCCCATCCTGGACCTCAGGAACGTCAATCGCTTCCTTTGGAAGGAGAAGTTCAAGATGTTGACTCTAGCCCAGGTCTTGGCTGCCCTCGACCCTGGAGACTGGATGGTAGTGTTGGACTTGCAGGACGCATATTTTCACATCCCCGTCCTGCCCGCCCACCGGCGTTACCTGCGGTTCAAGGTAGGCCAGGAGCATTTTCAGTTTGCCGTGCTCCACTTCGGCCTTACCAGCGCCCCTCGGATGTTCACAAAGGTGATGGAGGTGGTCGCAGCTCACCTGCGCAGGTCAGGGGTGTCAGTCTTCCCTTACCTCGACGACTGGTTGCTGAAGGCGAACTCCCCCCAGACAGTCGTCAACCAACTTCAGACTACAGCCGACGACCTGCATTTGCTGGCGTTCTCCATCAACGTGCCGAAGTTGCACCTGTGTCCCTCTCAAAAGCTCCCCTTCATCGGAGCGGTTCTGGATTCAACGCTGTTTTGGGCTTCTCCTCCCGAGCTGTGAGTACGGGATATTCAGGCTATGATTCCAATCTATCAGCCTCTATCCCGGGTTTCAGTCAGGATGACCCTCCGGCTCCTGGGCCTGATGGCCTCCTGCATCCTACTGGTGCCACATGCCAGATGGCGTATGTCTACTCTGCAGTGGGACCTGAAGTTCCACTGGGCGCAGCATCAGGGCAACCTGTCCGATCATGTCCAGATCTCGGAGGGCACTGCAAAACAATTGCAGTGGTGGCTCACAAATCACGATTGGGTCAATGGCAGATCCCTCTCTCTTCCCCAACCGGAGCACTCAGTGGTGACGGACGCGTCCCTCCTGAGATGGGGTGGCCACATGGGAGAGGCGGAGATCAGAGGCCTCTGGTCTCCAGCGGAGTCCCGACTCCATATCAACCTTTTGGAGCTTCAGGCGATCCGTCATGCACTGAAGGCATTCCTTCCTGTTGTCCGGGGAAGTGTGATGCAGGTGTTCACGGACAACACCACCGTCATGTGGTATTGCAACAAACAGGGAGGGGTGGCGTCGTGGACCCTATGTCCGGAGGCTCTGCGCCTCTGGACATGGCTGGAACATCAAGACATTACCTTGGTGGTTCAACACCTGGCAGGTTCTCTGAACGCCAAGACGGACAAACTCAGCCGTCGGTGCTTGATGGATCACGAATGGCGTCTGCACTCGGAAGTGGCGCATGGTCTCTTCCTGCAGTGGGGAGAGCCTTGGTTAGATCTATTCGCAACCGAAGAGAACGCGCAATGTCATCAGTTCTGTGCGTTGGAATTTCCAAGGCGGCACTCGCTCGGCGATGCTTTTCGTCGCGAGTGGAGTTGCCGTCTGTTGTAGGCCTATACCACTTCTGCCCAGAGTGCTGAAGAAGATTCGGCGCGACCGGGCCCAAGTCATCCTTGTGGCTCCGGATTGGGCACGAAGGTACTGGTATCCCGAGCTACTCAGCATGGCGATAGATCCCCGATCCGTCTGCCTCTTCGGGAGGATCTTCTGTCGCAACAGCAGGGGGCGGTTCTCCACCCGAACCTGTCCAGCCTCCACCTCCATGCGTGGAGCTTGAGCGGCGACAGTTGACAGCTTTCGATCTTCCTCCCAAAGTCTGTGATGTTATTCTGGCAGCCCGGCGTCCCTCCACTAAAACGGTATATGCCTGCAGGTGGAACAAGTTTGTGGCATGGTGCACAGCCTTTCTAAGGCTTCCAGATCAGCCTTCTCTCTTTAAGTCCCCGGTTGTTAACCGTTTCCTCAAGGGCATTACGCACATGTTTCCTCCCGTGCCTTTCATAATGCCTCAATGGGATTTGAATCTTGTCTTGACCTTTCTGATGTGTGCTCCATTTGAGCCCCTTCATAATTGTCCTTTACGTCTTCTCACTCTCAAGACGGCTTTCCTGGTAGCTATCACCTCTGCCAGAAGAGTGTGTGAGCTCCAGGCTCTTTCTTCTAAACCTCCTTTCCTTTCTGTTCATCCGGGCAAGGTAGTGTTGAGGGCCCGTCCTTCTTTCTTGCCAAAGGTTGTCACGCCCTTCCACATCGGGCAGACCATCACTTTGCCCACCTTCTTTCTGCCCCCGCATCCTTCGAGGGAGGAAGAGAGGCTCCACCGTCTGGACCCAAAACGTTCGCTCTCGTTCTATCTGATGCGTACACGACAGTTCCGGCTGGATGACCAGCTCTTTGTTGGTTACGTGGGCGCCAAAAAAGGTTGGGCCGTGCACAAGAGGACCATCTATCGGTGGGTCGTTCTGTGCATCAAAGCCTGTTACTCCTTGGCTAAGAAGGAGCCTCCTGTGGGGATGCGTGCCCATTCTACCAGGGCGACTGCAGCCACTACTGCTTAGGGACGCGGCGTTCCCTTGCAGGACATTTGTCAGGCAGCTATGTGGGCCTCGCTGCACACGTTCACCAAGCATTACTGCAATGACAGTCAAGTCCGGAGAGACTGCTTCTTTGGCCGTTCTGTTCTCCGTGACTTTCTGCTTTAATCTGTTCGCAGACCTACCACCGGGGCTGGTATTGCTGGGGTATCTATTCTAAGGTAAGGAACCTATCACTAACGTGTCTCTTTCAGATGCACAAGTTACTACTTGTGTAACTATATATCTGTAAGAGACATTAGTTAGTGATAGATTCCTTACCGCCCCACCCATCCTCCCCGTTCTGCGAACTGATTCTAGGGTTAAGGTCATCCCCCTTTCAAGGACCTAGTTTCATGGCACCAGTTGGCAGTTTCTTGCATGGCTCCGCGTTCCTGGCACGGAAAGTCGTGTACAGAATTGACGTCAGCGTGCATGGGTGGCGCCTAAGAAGTCTCCGTGACGTCATCTCGGCGCTTACGACGCCAGCGATGGACGCGGAGCCACAAGACGCAACCTACTGACACGCAGGGGTACTGCTAGAAAAACTTCCCGGATTCAGTCTGACGCCTGGGGATATTCAAAGGTAAGGAATCTATCACTAACTAATGTCTCTTACAGACATATCGTTACACAAGTAGTATCTTGCGCATTAGGAGCAGCCCATACTAATAAATACTCATCACTTGTTGCTATGGCCATTAAAAGTGGTTCATGAATCAAGGCTGATTTGTTTCCTACTTGGACGCCAAAACAATGGACTTGTTTATTTCTCTTAATTATTCCAGGTTGTGTTGATTTTTTGGGGATACTATTCTTACAAAGATGATTTACTGTACATGTATTACGCACATGCACAATGACTCAATTTGGATGAATTTGCAGTATATTTTTGGGAATACACATTCTGCGCTCAGAGAAGTACCACCAATTATGGTGCAATGTGATCTCTTCTACTGTTTGAAAAATTATCCATTTGGGTTGTTTAGTTCAGTTGTAGGATACGTTTAATTCTTTTGAACTGTACAGCAGTTGATTGGAAATAGGGATTGGTATACTTTTTTCAAATATAAGCAGGCACACATGAATCAGAACCTCTGAAGTACACCCTTGCATTATCCCAACACTTCCTAGAACCATAAAAACTGCTGACCGGAGTGTTCCAGTCATGACGATAATCCTGGTGAAAGGAGGAGGGGGCGATGGCTGATCAGTGTGGTTACTGCAACACCCACCAGTCCTGCAGTAAATTAAGCACACAGAGCAACATTTTCTTGCACCTAATTGACTGATGAGGCTAATAGTTGAGGAGGCATGAATCCAGGATGGCCTGGAGGATCAGCCGCAAATCGAGATTGCTGGTGCAACTATCCAGTGGTAAATGCTTAAACAATCTTGGACCCTTTAATCTAAGCTGGCTCTTTATATAGTATACCAAAAAGAAGTACACTGTGTAAAGAGTCCAAGCACACGCCAGAGGAATTACAGAGGCACAAATGACACCCCAAATGCTGTGTTTTGTGGTAGTGTGGGCGAGCAGTTAGGCATATCAGAGGGTGATGCTAAGCTTTTATTGAACACACACAAGCAGTAAGACACACATCTCGATAAAGAAATCCAACACCAATTTATAAAAATAACACATACTTTTATATGAATTTAGATACCAAGATCATCAGAATCAGGTAAGCACTTTTCGAGTTATTAATTTTTACCGTTTTAAAAAGGGGACACTGCAGTTTCTGAAGCTGTGATGTTATCTAATGGAGGTAAGACTTGCACTGCATATAGGTAATCAGTGACTTACATGACCAACCTCCTGGACTGAAGGTAAGTATGGGGCAAGGTCCAAGGCATCACCAACAGGTCACCTCGGGCAACACTGGGGCGGCCAGGTGCAGAAGTGATTTTCAGGGTTAGGTGCCCAATGATATCCTATAGGGGGGAAACATGTACTGCATTCAGGCACTTCACTGCGACTTACGGGGCCAAACATTTGGACGTAAGGTTAGTATGAGGCAAGGTCTGAGGCCACATCAACAGATCGCTTAAGGAGGCTTTGGGGCGTCCGGGTGCAGAGGTGTGTTTCAGCTTTGGGTGCCCAATGTTATCCTAAGGGAGAACAGTCCAGTTAAAAAGGGACTGCTAGCTGGGACTGGGACTCCAGTCAGGCTGAACCAACAAAGGAGCTCAGGTCTGATGATGCGCGGGGATGTGTCCTCTGGCCAGTGCAGCCAGGTGCAGAGGTGTTGTAGGCGTCTGGTTTTCGTCACCAGAGGCCTCACAGTTCTTTTGGAGTGTCTGCAGGATGCATGGAAGCAACTCCACTACAACGTGGGAGTTCCTGGGTCTTAGTTGAAGGCAGGCAGTCCTCCCAGGCTTTTGGCGGCACAGCAGCTGCAGGATGAGAAGACTTTAGCGCAATCTGGAGGGAACAGCAGACAAGCCGGCAGGGTTGGTGCCAAGTCAGTTGCTTCTCCACAGTCCTTACTTCTCGAGGCGCTATGGTGTCTTTCTTCTTTCGGCTGGAATCTGATTTGCTGATGCCCAGGACTCCCCTAAATGCTAGATTTTGGAGCAACAGTGAAGTGTAGGGTAGTAGCCAATGGGCTTACTTACCTCTGGGGTTACTACCCCACTATAGGACCACTTCCTGTGGGAAGTGTGCATAGTCCTTTCCCAGAGTTCCAAATTCTACCATCACCAAGATGGCAGACTTTTAATTTCATATCGACATCAGGTAGCTCTGCTTAGGGATGGAACTACCTTGAGGGTGGTGACGCCTCTGGCTACAAATTTTCCCGCATGTCCTGACACCAAATAGGCCCTTGTCAGGGTGTTGGCATCCCTCACCTCTGAGGGAAGTCAGATTTGCATGCCAAAGACGGTGGGCTCTTTGAAGCATCCTGCCTTGCAATGCTAATTTACAGCCTTCATGGAGGAGGTGTAAAGTACCTCCCTCCAGAGCAGGAACTGTTTCTGACCTTGTGAGAGCATGGACACTCACCACTGGGGTTCAGAAACTCGTCTGTGGTGGCAGGCTGGACTTGCCCAGTCAGCCAGCATACTAGAGGGATGGTAGGTTTCAGGGGATACCTCTAAATGTACCCTCTGGGTGCAGGTATTAATAAATCTATCACTGGAATCAATGTCAGTTTATTAATACCAGGTGTTTGATACCAATCATCATAGGTTGCAGTGAAGCTTTTGTGTAGCTGGGAAACTCATTTTGACCAGTGCCCAGTACATACCTTAAGATGGCTTTCCCGCTCACTTATAATGTCTAGTAATAGAACTAAATATCACAAGGGCATATCTGCTCATACAGATATGTCCTCACACAAAATATAATGAACCCTGCCTTAGGACTCAAAGGCCTGCTGTAGGGGTGACTTACATATATTAGATGCAGTGACTTTAGCATGGTATACAAGTAGCTAGAAAGGGGGCAAACTTGGTGTCATAACTGCAACGAAAGCTCAGTTTCCTACACAAACAAACACATACAAGTGGCAGAGTCTTTGAAGTGCTGTTCTACAGCTTTTCAACACTCCCAAGAACTATAAAAGAGGATTACCAGAGGATTATTTCCAGCATGGCGGCAATCCTTATAGCTTGAGGGGACGGTAAATCAAGAGAGCCTGTGAAGTTTTGTCATGGTGACATCCGACTGCCCTGAGTCAAGATGAGCACACAGCTCAACCTAACTGAGAGGGGGCCAGCCTCAAACCTTTCCTCAATACTTCCAAACTACATTTTTGCGATGTTGCTTAGAAACCTTTTGAATAGGTCACCTGGACTACATAGGGAACTGTGCATCATGGGAGCCTTCATCTTTGTATTGAAACCATCAGTTGTGCTAGGTGCAGGCTGACCCTTGAGCTTTGAAAAATGCATGAGTTATTAAAGTAAGATATATCAGTGTCTAAAATAAAGCACAAAAAAAACCTCAATTAAGGAGTTCCTGCATCGCTCCAAAGGGGACAGAGGAGCAACCACTGACTCAGTGGGATCATCAGAACCAAAATTTGCAAACACCAGCCACCAATGTTGACATCCAATTTTTACTACTAGAGTTTCAGAAAATATAACAGCTTTGTGTCAAGATTTCAAAAAGGCCCTGTCTGATTTAGACCAATCCCTTCAAAAGGCACAAACCTGAATAGATCACCTTGAAACCAACCTGGAAGAACAAACGCTTGACAGATGAGATAGTGCTTAGATTTGAAACACATGAATGTAAGAAAAACTTCAGTGGAAGAAAAGCTGGAGGACTATGAAAACAGCACTCACAGAAATAATATTCGTCTGGGAGTGCTGAACCAAGAGATATCAAATGTGGCTCTACAGTTGCATGTAAAATCACTGTTCCAGCGCCGCCTTCAAATGTCTGACATCTTGGAGATTGAAGTAAATTGTACCCATATCATCTTCTCACCCTTCAAAAGCTAACTCCAGACTTACTAATAAGAGTACACTTTTTCAAAATAAAAGAAACCATTATCACAGCGACCCACACCCACGATACAATCCATTTCAAAGGAAACAGCATCTCATTGTGTTTCTCTGACTCAACATTTGGCGAGCAACACAAATTTAAGGACATTACAATTTTCCTGCATCAAAAGATAATCCCCCATAGATGTGGATACCTGTTTTGTTTATCCATTACCAAAGATTGCACAAAATGCTATGTCAAACCCCAAATAAAGAGAGAGACAGCTTGCATCTTGAAAAATTGTAAATTACTCAAGACTCAGCTTTGACTGCAACGACTAGAGACAAAGCTCGATCGAAGTCCTTTTTATAAGCTATAAGAAAGTGCCCTCTTTTTGCATGGTTGACCCCATTTTTTGTTGAACTGCTAATGTGCTTTGACTGAGTGTGCCCTGGGTTCCTGCCAACCAGGTACCCAGGGCCTATGTTCTTTCCTTAAAACTGCATTGAAAACAAAACCCAGTTGGCACTCTTTGGCTACAGGTCAGTCTCTTGTAAATGGTACCACGGGTATCAAGGGCACTGTGGCCAGGGAAGGTCTCTAAGGGCTGCAGCAATTATTGTGCCACCATTAGAGGCCCTGTACCTTTACACACACACACTGCCTTTGCAGGCTGCGTGTTTTAGTGCAGAACAAAGTGAAGAGTCAACATGGCACACATCCCTGTGTGCCATCCCTACAACCCACTGCCCTGGCCTAGGTCAGCCACCCTCTAGCTGGGTGCACTATACCAGTGGTGAGAGGGTACAGGTGCATGAACCCTGTACCCCTACAGTGTCTAAGTCAACTCTTAGGCATTATAAGTGCAGTAATGCCATTAAGAGTATATGGGGCTGGGAGTTTGTCAATACAAACTCCACAGTAGTATAATGGCTTCACTGAAAACTGTGAAGTTTGTTATCAAACTTTTCAGCACATTGAATCCACACTGATGCCGGTGTGGGATTTAATGAAAAATGCACACAGAGGGCATCTTAGAGATGCCTCCTGAAAAACGACCTAACACTAGTGTCCAGGCTGAGTGGCTGCTCGCCAGCTGCCACCAGCAGACATGTTTTCTGGACCTCTGGGTCAAGAGCCTGCTGCTCTCGGGGGTCTGAAACAATGCACATCCTGGAACGAGGTGCCAAGCCTCCTGCCCCAGGATGGCCAGGGTCCACGAAGGGGAAGCTTCAAAGGCTTGCTCCTTTGTGAGTTTACCCAGGCCTTTGCTGCTTCCAGCAACTGGCCCCCACTGGTTCTGATCCTCACTTTGGGTGGGTGAATCTGCATTAAACCAAGTGAGGAAGGGAGTTGTGCCCACCTTTGCCAACCCCCACCCCTCAGGTGAGGGAGGCACATTGAAGCACAACTCTGTCCTGCCATCTTGCAGATGGGGGGACCCAGCCAACCAGAGTGAGGCATATGCCCCCCTCCCACTGGAGGGTGGCATAATAGGGGGTGTACCCACTCCAAGAAAGGGACTCATTGCTCCCAACCTTTACCTACCTGTAACACCCCTAAATCTAGTACTTAGGGGCCACCCTGAACCTTGCCTCCTCAGACAAGAACCGACCAAGAAGAAAAGAAGAAGGACCGAAGAGCCATGCTGAAGCGAAGAAGAGGAGGACGGCCACTCACTAGGCTCTTGTCCTACCAGCCTGTCCCCACCTCGAACCTGCAGAAGCAAACTCCCTGCAGCCAGCAACTTCAAGAACCCTGAGGACCTGCCCTGCCTTCCCCAGAAAAGACTCTGTCTCCCATGAGCACCGGATTTGCTCATCCACAGATTCTGGCTCCGGACAAATCTGCGAGTCTGCACCCAACGCCCACGACTCAAATTTGAGTGGCCCAACACCCAAGAGGAGGTCTCCCTGGGGATCCTGACCTGAGATCTGGTGATCTCTGACCTGCCTCGAATCTCCCAGTGAAGCCTGCAGCCTCTTTCTGGAGGTTCCCCCGGACCGCGGCTGGAGCTGGTAAGAAAACTCGACACCTAAAGACACCCCTGCACCCTAAGTCCCACTGCCTTGGGTGTCCCAACCGATGGTGTCCCAGCATCCCCAGGCATCCCAACTTACCTCTACAACTGGTGGTCACCTCCAAAAGATCTTCGTCCCCGAGCCTGCAGTCTTTGTTGAAACCGGAGACTTCCCATTGAAATCAACAGGGCACGCAAAACCAAACCAGCAACCTGCACCCAGCAGCCGCTGCAGGTGTACTTTGAGTGCTAAAACGGATCCCCCTTTGCCCTGAGCAAAACCCCAGGAGCTTTGCTCCCACAACCTTGTGGCCTGCTTGTGAGCAGCCACCAACCGGAGGCCCCCATCCCCCTTTAGATAACATTGGGCCTCAGCACTCTGCACCTGGCCGCCCTAGTGCCGCTGAGGGTGCTTTGAGGGTGCATCCTTGACCCTGGGGGAACCCTTGTTCTAACCCCAGAAACTCAACCCCAAAGACTGAGTACTTACCTGTTAACCGATAACTTCATTTCTCTCCATAGGAATACATTGACTGTTTTCCCTTGAAAATTGTTATAAGTGTGGAGTTGATTTGTATGAAAACGTGAAAAACTGCAACTGTCCAAAACTTGTTTTACTTACCCTTTCTCTAGGAAATGTCCCAGTGTGATATCTAGGCATATCACACTGAGTAGAAAAAGTAACGTGGAAAGTAATCTGAAAAGTAACAAATGCTTAACACTACCCCCCCCGATAAAGCCTTACTGCTCGCCCACACTACCACAAATAGAGAGTAAGGTGCTATCTACTTTTACCTCTGCCTACCTTAGAGGTTCCACTGAACTCTGTGCACACGATACCTCGTTTGGTATAGTATATACAGAGCCAGCTTCCTACATAAGCGTAAAATGATTATGCTAGCATAATGTAATGGAAGCTTTGTTTTTTTCCAACTGTCCAGAATTCAGAACAGAAGTCTGTAGCAGAGGACTTCAAGGGGTCTGGGTAAAAAGTCAGGAACTGCCCCTATGATTTTCGTTGTCATATTTTTTTACATGCTTCTCATTGGTCATCTGTCATTTAGATGGCATTTCCTGTTATCTTTGCTATATGTTTCAGGGTTCACTTTTGTTACTATACTTGTGTTTCCAATTTACCACAGAGATATGTTATTACAAAATTATTCCACCACAGTAGGCTCCTAGGCCCCCTGCAGTAGGCTCCTTAGATCTAGCCCTCAAGTATATAGTAATATTCACACATTACTACGCTTTTTTAAATAAATCAACAAGATGTCAGTAGCAGTCTCCATAGCCATAACAAATTAATTATCTTCAGATCGCTACTCTTAACTGTACGAAATTGGATAATTATTTGGGGTGGGTGACTACCCACTTCAAAAAATGATTGCAACCCTTGTTAGGATGAACCACTAAAGTCACTCAGTTAATCTGAACTCAACCCACTGCTAGGTATGGCACAGAGCAGACAGGCCTCTCTTGGAAGTAATGTGTAAAGTATTTATGCAGTACTAAAATAGAAATAAAGCCGAAATGCAGAACAATAACATTGCAAACTAATTAGAACAAGCATCTGCAACGCAATAGGTTTCGCATATACGCTAGTTTAAGCTATTGGCATTATAAATGACAATGCCTTTTATTTATGTTTTGGTTTTTAAAACCTAAATAAAAGGCATTGTAATTTACAATGTGAATAATTTAAAGTCTCGCAAATGGGAGATCTATTGCATTCCAAATGCCTGAAGTCATTGCTGAGTTGCCCCCTTCTGTCTCCCATGGCCCCTGAAGAGCTCCCTGTTTGCTATGAGTTAAATAAACAAGCTGGTGGTCACAAATGTGCATGAGAGACCCTCCTGCAGTAAGAGAAACTCATTAAAGAAAATAGTGCTTACAGACACGTACCGTGTAACAACCGAAGTAAAAGGGCCAGTCCTCATGGAAGGTTAGAAATTAAGACAAGGCGGTACTAAGGCGGGACCAACAAGCCTACTAAGAAATCAGAAGCCAGCATTAAAGAAGTACAATGGCACAAGCCAATGACAAATATGGGCGGAGAGTGGACGGGGCTTTAAGTACATACTCCAATACTGCATGGCTGGCAGAGCAGCACATGCGCTGCCCAGGCTCAACCTAAAAATAGAGAAAAATTAATTAAACAAAATGACAAAAATCTAATAAGGAGAACCAGAAATATGAATTTTTAAAGTTTAAGTCGGAATAATGACAAGAAGCACAAATTGGCGGGGGCGTGACCAGCCGAGACAAGATGGCAGATGGGTTCCAGGAGCACTCGGCAGGTAGGCCGTGATCTGTAGTCACCTGTCGCCATCTTTGCCTGTGTACCCCTTATTGGGGTTGGAACGGGTTACAGAAACCGGCAGGGCACGAGTGGCCCATTTTTGTGGCTTCTCCTGTGCTTCGGGAGGCCACTCAGCTGGAAGAGCCGCTGCGGCCTGTGCAGCCTAAGACCACGTGTGAGCCCCTTGGGTGCCCCGGAGCCATGGCAGTACAGGCGGCCATTGAGGAGCTTCGCCAGTGTTTTGCCGGTGCAGAGCTTCGCATGGCAGATGGCGCCCCGTCTTCCAAGTGGTGAGTGAAGTTTCCAATTGAGACAGGGGCTCAAGGCTACTGCAACATGACTCTGACACCTAGGGACAGGGCCATTGGGTTAGTGAGTACTATCGGGTGAGGGTGGGTTGGAGACTGATGTAGGCCGTTCTTCCCCCCTCCCCATCCCCCAAGTTCTTACCCTGCTTTGTGGGCTCCTCCTCCACTGTGGCCATTATGTGCCTTAAGAGTCCCATTGATCTTAGAGGGAGAGAAGATACCCCAGGACAGTCAGCATCCCCCTGCCCCAGGATTTAGAAGTGCTGCAATAGGCTGGAGTGGGTGCGCGAGGCAGCGGTGATTGGACCTGTTGAGGACTGCGAAACCTACTGTAGGGAGTATTGTGGGGCAAGGACCAGGTGCCTGGCGAGGACAGTTCCTCTCTCCTGCCTTCCATTATTGCCCTGACTTGCAACCCCAAGACTGCAATGCTGACACATGCCCCTAGGGTGACCGAGATGGGCCCCTGAGGTGGGCGAAAAGCAGCAGGAGGCGCACAGATACACATGCAGCACTTGTGGTCATCGATGACACTTTCTGGGACTTGTACACTTGCTGCATGATCGTAGGAACGATGTAGGATCCCACTCCCCCAGGACTAGCCCTGGAGCAGAGCATAGCAGTCTGAGTTGGCTGTAGGCTCACCCAACTCCCTTCCTGGATAGTGCACCTCTGCAGGCCCTGAAGTGGACACGGAGACCCAGGTGTGCTGACGTCTGCGGGGGAGGAGGGGCCTGACAGTGCTGGGATGGGGAACATCTGATTGCCGCCTAGAGAGGTCCCTATTCCCCACTTTCCTAAACCCCCCCATTGATTATGGGATATAGGGGAGGAGCAGGTCCCCAGCCGCAGCGGTCTCAGGTTGACAGTATGGATGGGGGACCTATCTGCGACTTTTCTCTTACTGAGCTGCTGGCAGTGGCGCAAATGGATCTCAAACTGGACAAAATACTCACCGATATTGCGGATACAAGGCAGGATCTACGCACCAGAGTTGATGCAGTAGCGATCAATGTGGTGCTGCTGCATGAGGACTAGCAAATGAGGTGGACCGTGTCACGCACATTGAGCATGAGATCATGGAGATCCGTCCATCAATGAAGGAACTGGACGAGTCAGATCCACTCCCTCACCACTAAAGTCCAGGAATTGGAGGCTCTAGCAGAAGTTTCAGAAGGGTGCTCACAACAAAATAATCTTAGCATAGTGGGGTTTCCAGAGGGAGCAGAAGGTGATGATCCAGTGCTGTTCTTCGAGACCTGTCTGTCACAGAAGGTAGCTCCGGGCCAGCTGTCTGCGCAATTTCTGATAGAGCGCGCCCACTGTGTTCCATTGCAGCATCTACGGCAGGGGGCCTCCCCGGCCTGGGGTGGCCTGTGTCATGAACTATAGGGATGAAGACACCTTGCTACAACCGTCCAGAGCGATCATGCCGCTCCACTATGAAAATGCTTGATTGTTTATTTTCCCGGACTATACCATACTGTTGCAGCGCCGCAGAGGATCTTTTCTGGCTGTCAAACATAAATTGAGACAAGCTAATTTTCGATATTCTATCCTCTTTCAGGCCAGGCTTAAAGTAATGGTCCGGTACTCAAGCTACTTTTTCTCAAAGCCAGGCGATGCCTGGGACTTACTGGAGCAACGCCAGTAAAAGACCTCCGGCCTCGCCTGTCCATGTTTGTCCTGGACAATATCTGTGGAAAAGAGGTTCTCTATTTATTCCCAGAAACCCATGTGACGAGAGGGGAGGATGCCCGACTGAAGAAGCACTGGCGAGGGCAGTGTTTTTGCATCACACATTTTGGATTTGCTCAGGGAGCGTTGTTCTGGCCCGCCCTTTCCACAACACTCACAAAATGGCCCACATGCCATGGATATTGGGAGGAGACTTTCATTGTGTGAGTGATCCACACCTGGATCGTACACGTTCACTCCCCCGAACCTCCCCAGTGGTGATGTTGGTGACCCATCTTACACAATGGCTGCAGCACTGGTCTCTGTTGGACTGCTGGATATCGCTCTACCCTGACTCCAGAGAGTTTTCTTATTATTCCTCCCCACATCACTTGCATGTCCTGCTTGATAGGATACTCTGTGACACAGCCACCCAGCTTCTGGCGACAGGAGCAGAATATTTAGGGAGGACCTTCTCCGATAATAACCCTTTGCAGGTGCATTTGGAGTGGGGAGCGCCACGACCTCAGGTCCCTACCTGACAATTACATCCTACTATGTTGGAAGACCAGGTTTTCCGAGACACAACTGAAGAGTCCCTTTCCTAATACTTGTCTGAAAACCTGGGTATTTCTCCCTCCAAGTTAATTAACTGGGAAGCCATGAAATTTGTTCTCAGGGGCTATGGTATACATAGTTGTGGTAGTATGAGCCGACTTGCATAAGGACTTGGTCTACGTTGACATGTCCTTTAGTACAGGGTGCATTAACGGAGGTCTTGGGTAGACATGGCCAGCTTATAGAGCTGTTGCGCTTCCTGGACTTGCGCGCACCAAGCACAGATGCATACAGAAAGAGAAAAATTGGGCTTCTTATTAGCCTTGCTTCTGCATAGCGCCACCCCAGTCCTGCCAATCACAATGATCAGACTGTCCCAGGCATATGTGGTCACAAAACAGGTTGATATTCATTATGAATTACCAAGTGTTATATGATCCACCGTTTGTGCATCGGCAGGACGCCATTCACTCCTTCCTCGCCTCTGTAACATTGCCCGTAGTGGCTCCACTGGATAGGGAAGAAGTCGATGCCCTTCTCACATTGCAGCAGATAAAAGGGCCATAAGGGGAGCAACTACCCGCAAGACCTCGGGGCTACATGGGTTTCCCATAGAATTTTATTAGACATATGAACATCTCCTTGCTCCGAAGTTGCTCAAACTATACCAGAGAGCTCAGAAGGCGGGTCAACTTCCACCCTCTTAATATCTCTCCCAAAGCCAGACAAGGACCTGTTCAAGCTTGCCTCTTACTGTCCATTGTAGATGTTGCGATCTGATTACAAGAGTCTTAGCGGGGCCATACGCTGCTGTATGATCATATGTCACATCTGGCCCATCCAGACCAGAACGGCTTTATACCAAGTCGGTCCACCAACTGAAATGTCCAACACCTGCTCTGGGTGATGAAGCTGTCTCTGGTCCCTTGGCCATACGTTGTGTGCGATCATATGTCACGGTGGATTGGGGATATTTGTTCTCGACCCTGACGGCCTTTGGTATTATGGGACGGCTGCAGAGTTTAATTTGTCTCATCCACTGAACCCATGGCATGGGTGAAAATTGGCCAGTGTGTCTCCCCCTTTCTTAGTAAGCAGGGGGACGTGGCAAGGCTGTCCATTGCCCCCGTTGCTTTTTGCCTTAGCATTGGAGCCCCTGGCACAGAGACTCCAGCAGCAGGGTCAAGACTGGGGTATCCTGTTTAATGAGGAGATCCATGTAGTCTTGTTGTATGCATATGACGTTTTAATCAGACTGAGCTCCACAATACTTCCGCTATTTAGGAATAAATATATACCATGAAACAAGAGACCTAATAGATGGAAATCTTACCAGTGTAATAGCATTGCTGCGTCCCCAAATGGCTCTCTAGAGCACATTGCCACTCACAGTACAGGGTAGTGTGTCTTCATCCAAGATGGTGATGCTCCTTTGTCTGCTCTATTACTTTCATAATCTCCCAGTCCAAATCTACATTTCACAAAGCTACACTCTGGAGAGTTTCATCTGGAATAAGGGGAGGCGGCGATTTGCGCTTTGAAAGCTGTAGCTACATGTAGACAAAGGAGGGGCTGGGAACTCCGAACTTTGAACATTACTATTTGGCAGTGGAGTTTCCGTAGCCTGCGCACTGGTTAGCTGGGCGATGTACTGAGGAACTGGTCCTTCTGGGAGCTCCCAGGGCACAGCGGGTTATTCAGCAGGCCTTCTTGCCTCATGCCAAGCCCCCACAAGACGCTAATTGGCTGTTGCAGATAGCACACAGCAGGTTTTGTCTTAGTCTGCGACTCATGCCGCGCATTCCCCATTATTCGCCTGAGATCCCATTGAGTTCTAGCAGATATAGAGGCTTGGGAGGCAGAGGAAGTAGGCACGCTAGGTGCGTTGGTCCAGGATGGGGCTCTGCTGCCTTATGACAGATTACAAGAGGAGTATGAGCTACCGGCAGGCCATTTCCTAGCTCATGGCAGGTGACTGGTGGCACATTACAGAGACAGAGCTTGCCCAACACTCCCTGATTCATATGCTTTGCATAATAGAAAGTGGCTTCAGACTCATCACATGGTTTGCCTGCTCTTTAGCGTACACTATGCATGACTCACTACCCACGACCTGTGGGTGCTGGGAAGGGGATGTGGGAAGAGAGCTAATGCAGGAGTGTGAACGAGCACTCATACCCAGGAAAGTGTTGTGAAACGCTAAGTTCCACTATATCCAGCATAACATCCTCCATAGGGCCTACCTTACCCCAGTGGTACTTCATAAAATGTTCGGGTCCTCCCCTGACTGCCCTAGGTGTCAGCAAGAAGGTGCTGACATATTGCACATGTTCTGGAGCTGCCTGGAGGCTATGACAAAGTGGAAAGCCGTTTTTGATGCACTGACGGAAGTGACTACTCACACAGGTGTGTGCACCTTCGTGGGATCATTGTTGGGACTGTTTAAATGCCCAAAAGCCGGAAAGGTTGCAAACAGATTCATTAATTTGGCATTAATGATCACACGTAGACTTAAAGCCATGCACTAGAAGGTTCCGACATTGCCCAGTAGGGCTCACTGGTGCAAGGCTACACTTTAATGGGGGCAGGCAGAGGCTGTGGCTCTCAGGCAACAGGAAGCACGTGGTGTGAGAAAGTGGCTCTGTATATATTGTTCCCTGATAGGTACAGGGTGTACAGAGTCCACAGTCCCCAATGGTTTGGCAGAGGCTAAAGTTAGATATAACCTTACTCTCTAAAGTGGTAGCTTGGTCAAGCAGTAAGGCAGTATCAGAGGACAGTGTAAAGCATTTGGTGTACACACTCAGTCAGCAAACGGTCTCACACCCTCAATAACTGAACTCTAGGCCAATGGTTTATATATAAAAAATATATGCTTGTTTTATTTTAGAACCAACAATTGGCATTAAAATATACTTTCCCAGAATGAGATGCTTTATATAAATACTTTTGCAATATGCAATTGACTTTTGTAAACAGTTACAAGTGGTTGCAATAGGCAACACTATTTTAAACACAATAATGCATTGGGTTCAATGGAAGTTTCAAGTTATTTCCAACATATTACTTTTAGGATTACTTTTAGAATTCCAGGACTGGATCCTACATTCAGTCCTGGGTCAGTACTTGGAATCAAGTGATAAAAGTCGACTTAATTACTGTGATGATTTTTAGACAATATTTTGCTATTTTAAAAGTTGACACTTGGAAAATATTTCATAGAAAACAGTCAATGATTCCCTATGGCAGAAAATTCAAGTTGCAGGTATAGTATGTTCTCGTTACTTTTGTAATCCAGTACTGGGTGTCTAGACTCAGTACTGGGACCTTTATCCAAAACAGGTAAGTAATCACGTTTTCAGATATTATACGATTTTTAAAGAATATTTAAAAAGATTGCAGAAATTGACACTTAGAAGAAATTTCACAGAAAAAATGTCAATGATTTTCTACGGGAGTATTTTTCAGAGTCAGTGCTGGGCACCAAGATCCAGCACTGGGAGCTCACCTAAGAGCAGGTGAGTATTTTCGTTTTCGTTACTCGGCTGATTTTTGGTGAATATTTTAAGATTTGAAAAGTCCACACTTAGAAGAAATTTCAGGAAAAAGCCAGTCAATGTTACCCTATGAAGAAAATAGAGTTATCGGTTTAAAGGTAAGCACTCGACTGGCAGAGTTGAGGTTCTGGGCATAGACTCAGGGGTCTCCCAGGGTCAGGTAGGTACAGTTGGTTCATCCTCAGCGGCACTAGGGCGGCCGGGTACAGAGAGAGTTAGGCCCAATGTTATCCTATGAGGGATAGGGGGGCCTTGGTTGGTGGCTGCTGACTAGCAAGCCACGCGGCTGTGGGAGCTGGGCTCCTGGTCACTTACTCAGGGCAAGTGGGGAAGTAGATAGGTGTAGAGGTTGCACTGCCAGGGCCACTCGGGCGGCTGGGTGCAGGGTGCTTTTGAGCTTTCGGGCGCTCCATTGATTTCAATGGGAAATCTACGGTTTAGAAAAAGACTGCAAGCTCGGGGACAAGGATTCTTCAGGTGCCACCACCACTTCGAGAGGTAAGTTGGGTAGTTGGAGGATAGGTAGGTACCCCGGGATTGGGCACAGGGGGCCGCGGGGCGCCGCGTGCAGGGGTGCTTTTTGGTATCGGGAAACCCTCTGTTGATCACGGTAGGGGGGGCACCTTGTTCTGAGGCTGCAGACTTCTTCAGGAGTGTCGAGGGAGGTCCTTGGGTGCCGGACTCGGGGTCGCAGCCGCCGTGGGGTCGTCCTCATGGTCTTTGTTCACTCCGGCACAGGCCAGGCTTGGCTGGTGCAGAATATGCTGGGTGTGTGGTTCCGGGCTGCTGCCAGGGATTAGAAATAGGTTTTGAGTAGAGCCTCTACTCATGGGAGTCCCAGGGGTTTAGAGTCAAAAGGTAGCCAGGTCCTCCGGGGTTTGTGAGGTTGCTGGCCACAAGAGATGCCGGGTTTGGAGCAGGAGCAGGTTCGAGGGTCGACAGGCCGGTAGGGCTGGGGCCAAAGCAGTTTGTATCTTCCTCTTCTTAGCAGCTGCAGGGCAGGTCTTCTTTCTTCTAGCTCTTCTTCGGATTTCGGAATCTGGAATCTGGGGAAGGAAGTTTCAGGGTGTCCCTAAATACTAGATTTAGGGGCGTTACAGGTAGGTGAAGGGCAGGGACCAATGGGTCCCTGTCCTGGGGTGGGTACACCCCCTATCCTGCCTCTCTCCTGTCGGAGGGGGGCAGTAGACTAGTCCTGATAGGGTAGGGCTTCCCATCTCCAAGATGGCGAGAGCCCGGGGATGTGCTTCACCTCGCCTCCCCCACCTGAGGGGTGGGGTTGGCAGGCTGGCACATCCCCTTTCCTTATTTGAGGTTTCCGGCCAAGCTTCCCGCCAGAGTGGGGGGTTGCAGTGGCCTGGGGAAGCTCACAGAGGCGGCATGCCTTTGAAGCTTCCCCCTGCCCATCCTGGGGGAGGAGATTTAGCACCTCGCCCAGGATGTGGATGAGGGGCTCTCCTACCCAGGGGTCCAGCAACATGTCTGCTGTGTGGCAGCCTAGGCAGCCTCAGAACAGACGATGATTGTAGGTTAGGTTTTAGGGGGCATCTCTAAGATGCCCTCTGGGGTGCTTGTTACATTACATCCCACACTGGCATCAGTGTGGGTTTAATGTGCTGAGAAGTTTGATACCAAACTTCTCAGTCTTCAGTGCTGCCTTTATGGTGCTGTGGAGTTCGTGGTTGACGAGCTCTCAGCACCATGTACTCTTAAATGGCAGCACTGCACTTACAGTGCCCAGGAATGGACCTGGGTACTGTAGGGGCACAGGGCTCCTGCGCCCACACCATTGGCATAGGCCACCCAGCTAGAGGGGTGGCTGATGTATGCCATGGCAGTGTAGGTGATGGGCATGGCACACAGGGATGTGTGCCATGTCGACTCTTTGTTTTGTCTTGCATCCAGACACCCAGCCTGCAAGGGCAGTGTGTGGGTAAGGGTACAGGGCCTCTAAGGGTGGCACAATGAGTGCTACAGCCTTAGAGGCCTTCCCTGGTCACAAGGCTCTGGGTTCCTAGGGTACCATTTACCAGGGGCTGACATGTGGCCAGGGTTTGCCAATTTGTGTTTTGTGTTTTTAGGGAAGGAACATAGGCCCTGGGCACCTGATTGGCAGGAGTCCAGGGTACACTCAGTCAAAGTACATTCAGCAATTCAGCAAAAAGTGGGGGCATACCATGCAAGAAAGATGGCACTTTCTCACACGTGGCTTAGCAAAATATCCCAATGGGACGAATTGGGAAGCACTCTTGGTAGACTTGCAAACTTATACAGAGGGTCTTTTCGTGCGCTTAGCGCTAAGGAGCAAGCTTGCCATTCTATGTGGCCCTATGGGGGTTTGAGGTGCTGTGATCTCATAGCCTTTTGCCTCTTACTGTTGCCTAGTCGACCCATGTATAAGCTCCCACTGATTCTTGAGGTTGTTGCTCATCCTGGTTTCCTTTTCCACATGTGTGCTAATTCTTCTGTATTCCATGCCTTGATGTATTTGGGAAATGGTATTAGGATACCTGTTGATATTACAGATGTGATGTAATGTTTCAAAGAGTGCGGGACAGATCCAGCTTGGCCAGCACTGATATTAGCGACTAGTTGTGGATTGTATAGACCATTGCTGCTGCATATTCTTGAAGGTTATGCTGTCCTTGCAGATAATAGCTACGAACCAAGTCTCCCATGGATAACCATGTTGAACTGTCCCAATGGTTATACAATGTGATGCTGTTGTAAAATGCAAAAAGTAGTAAAAAAATAAATAAATACATTTGCCAATGATAGTCCATGATTGCAGTAGAACAGGACCCAGGTGCAGTTTGACGCTGGTCGTGATTGAGCCCGCGTCGTGTACACCAACCAGGTTCGTCCTGGGCAAAAGTTTCTATCTTCTGACCTTTGAGTTCCAATCCACAACAGGAGTACACTTCTAAAGAGGAGGCACTTAGATACTCATAGGACATCTGGCAGAGGCCAACCACTAAGGTCTAGTCCAGGTACAGTAGCCACTGGTCAGCTGGACAGTTTCAGGAAAAAAGGCCTTTTGTAGCTATCTTTAACAGGAGATAAGCCTTATGTTTCTTAAAATCACCTTCTTTGTGCTGGGTATATGAGGGAGAGCAGGTCCAGTCTTCTAGGCTCTTCTCAGGTCTTGGGCAGTAGGTTCAATCCCCTTTGAGCTTACTCAGGTCCAAGGGTGTTTTTTAGTGGGTGCCCAGAGATGCCACTTTTATGCCTGGCATGGGCTATTGGTTCGGAATGACTCCAGGCGAATGCCCTAACCAATTATCTAAAGGTTCGCTGGGCTAACCCCACCCACTTTGCGCATTTTCAAGATGGCAAAAGTCTTCGGACACACTAAACTTAGGCTCCAACAGCTGAGGGTGTGTTTGAGGGAAGTGTGCTATGATAATCCTAGTGTTCTCGCACATCTAACACTAAATTCCAGTTGGAAGCAGCCTTTGGACCACCAGTAAACTCAGAGACAGACATCTGGGATAACAAAAAGAAGGATTTTCTGCAATCAGACAGTCGATGCACAAGAAATGTTGTGGCACCCCGTTTCCCTCCTTCTGAAGTTGAATTATGTGTATTTGTTTAGTGCACAACTCACTCGGGAGGGTACCCTGATGCAGGGCCAGGACTGGGGCTAGGTGAAGAACCAGGTCTCCAGTTATTTACAGTGTGTGCCACAAGTGTTATATGTAAACCCAGCTGACTTGTCCAACAGGCTTTGGCACTGCATACATGCCAACCCTCCCGATTCAGGCGGGAGAATACTGATTTGAAGACTAGTCTCCATCCTCCCAATTCATGTATAGAGAAGCCCAGTTCCATGCGGATTGCGAATGATCGGCTTGAAATAACTTAGAGAGTTAAATTGAGCTCGGAAATTACCTCAGCTGTCTACCATTCCCCCCACCACTTCCCCTAAGTTCCAATATATTATTGCCTAAGCTCTTCCTAAAGCTATTGGTTTAAATGTGAGCTTAGGCGGGCCCAGGGGGTGAGGACTCCGGAAAGGAATTAATTTGCCTGCCTAGGATCTGCAAAAAAGTATTCCTCTGCAGACTTCAGCAGACATTAGGGATTGGTCTTGTGTGACTCAAAGTATGCACTGCCACAAACCTGCTTCTGTAGGCCAGTGCACAATATTGTCACTCTCCCACTGCTTGCCATAGCATTTTGTCTGTGCTCCTGACACAGGTTAAGGTAAGAAGAAAAAAAGTATTCAGTGAAACCTATCAATAGCCCCTGGGAGAAAAATGTGTTTCAAGATCTGTTTTGTTTGAATTTTGTAAAACTTACAAATTTAAAATGTTGATGCCAATCCTATTCATGCATGCTCTAATCTCCATCTCCAAGAACTACCTCTGACATCAAAGCTTAATGCTTTGGCCTTAATTCTAGGAGGGGGAGATTAGAGCGTGTGACAGGAATCAACATTTCATTTTTGGCAGATTTACATAGTGCATTCAAAAACAGAGTTTAGAACTCTGTTTTCATTAACACAAAAATGAAATGCTGATTCTCTCAGGATGTGGTGTCCAAGTCAAAGTTCCAGACTTTGGATCTGGGAAACCAGGTTCAAGTCCCGGCATTAGCTCAACATCCTGTGATTCTGGGCAAATCACTTAATCTCCCTATGCCTATAAACAATAAATGGTGACATTATATAATGTGACTGGTACTCATGTAAAGCGTTCCAATACCTTTGGGTGTGTTCACACTATATGAAAAAGGTAAAAACAAAGCCTTAACATAAGTAAAAAGAAATAGATAACTGTTTAGTGACTGATTTCTAAATTCTGGCTTCCCCTCAAATTGTGTGAGCCTAGGCAAGTACTTTATTTCATCAAAACTCCTTTTTCTTCATTATCGCATAAGAAAGCACTTTCAAATATGTGAGTTCTGAATACCAGTTATAAAAAAAACCTATTGTGTTTGATTTACTAGACTATAATGTTGCTGTATAGTAATCTGGACATTGTATTGGGTTTACATTCCATCTGTCTTGCCTCTTAGTTCACTACTGGTTTATGTTTCAAAACTATCACTTGTAAGTATTTCTTAGTGCAGAGCTGTAATGTGATGTATTAATGTCAAAGCTTCCACATGTTGGATAAATACACTTTTTTGAATTTTGAAGAGAGTTTGCCATATTTTATGTGATGATTGTTGTATGATTTACATAGCAAACATTCTCAGTGCTCGGCTCGTGCACGGGCTCTAAAAAACTAAGCCACACTTCTGGATCAGCTCTCTCTATTAATTTGTTGGTTCGTCCCCTGTAAGAAAGCATTAACCTTTAATGTCCGAGGTAGATACCCATCTAGTGACTTATCTGTACAACGTGGACTAGAAAATCAGGGATCATTGCTGTGTCCTTAATTCTTGGAGGGGGAGATAAGGGTGTGTGATAGGCATCAACACTTGGCAGTTTCAAACAGCACAAACAAAAACAGAGTTTGGGACTGTTTTTTTTTTAACTAGCACAATCTATTGGGTGACTGCCAAAACAAATGATGTTTGCCTGATAGGTAGGCTCTAATCTCGCCCTCTAACAATTAGGGCCAAAGCATTACCTTTAATGTTAGAGATAGTTACCCATGTAGTGTCTGAATTGCACAGCATGAACCTTGAAAATTGAGGCTCAATCCCGGTTTCTTTGCTCGACCAAAATGCGCGATTCATCATGCATGGAATAGAAGGCATGTCCCTTTATTAGTGTCCCAGCCATCTTCCTTTATAGCTTCAATGATTATATTGGTACTTTGATAACCGCCATCTTCTGCTTAACAGCATCCAGTAAAGGTGATTCTGTACCCATTCCATAGGCGCCCTTCGTCAAGTATGTATCGCTGTGTGGGTTTAACAACATTCGCTAAGTTTGATGACAGAAAACACAGAGCCAGACGTGTTGTATACCTAATTTTTATTATATACATTTCTCTCCATCACATTTGTTCTTCCACATCTGGGGGAGCTTGTCTCCACCCATGCTGTCCTGTGTCTATCCTGCAGTGGAATTCCCTTTGTTACTCATGCTACCTGTCATGTCCTCTGTTCTGGCTGTGGACCTGAGAGAACTCTGTCCTAATGGATCTTAATGTCCCTGGACCATTACATTTTCTATCAGTTCATATTCCTTAATGTCACTAAAGTTGAAACTGATGACATATTTAACACATCCGCTTTGTAAGAACCATATTGTCTCTGCTGCAGTTCGTTATCCCACTGTCGTCTTTACTAACCTCTCATCTTTGTTACCAGCTCTCCTCTCAAGTATACACACAGACTAGTACATTTTGGGCCACCAGATTTTCACAAAAGTTAAACTCAAATATACTACTGCACTGTGCAAACAAGAGTAAATGCTATATTGTGTTCTCCCAACCTCATCTTTATCATCAGCTCATCTTCCAGGTGTACAAATTTGTACTTTTGTGCTACAGACTGTCACAAATATTGACTCTGGTTACAAGAACACAACTGGTGTATTATGTGGGTAACAGCACTTCTTTGTAATTTGTTGCCTTCGTCATTCCCTCCTTGTATTTGTCACTATCTCTTCTTCCAGGTGTATTGGCTTATATATTTTGACCTCTTATTTTGACTTGTCATACGTTTATGGCGTTAATACGTATGACTGACTACCTGGAAGTGAGCATACTACATTCTACTTAGGGATGTGTGTTTGAAGCAGAAGGTATTTCTTGAGGATGGTAAAATATATTTCAGAGGTACTCCTATTACCTGTTTCGCGTTAAATGTTATTCAGGCTGTTGCACCCATGCATGTTTCTCCCTCTTATCGAAGTTGAAATGTTGGCATGTATGGCACTGTAATGTCAAAAAGAGGCCCACTGTGTGTAAGAAACTGGCTCTATATATACTGCACCAAAGTGAGGTACAGTGTGTATAGATTCCAAGGGTCTCCAGAGTTTTGGCAGAGGTTAAAGTTATATAGAACCTTACTCTCTAAAGTGGTAGCTTGGTCGAGCACTAAGTACAGAAAAATATCCACAAGGAACTCACTTATGAATCAATCATAATACATAGTTTGTGACTAAATATGTCACTCTGATTTAATCACAGCCTAATATAACCTTTCTTTTTTAGAAAGCCTATCAAATTAATTATACATCCATTTTCATAATAAGCCCACACAGAAGGCCTATTTCTTTTTTTATGTAAGACCTAACCTCAGCCGAGGTAGGTATTCTTTTACTTTATTTTATACCAAGGTTCATTAGTTTCATAGGAATTATATCAAAAATACATTTCTAAAGTTGAAAATATATACAATTCAATATTTACAGTGATATGTGACCCCAAGTGAAAAACCATAACCTATTACAGTACATGTGTGTAAAGAGGAGAAGGAAAGAGAATTAAAAAGGTTATTGGTAATTTATATAAGGACAGATTTTGCAATTTGTAATGATTTAACCCAAAACGGTCTCTTCTATATGAGTTGTCGACGGCGTTTCGACCCACTCTAGATACCGGGTCTCTTCAGGACTGTATTTCTGGGGACTGAAAAATTTACCTAACATTAGTAACCTTGGTAATGTGGTAAATAATCAATTGTGGGCCTGGGAAGGCAAGGAAGTTCTCTTACCAATAAATGTGATAGCGTAGTTATGTCTACATCCCGTCTCCTTGCAGGTACCAAGGGAAATGATAAAGTAAAATAAAATTACTCTCATGGGTAAATATACGTCCTTGCCAGTTCCAAGATGGCTGCCATACAGCCTTCCTTTGTGTCGTGAGCTCTACAGCCTCACGGGAGTACATTAATGGAACAGACCACTTCCGGGTAACCGCGGGTATCCGACGGATTGCGTCTCGCGCAGCTACATCGTTGATTGCTGTTGTCGTCCTCATTAATGTAAGTTTATCGCAACCATCGTTAAATAAGTATAGCTGCTCCATTATGTTCCCTTAGATTGAATTATGTACTCTAATCCCATAGTGATAGACGTTAAAGTCGTTACGGGAGTTATTCACCTCAGCAGTGACCTCATCATCCTCTCTTTCCTTTCATACGAGGACAAGAAAAATAAGTAAGTTATATTCTGTTATAAATATGTATATGTTTTGAATGACGCACGTTAGATGTGCTAACTTCCATTGCAACATTGCAGATATTATCGGTTGAGAGGTAAATTCTCGATGATACAACACTGGAATATTATGACCCGTGTCTTGGTCGTCACTGAATGAGACAGCAAATTGAAGTAAGTCTCACTCCCCTTATCACTTTGGGTGAGCACTGTTACACATTATGTAGCGCGTGCACTCAACCTATTTACCCTTGATTATAGGTTGGAAGTGTCCTTTCCTTACCGCTGCATATTTGATCCAATGGACACAAGTGTACATATTTTGGTAAGAGAACTTCCTTGCCTTCCCAGGCCCACAATTGATTATTTACCACATTACCAAGGTTACTAATGTTAGGTTAATTTTTCAGTCCCCAGAAATACAGTCCTGAAGAGACCCGGTATCTAGAGTGGGTCGAAACGCCGTCGACAACTCATATAGAAGAGACAGTTTGGGGTTAAATCATTACAAATTGCAAAATCTGTCCTTATATAAATTACCAATAACCTTTTTAATTCTCTTTCCTTCTCCTCTTTACACACATGTACTGTAATAGGGTATGGTTTTTCACTTGGGGTCACATATCACTGTAAATATTGAATTGTATATATTTTCAACTTTAGAAATGTATTTTTGATATAATTCCTATGAAACTAATGAACCTTGGTATAAAATAAAGTAAAAGAATACCTACCTCGGCTGAGGTTAGGTCTTACATAAAAAAAGAAATAGGCCTTCTGTGTGGGCTTATTATGAAAATGGATGTATAATTAATTTGATAGGCTTTCTAAAAAAGAAAGGTTATATTAGGCTGTGATTAAATCAGAGTGACATATTTAGTCACAAACTATGTATTATGATTCATAAGTGAGTTCCTTGTGGATATTTTTCTGTACTCAGTACCTACCCGGTTCACAAGGACATAAGGGTTGCTCTTGTTGTTTATGAATATTGGTCGAGCACTAAGGCAGTATCAGAGGACAGTATTAAGCATTTGATATACACACTCCGTCAGCAAATGAATTCACACACTCAAGAACTGAACTCTAGGCCAATTGTTTTGTATAAAAAATTATACTGTTGTTTTATTTCTAGAACCAAGCAAGCCTGGCACAGGTAAGCATGTAAATACTTTTCAGCTACAAGATGCTTTTGTTGAATACTTTCAAAAGATAGTAGGACTTTGTACCAATTCGAGTTTACAGGGGTTGCAATTCAATGCACAAACTTAGTAGACGAAGTACATAGGAGTCAATAGGCTTTTTCAGTAAAATGCAATTAAATTACGTATCGGATTACTTTTACTAACACAGTGCTGGATCCTAGATTCAGCACAGGGGCATTTACTGAAAACAGTTGAGTAAATAATTTTTTGTTAGTGGTACTATTTTTAAAGAATATTATTGTATTTCAAAAGTTGGCACTTAGAAACTTTTTCACATAGAATCACCAATGTTATCCTACGGTAGGAAAATCACTTAGCAAGTAAGTTACTTTAACTATACTTTTCTTACTCAGTGCTGGATACCTAGATTCAGCACTGGGACATTTCCTGAAAACAGTTGAGAAAATGCGTTTTGGTTAATCTGGTGATTTTTAAGGAATATTCTGTTTTCCAAAGTCGACACTTAGAAACTTTTTGGGAGATAAAGTGTCAATGTTATTCTATGAGGAAAAAGAGGTTATCGGTTTCCAGATAGGTAATCGGTCTTTTGAGTTAGGGTTCTGGGGTAAGACTCGGGGGTCTCCTAGGGTCAGTGATGCACTCTCGTTGTACCCTGAGCGGCACTAGGGCAGCCGGGTGCAGAGTGTTGAGGCCCAATGTTATCCTATGGAGGATAGGGGATCTTCCAGGAGTGACCACCACTTGTAGGGGTAAGTTGGTATGTTGAGGGTTGGTTAGGCACCGCTGGGTTGGGCACACAAGGCTGTGGGGCATTGGGTGCAGGGGTGCCTTGGGACGTCAGAATTTCTTACCCGCTCTGGTCACGGTAGGGGGGGATCCTCTGGATTGAGGCTCAGGCATCGTCTGGAGGCTTGAGGCAGGTCAGGGGTCGCCGGATCTCGGGTCCGGGTCGCCAGGGGTACCTCCTCGTGGTATTTTTCCACTTGAGCTCGGGCTGGGTTCGGGGGTGCATTGTGGGCTGGATTCGCGGTTCCTGGCTGGCACCAGAAGCTGCAGTTCAAACACGTCCGGTGTTCACGGGAGAGAAACAGCTTGGAAAGTGAAGGCAGGCAGGTCCTCCGGGGTTTTTAAGGTTGCTGTCCGCTGGACACGCCGGGGTTTTGCAGCAGCACGTTCGAGGGGCAAAAGTCCTGTAGGGCTGGGGCCAAGTCAGTGGACGTCGTCCTCTTGTTAGCTCTGCACGGTTTCTCGTCCTTCTTCTTCTCTTCTTTTTCTTGTGGTTGCTGGATCTGAGGAACGAATGTTCAGGGTGCCCCTAAATACTAAATTTAGGAGTGTTACAGGTAGGTAAAGGGCAGGGAACAATGGGTCCCTTCCCTGGGGTGGGTACACCCCCTATTCTTTCCAGTGGGAGGGGGGCAGGAGCCTGTCCCTGGTTGGCTAGGTCCCCCCCATCCTCAAGATGGCGAGGACTCGAGGTTGTGCTTCACCTCGCCTCCCCCACCTTAGGGGTGGAGTTGGCAGAGGTGGGCACTCCTCTCTTCCTCACTTGTTTTTACCGCCGGTTCTCCCGCTTAAAGTGGGGGGTAGATCCAGTGGCGACCAGTTGCTGAAAGCAGCAAATGGTCTGGAGAGGCTCACAAAAGCGGCATGCCTTTGAAGTTTCTCCTTCGTGAACCCTGCCCATCCTGGGGAAGGAGGCTTAGCACCTCGTCCCAGGACGTGCATTGTTTCAGGACCCCAAGAGCAGCAAGCTCTCGACCCAGGGGTCCAGAAACATGTCTGGTGGTGGCAGCCTGGGCAGCCACTCAGCCAGGTCACTGGAGGTTGGTCGAGTTTCAGGGGGCATCTCTAAGATGCCCTCTGTGATGCATTTTACATTTGGCATCAGTGTGGGTTTAACGTGCTGAGAAGTTTGATACCAAACTTCCCAGTCTTCAGAGTAGCCATTATGGTACTGTGTAGTTCATAATGACAAACTCCCAGCACCATATACTCTTAATGGCAGCACTGCACTTACAGTGCCCAGGAATGGACCTGGGTGCTGTAGGGGCACAGGGCTCATGCACCTGTACCCTCAGCACTGGCATAGGGCACCCAGCTAGAGGGGTGACTGATGTATGCCAGGGCAGTGGTTTGTGGGCATGGCACACAGGGATGTGTGCCATGTCGACTCTTCGCTTTGTTCTGCACCAAGACACGCAGCCTGCAACGGCAGTGTGTGAGTGTCAGGGCCTCTAAGGGTGGCACAATAGGTGCTGCAGCCCTTAGGGGCCTTCTCTGGTCACAGTGCCCTGGGTACCTGTGGTTCCATTTACCAGGGGCTGACCTGTGGCCAGAGATGGCAATTGGGTTTAGGCTTCAATGCAGTTTTAGGGAAGGAACACAGGTACTGGGCACCTGATGGGCAGGAGCCCAGGGCACACTCAGTCAAAGCACATCAGCAAAAAGTGGGGGCATACCATGCAAGAAAGAGGGCACTCTCTCACACTGTGATCAAAACCTTTTGGGGCCTTTTCACTGTAAGGACATGTGTAACATTAAACTTCCACATGTCTTACTTAGAAATACCTTGCACCCTTCCTTGTGGGCAGTAAGTCCTACTTGGGTGGGGGGGGGGGGCTTAAAATATTTAAAAGAAGGCTTAGGCCTGTCAAAAGGGGTTATTTTGACTGGTTAAATTTGCAGTTTAAAACTACATAGCCAGGCTACAAATGGTAGGCATGCAGTCATATTTACACTTTAGTGGATGGTTCAACGGGTGCTGCAATTCACTTGTGACATTTAACTTACAGGCCCTGGGTACACTTTAATACCATATACTAGGGACGTACAAGTAAGTTAAATATGCTAATTAGGAGTATCCCAGTTTTACCATGTTGAAAGGATGAACACCAGCATTTTATCACTGGTTAGCATGGGTAAAGTGCAAAGAGTTCTACAGCCAGCAAAAATATTGGGTTCAGCTAAAGGCAAAAAAATTGGGATGACTACACAGAAATTGTGTATTTCCTACATTAACGTCCAAGGCCTCAGCTCACCCTATCAAAAGGAAAGTGGTGCTTAGATCAGTACATCTTAAAGAGATTGACGTAATCATACCTCATAAAACGCACTTTTTGGCCAAAGATATATTCAGGCTACGGACATATTATTATGTCTTAAGAGTTTCAAGGAATGTCTGATAGGAAACCTTAAGGGCTTACTGTACTGATAAAGTGGGATATACCATTTACCTTGATAGTAAAGTTTGAGGACAAAGATGGTACAATACTTGGTCTCGGTAGCCTAATTGTCTGCACTATTTTAACTCTGTTTTTAATTTATGACCCATATATAGGCAAACAGCAATTTTCATGATAGATTATTCCAGGCAATAGCTCTCTGAATCAGTAAATCAACAGATTGACACCTAGAGATGTGAATGAGCAGGCACCTCCCTCTCTCACACATGGTATGGGGGACATAACCTTCATAGATATTTAGAGAATGTAACATAATGGAGAGAGGACCTGCACACATTTTTCTAATATCTACAGATGATACACTAGAATTTACTTTTTCTTATTGGACTGCATATTTGCACCTCCAATACTAGATTTTTTCTGTTTGTTTTGTATTCAGTGAACTCAACCCAAAGGAATGATTGCGCTTTACTTGAGCACCAGTTACGTTACTGACTGACGCATTCATTTTTGGTGGGCACGGGGAGATTGGGATTTGCCCAGAATCACAGGATGATGAGCTTCCCTGCCGAGACTTAAACCCTGTTCCCCAGCTTTGAGGTTGACCGCTCTAGTCGTTAGGGCACATCCTCTTACATAGGAACAAGTTTGATATCCAATCATGCACATATGGATATGACAGCACCTCCTAGATCCACTTGTAAACCGTGGGTAATTAAGGACATAGCTTTCAGGGACTTTTGTTAGAGAAGCAGCATTAGAAAACTACTTCAATTAAAATGTTTATGGTGCGGTAGAATGGATCTATGATGTGGCAAAAAACGTTATCAAGTGGTTAGCAAAACAAATAAATACTGAACTAGAGTCCCAAATTCAATACCATGAAGTTATACATAAGCAAGCAGATTCCTTAAGAGTTCAAGTTCAAGTTTTCTTTATTTCGGCCAATTAGGCCATAAAAGATAGAATCATACAATATCATATAAAACAGTCACGTTAAATAAAAACAGTTGATAAAATCAATAAAACCAATGTACAATGGGTTACGGACATGGTAAGCAGATGGAATTCATTAAACAGAGCTGTCATTAATTAATTTAGACCTTATCTGCCACATAGCCGTTAAAAATTTTGCAACTGCAAAGACTATGTGTGGAGCAGTGTTCGTTTTCAATATTCTAAACACATGCAGATGACTCCTTATGCCCAGGTTTCTGCATAGCGGAACTAGCCAATATTTTCTTGGTCTATTATAAGCAGGGCAAAAAAACACAATGTGAGTTTCTTCCTCATCATGAATACAACAACCTGGACAGATTTTATCATTCTTTTTTGTCCAGTTATGGGTAAAAATTTTAATAGGGAGGGTCCCTAGCCTCCATTGTATGAACAGTTTTCTAGATAAAATAGGAAAGATAATGTCCATAAAACCTTCAAACTGATAAGAATCCTTGAAGATCAAGAATCGGTCAGTCAGGGTCCCTTTGTTAGGTGCAGAGACCAGGGAAGCAAAACGCTTCTCCCTATATATACCCACGAGGCGTTTGCGAGGAACCCCATGACAGCCTTGCTCAGGAGACTCCCATAATTCAGGGAGTCTCAACCGATAGAGTTCTTTCTTTATAGAGGCTAGCCAGGGGATTTTATCACAAAGGTTCAAATTCATGACGTGTACAAGCTCTTGTCTGTAATGTGAAAGCTCAGCAGTAGACCAGAGCCTATGCCAGAATCTTAGTGGCATAAGTTCCAGGTCATCTTTTATCGAGGGTAAGCCCATATCTAGTCTTAGGGGAAGGAGGGGTGTACCTCGGGGCAGTGCCAAGAGACGCCGTAAAAAATTATTTTCTACTTTAACAATTCCTGTGCCCACCTTGTGCCCCCAGAGTTCTCCACCATAGGATGCAGCTGCTTTGGCTTGAGACTTGTACATTTCAACAGCCGGGCTAATTGGTTTATAGGTAGAGGAATTTGCCACCTTCAAAATTCCCCCCGACAGTTGAGAAAGCTTTAAGCGACTGGTTGCTACATGAGGTTCCCATGATAGGTTCTCATGCAGCGTTACCCCTAAATACTGAAAGGTTTTTACCCTCTCCAGTGTTACTGAACTCAGGGATGGGTTTGGTCTAGTTTTAGCTGAGGGATTAAATATCATAAACTTGGTCTTCCCTGTGTTTATTTCCAAGCCGTGTTGGCTACAGAAAAGGCCAAAACCATCTAAGATCCGTTGGATCCCCATCGGAGATTTGGACAGCAGGAGGGTATCGTCCGCAAACATGATTGCCGGTACCCTCCTGCCAGCCAGAGACGGGGCATCATTATCATGAACAGTGTTAAGATGTGCAATTACATTATTAACATAGAGGCAGAACAGGGTTGGGGCAAGGACACAGCCCTGTCTGACCCCTCTAAGAACTGGAAATTTAGATGTCAACGCTCCCATCCTCCCATACCTGACCTGTGCAAAGTTGTTTTCATGGAGCCTAATGATGGCATTCAATAAATGGTGCGGGACTCCCAGCCCCATTAGCGTCTCCCATAGTTTCTTCCTGGGGACCAGATCGAAAGCTGACCTCAGGTCCACGAACACCATGTACAGCCTTCCCCTCTCAATGCTCACAGTTTTCCAATATAGGAGAACGAGGCGGAAGATCTGGTCCATGGTGGACGTGTTTTTCCTGAAGCCAGCTTGTAAGGGGCTAAGAATTTTATTTTCCTCCATCCACTCCGTGAGGTGGTTTAGAAGTAGGCGAGAATAAATTTTTTGGGGGACATCTATGAGACTTATTGGCCTGTAGTTGGCTGGGAGCAGAGGAGAGCCCTTTTTGAAAATAGGCACTATCTCCGCCCCCAGCCAAGTACAAGGGATCTCCATCCCACCCAGAATGGCATTAAAAAGGGTGAGAAGATAAGGGCCCCATATCTCTGGATGTAATCGGAAAAGATCGCCAGGCAACCTATCGAGACCAGGGGCCTTCCCCCTCGCCAAGGCTGCAATAGCACTAAACACCTCAGGAAGAGTGAATTCCAGGACTGTTGCTGGGGCAGGGGCAGCAGTAAGAACCATGTCCCCTCCACCGACATTTTGAGGTGGTTCCTGGTATAATTGGCCAAAATGGGCCTCCCAGACAGATGCTGCAATGTTTGGCTCTATTGCAGCTTTGGGATCTGCCAGGCCAGTATTTACCAGGGACCAGAATTTTCTAAGATCTTTCGCTTCTAGTGCTGATGTTAAGTCCTGCCATTTATTCCAGTCCCAGTCTGCTCGCGCCACTGCCAAAGCTTTCTTATAGTTCCGTCTAAGCTCAGCAAGTTTGCACTTGTCCGAACCTTTTTTAACACACTTTAATAGTTCGGACTTGATCTTTTTACAGGATGAATTATACCAGGTTGGGGTACGAGTTATTTTTTGCCTTAAAGGTAACACTGGATAAAAGACCTCGCCTAGAAGGGCGACCATTTCTTCATGGATTTGGGCTAGTTTCTCATTGAATTCCAAATTTCTTGGCTGCATGATTAAAGAGTCCATTTCCATTAGCTTCGGGAGTGCTAGCCGATAGATTTTACTTAGGGACTCTTCTGAGCTCGCCAGTTTCCCCCATTTAATCCTACGTCTATTAGAACTGATTAACAGGTTCCCAGGATCTTGACTGGGCTCAACGGCGAGTGATCGGGCAGGACCTTTAGGGTGCGCCATATACATTACAAGTGCATTGTGATCACTGTCCGTTCTTGCTATTATTCTAAAATCCATAATCTTAGGCCAGAGACTAATATCTACAAAAATATAGTCTAACCTAGATTCATGATTTATCCTATTAAAAGTGCATGCAGAGGGGGTATCAGAAGTACTGCGACCATTGCATGCCCTTAAGGAGAAATTTAACGTTAAGGACAAAATTTGTACTACTAAGGGGGACCAAATTTTAACATATGGAGAATGACAGGGAGGAACACCCCAAAGATCATCTTCCGCAGCGAGGGCTCCTTCCTTTAGACCTTCCAAGGGCTCGAAGTGGCAGTTCAGGTCGCCTCCCAAAACTATCTTAAAGTTGTTAGGGAGACTAGCCAGAAAACAGCTAAGATCATCAAGTGTGGGGGATTCCATAGCCAACTTAGTAGGGCGGGAATACACATTGATAATTGCTAAGTTTAGGGCATTAGGCCACTTGAGTAGGACACACTGGATGTCCTGCGAGAGAGTCGGTAGATTCTCCGCGTTGCACCCAATGTGACTGGCTACCCAAATCGCCAATCCTCCGGAAGGCCTCCCTCTACCGGACCAGATCGCATTTATTTCAAACACTGCGTAGCCCGCTCTACATAATGGTTCCCTTGCCCATGTCTCTTGAAAAAGGCAAATATCACTGTTGCCTATCAGGGAGTCCCAATCGCTTGCATCAAGTTTGTTGGCGATGCCAGCGACATTCCAGGAAAGGACCTTTAAAGAGTCGTCGGACGGTTCTGAATCATATCCACCAATTTTAAACGGGCCAGCTTCCGTCGATGGAACCAAAGACGTAGGCAAAGGTGGTTCCAAAGTTAGAGGATCCATAGGATCTACTTTGGAGAGTGTAGAGACTATCGGATTTAACTTGTTATTAGTACAGCATAATATAGTCTTAAAAGAATCAGTTTCTTGACCATGGTGGTTAATAGGTGTCAGGTTCTCCCCTCGTGAGGCACCATATTCTTGGGTGGCGATACCTATTTCGCATCTACCGTTCCCCTGTCCCTTGTAAAGTCAATCTATCTGTTCAAGACAGCTGTATCTATTATGATGTAAAAAATTACCAAAGTTAGTAGTGGGAGCATTACAAGTGGGCCTGCCTCTACGGTCGTCGGCGGCAGATCCGACCCGGGTCCAACCATTGTCATTATTCAAAATTGGGTTATAGGTGTTAGGGTAAAAGTATGACAAGTGGACCACTTCGATAGATGTGATTCCTGTGTGCCCAGCCCAATTGCAAATATAGGACACAATTTTAGGGTTCCTAAAATTTACAATTATGCAGTCGCCTACACATTTCTTATCAGTATGACCAATCCATGGGACTCTTCTTACCATAAGAATTTCTCCGTTGCAATTGGGAGGCAATGGCCTATGGATATTTAGCCAGCTGGTAACCTTATTATGTAGAGAATCGTGGGATTCCACCACACTTCCCTCAAGCGTGGGTACTCCCTTCAGAACAACAGAATAAGCTGCAGCCTCAGGGGGTAAGTTTATTACTTTGCGCCAGTTTTGGTGGCTGACTTGCCTACCTGAAGGGTTCCTTACACCATTTAATATTTTTTCCTGGCCAGAGCCGGAGCCAGAGGCCGGGCCGAGTAAATTCGGCCTGCTGGTAAATCCTATGAGGGGTTGTTGGCTACAGGGTATTACAGGAGCAGATTTTGTCAAGGGAACTAAAGGAACATTTTCCAGTGGAGTGACTATGGGAGGAGCAGGAAACGAGGTAATAGGATTTGTAGGTAAATTAGACGTCCCTATGGAGTCCCCAGCTACTACATGCGTACCTGCTCTTTGGTCTGCAACTAGACCTAGTAATCCCTTACGCAGATCTATTAAGCAGATTTCTATATTATCCAGGCGGTCTTCCAGGGGAGTAAGCAATTCCCTCAATAGGGTGCGTAAACCAATGAACATAGAGTCATGCATTCCAGCAGCATTTTGTTGGCTAGGCAAGTTTTTTGCCAGAGTATGGGGATGCAGGACTTCCGGTTTACGAGATGGAGCTAACCCTTTGCTAATTATGTCCTGTTGGGTTCCCCTGGGCCTGAGATTGAGTTTAGGGGCTTTAAATTTTTCCCCCCTTGTCATATAAGCCCTTTTTTTCATTTTTGGGATAGCTCCCTCCTTCTCCCCCTGTGTGGGGTGGATCAATTCCTTGTTAGTGCTTATATTCAAGTCCGTAACAGCTACCTCAGCAATGGTTTGTGGTATGGGGGCCTTGCAAGTTGGAAGGGGTAGTATACTAAGCTCTGCATGCTCAAAGTTGTCACAATCAATAGAGGAGGTAGTGGAACAGTTAATATCAGATGAAACTGGTGCAGCAGACAAACCCATTACCCCCCCTACAGGAAGTGGTGTGCAATTTGGTGACTTAGCGGGAGTGGTAACGTGTGCAATGGGTCCCAGAGAAGATCTCCTCACCCAGTCAATTTCTTGGGAGATGCGTCTTTCAAGAATGGAGATCTCATCCACAAGAAGAGACCCAGCTTTAGCAAAGTACGTATCCAATGTACCTGTTGGCTTCCCTGTCGCCATGGCACTCTTACTCCTAGTTTCTCTCATAGTCATAATGTCACGAACAGCTCCTGATGTATGGAGGGTTATAGCACGTCTGAGTTGCCCCACGCCCTACCTCGCCCGTACTCAAACGGCCTCAAACGGCCCGGTCTTCGTCCCGGGCGCGTTCCTCTGGCGCGTGTGGGCGAAAAAGGTTATGCTAGAGGAGGGGTCCGAGAGGGGGGCGGGCCGGGAAGAGTCTCCAGGTGTGCCAAGTTAGTCAATCCGAGAGCACCCTGGTCCTCGCAGTCCCGGCTTCTCAAGCTCCACGGCGGTCCTTCCACAGGCAGCGCAGCTTCCCCTCCAATCGATGAGCAATAGCAGGGCAGAGACCAGCTCCCTAGCAGGGCAGAGACCAGCTCCCAATTCGCCAAGGAGGGCCTGGATTAGAAGACCCCGAGTTGAAAATCTTAAAGCTGCAAAATTCCGCAATCGTCCGAAAAGGCTGCAGTTTATAGACATAAGCCAGGAGGCGCACCCCTGGGAAGAGGCACCAGCTGTGGTTCTGCTAAGAGTGCTGGTCCTCGCAGTCCCGGGGTTGAATCTTGCAAAATTTAAAAAAGGCTATTCTGGCTGTTTTTAGTTGCTATTAGCAGTCTAGCATAGATCAATGCCCCAGCAGTCTTTTGCTCTACACAGTTCTGCTTTCTAAACCAGTCTCAGCGTGGGCGTCAGTCAGCTCTCAGTCAGCTCCCCCAGCAACAAATCACCGAAGAAGTGCGACTGGCTGATGTATAAGACTGATAAGACTGATGAGACTGATGTATAGGAAGATGAGGAACTGGGGGGGTCGAGGAGCGAGGGAGGGAGTCAGGCACAGGAGCGTTCAGCCTGCTTAAGCTCTGCTCGAGGTATTTAAAGTGTTTAAGGTGCGGGGAGCGAAGGCTGAGTGAGATGAGGCCACACACTGCCCCACGCTTCCGGCTCTGCCCGCTCGGCTTACCTCTGCTTATCTACCTCCTGCTGCCCATGTTACCCCAGCTCGACCTTGCTGCCTCTCGCCGCGGCTGGTACTGATCACGACACCGTGGCTTCCCCCGTGTGGGACACCGGAGTTTCCTGTTGTTACTCTGCTCCTCTGACTCCTGGTTCTTAAAGCCTCATGGTTCTGCTGAGCTGTTTCTACTCCCACTGGGGCTCACCGAGGCTCGCCAGGATCCGGCAGCCTCCTACGGCTTTCAGCGCGTTTTCAACATTCAATCGCGTTTTCTCGGAGCCCTGTGATGTCCCGGGGGCCCGCTCTGCCGGTTGCTGCCGCTCTCCCGCTCTCCCGCTCTCAGCTCTCCCAGCGGGTCACACGGGAAAACAGGACTGGATCAGCACTTCTCTTGGGAATGTTGGGTCTGACATTCACTCAGCCTCCTTAAGAGTTTATCTGGACCTTAGTAAAGCTTGGAGGCGAACTAGAACGACTCCTGATGAAAGAGGTGGCCAAGAAAATGTTATACAAAAATCTGAAATATTTTGGAAGTGGAAATAAAGCGGCTAGATTACTAGTTTATAAACTGAGGAAATGTCATACAAGAAACTAAAGCGACACGCTCCAGAGTGACAGAGCTGCAATCATAGGCACCTTGTATTCCTATTTCTCCACACTATATAGTTCACAACAGCTTGATGAAGAGCTGCAATATCACTTATTGAAGAATCTTCTATTTTCACATGGAGGTGATGTAGATTTTGCCTCCCTAGTTGAACCCACAGCTACTAAAGAGGCTAAAATAGCAATAAGGAATCTTAAAACCAATAATACGCCTGTCTTTTTGGAAGGCCTGCATAGACCTGCTAGCATATCTTTGTCTACAATGTATAACAAATTTCCGTTGCCAGAAAGGAAAACAAAAACTATGGAAGAATCCTCTAAATCATTCATATTGAAAGCTGCTAATAACCCAACTACTGGTGAAGCACATAGACCCATACCCTTACTATACTTAGATGTAAAAATAATCTTTACAGTAATACTTGAAGCATGGTTGTGAATGGTCCTTCACTCGCTCGATGGGGAGGAGACCTTTGATAGAGTAGATAGGATGTTCATTCAGAAAGTTCTTGCCAAAACTAGAACAGCCCCGAACTTGACCAAATACCTAAAGGGTAGCTTTACAAATCTATCCGCTCAATACCAGTGGTGAATATTCTCTTGACGGTATCACTAACTAGAGGTATGAGGTAAAGGTTTCCAGTCTCTGTTAGTAGAACCCCTAGACCAAAATATTAAGAATAATCTAGACATTAAAGGAATCACACTGGTTCAGAGAGACTATAAAACTACACTTTTCGTGGTTGATGTCTTATGCTCCCTTACGCATCCTGAAATGTCTGTTCAAGCTCTTTTGCAAAAATAAGATAAATTCACAGGGGTTTTTGGAATTAAAGTTAACTACTCTAAATCATCCACAGTGGGAATTGCATATCCTGGGGAAAGTAGCAAAGACACAATAAAAGCAGTTGGTGTTAAATGGAATAAGAGATCTGTACGGTACCTGTTTACATGACAAGACACCTATCAATGTAATATACCACCACTGCTGGAGACCTTTCACAAAGGCTGGTATAGTTTGGAGAAAGTTGAAGATGGTCTTCCTAGGCGGAGTGATTAGCATTTAAATTACTTTAATCCCTGATTCCATTGTGTATTCCAATGATTACCATTTAAACTCTCCATAATAATGAGCATTCAGATTCAGAATAGATTGCTGTTTATCTAGAAAAATAAATCTTCTAGGACGCCATGGTCAAAATTATATAAGACATCTTCAAAGGAAGGGGTAACACTCTGTACGGTGGAAAGCTGTATATACGCAGCCCAGCTGCAACCTGCACTTTCCTGGCACCGTGATCGTACTCCAGTGCAATAGGTCACAGTAGAGCAAACTGTTCCGTTTGTTTACGTGCTATGGTTATCCCAGAGACATAAGACTTGTGAAATTGACACCCTTACCTCAATTACAGTATTCCTCGATTACTGGAACATCCTTACAAAGAAGAAAAACACCACATCATACTTTTCTCCCATGGCATCAGTCACCCATAATCCTGGCTTTCCTCCTGGGCTCTCAAACGCTGGATTTCAGAGATGGAAAAAGGGGCCCCTTCGAGACTAGTGAACCTTATGCAGATGGGGAGCTTTTAGATGAGGAACCATGCGGAGAGCAATTCCTGTCTTCTGCTTAAGGATAGTTATAGGCTAACTCAATTGGTACACCGGGCAGAGGACAGACTAGACCAACATAAAACAAATCGAGAAAGAACATCCTTTGAGTCTGTTTTATGACACAGTACCTAAGAAGGGGACCTTGCTGGTATACACCTGTATAAATAACCTCCAGGCTTAAAGAGCACACATGTATATGACTAATTGGAATCTGGGAGCCTCTATACCAGGCAAGACTTAGACAAGAATTTTGATGGTGGTATCTAAGTCCTCTAAGTATCTGGTACAAAGGGAATGCAAATAAAAATTGAACAAGATGATACTTTACCCTGGTTCAGCTGAGAGCCATCTTTTGTTGCTTTGATCTGTGTTGGGAAGGCTACGCAGAACCAGATGATATTCCTATGTGGTGGAATTGATTTTTCATAGAGATTCTGAGAGAAAAACTGACAAACATAGGAGACATTACTGGGGTACTTCAGCCCCTAGAACCCACAATATTATTACTAGGAGTTGCAGGAAAATGTACTGTTTACCCCCTCACAGCACTTATTGGAAAATTATTTTCTTTCTTGTTGTTGGCTGCTAGATTTTCACTGCACATACTCCATATTTAAAAATCTGGTAGTCGAAATCTGGCACTTCTGTAATTTGGAAAAACTAACTGCTACAGTACAAAATAAAAAGCATGATTTTGAAAAAATTCTGGTTGCCATTTAATATGGATTTCAAATGCCAGAGGCGAGATAGAGGAGGGCCAACAAGTATTGTTGTCATACTTCATTGGTCAGGATTGGGTGAGATATAATCAACCTCAGATATTCATGAGAAAGCATGACCTGGTACTACTGAAATGAAACTATTGTTTTTTTAAGTACTATATACATTCCTATGAATGCAGAATTTGTATTGCTTAAGTTTGTGTATACTGTACATGTACATATTGATGCGCAAGTCATGTAAACCCTGTACTTATGGTCTCTGTGAAAATGTAAATAACATTGTTAAAAATGTATTAGAAGAAATTATGTTTATTTTTTCTTTTCTTATTACTTACCTCACAGAGGGGCGAAATCAGTAATTTTCAGTATTTGATGCACCTTAACACCCTGGCTGGGAGATCATACAATGATCTCATGCAGTACCCAGTCTTCCCTTGGATCCTTGAAGACTACGATTCAGAGGTAAATGCGGAAGGAGAGGAATGAAAATAAAAGGTTACGTTAACTTAGGAATTAATATAATTTTTATTTTGAACAGTCAAACAACTGTGGTAGAAAGTTACAAACAAAAAGGACAAATGTGAGCTGAGGAATACTGAAAATATATTAGACAATTATTGCATAAATACTATCTAGAGTCTAACACTGTATAGTGATCTAAATAAGATGTCTTCATAAAGATTTTATGGCAGCATTAGTAGCATATCAGCAACTTTAAAAAAGATTCTACAGTTAGTGAAAATATATAGATACTCATACACCATCTCAGTGATTATTCTTTTTTCCAAATTGTTATTACATACTTTCTCTTCAGTGTCTAGAATTATTCCGTGATTTCCTCTCCAGTGGTCAAATATAGCCTACTGAACGGAATATTGCTTGAAATAAGACTGTCCTAGAGAAATCTTTTATTTGTGTTTACTGTAAAGCTTGTGAGTGCCCATGCAATAAGATTTTTTTATTACTCATCTGCTTGTTTTAAATGTTCCCTGTTCATTCGAGCACAGTGTCATTTTGGTATGTTTTTTTTATACAGTAGCTCACTATGTCCTCAGCAAGAGTTAATCTACCCCCCTCACAGCAAGGTACCAGCATCCAACAGTTAATTCCTTGTGTGCTACTTAAGACGGCAATCCAGCCCCCATCTGCTCATTGGAGAAAATTATCTATATGGAGCAATTCTTTTTTTCGGTGGAACATGTTGCACTGTACTTCATATGAGGAAACACTCTAATCTATCTTACTGTCTAATACAGCAGAGAGTGATGCTTCTTTTCTTTTTTTTGTAAGTATATTTATTGAACAACAAACCGTTCCAGTCAGATACACATCGTACAATGGGTCATCACATGATATGTACATTACACTGTGCGAGGGGCACTGCATTGTGCGAGTCAGCAAGGTTTCCATATCCTGAGCAGGTCAACATAGTACCCCAACAATCGTTTGTTGCACGCACAACTTCCTCCGATCCCATCCCTTCTTAAGCTCTGAATTTCTCCCAAGGACACCATATCTTTTCCCACTTCTTAGGGCAGCCTCTGCTCTCATACACCACCCTCTCCGCAAGGCTACACCAGTCCATGTCTGCCTCCAGTACGACAGCCTGGGAGGCATACGTGCACCCCACAGCCGTGCAATATTGCGTTTAGCAACCCTAGCTGCCAGCATTAGCCAGATATTTCCACTTCTATTCTGATATAACGCCGATAGATATCCCTTTGTTGTCATCGCTCGGCGATCCACTCTGTACGCGGGCTCGAACTAAGGCGCGAAAACCCAACCATTCATATTTATAAGTTGGGATGCTAGGTAGTAGTTTCTCACATCTGGTATAGCAACCCCACCTTCATATACTCCCCTCTGAAGCTTGTGGAGCGCTATCTGTGGCGCCCCACTGCCCCAGAGTAGGGTTCGCAGTTCCCCTTCAATGGTGCGGGAGAATGTGTCAGGAAGCTTCTGTGGCGTGTTTTGTACCACATAAAGTAGGAGTGGGAGGCCCATCATTTTGAACAGTACAGCTCTCCCCATAAGGGTGATGGGGAGTTGACGCCAGTGGCCTATGTCCCCGCAGAGTCTCGTCCGGTGTCACCCCGAGTGGGAAGGGTATGCCCAGACGTCGGTCCCTTGCTCTCCATGCCACTGGAATCAAGCTATCCTGGCTGAAGAGGGGTGAAACCCCGAAACCGGTCCTAGGATGCTTGTTTCCAGTCCAGGGAGGACCTGGCTTGGCAGTTCGGGCTGGACTGTTCCCATGAGGCACAGGGTCAAGACTGATTTGCATATGGCTGGGTTCAAACTGGAACGGCATGGTGAGCAAAAAAACGATGGATTTAGGCCCAGATCTCTGTACTGGGGTGAATGTATGACATTGTTCTGCATTCTGTCCATCAATTGTTTTTGCATTTGTCACCCCGAGTGGGAAGGGTATGCCCAGACGTGGGTCCCTTGCTCTCCATGCCACTGGAATCAAGCTATCCTGGCTGAAGAGGGGTGAAACCCCAAAACCGGTGCTAGGATGCTTGTTTCCAGTCCAGGGAGGACCTGGCTTGGCAGTTCGGGCTGGACTGTTCCCATGAGGCACAGGGTCAAGACTGATTTGCATATGGCTGGGTTCAAACTGGAACGGCATGGTGAGCAAAAAAACGATGGATTTAGGCCCAGATCTCTGTACTGGGGTGAATGTATGACATTGTTCTGCATTCTGTCCATTAATTGTTGTTTTTGCATTTGTCACCCTGAGTGGGAAGGGTATGCCCAGACGTGGGTCCCTTGCTCTCCATGCCACTGGAATCAAGCTATCCTGGCTGAAGAGGTGTGAAACCCCGAAACCGGTCCTAGGATGCTTGTTTCCAGTCCAGGGAGGACCTGGCTTGGCAGTTCGGGCTGGACTGTTCCCATGAGGCACAGGGTCAAGACTGATTTGCATATGGCTGGGTTCAAACTGGAACGGCATGGTGAGCAAAAAACGATGGATTGAGGCCCAGATCTCTGTACTGGGGTGAATGTATGACATTGTTCTGCATTCTGTCCATCAATTGTTGTTTTTGCATGTGCCTGAGTGTTCATACGCAAAAATTCCTCCAAGGAGTGTGAAATCCAAATTCCCAAGTATTTAATCATATCCTGCTGCGTCAGAGCCGCACAGTCAGAGGAGAGTGGGGGAAACGCTCCGGCAAAAATAAGGGACGTGTCCCAGTTTATTTGATAGCCTGAATAGGTACCAAACAGCCAGATGACATTTATGAGCCGATGAAACGTCTGTCTGGGTTTGCCTGCATAGAGTAAGATATTGTCTGCATACAACAATATGCTTTCTTCCCATTCCCCCCCCCATGTCTATACCTCTCACTATGGGGTCTCCCCTGATCCATGCCGCTTATGGCTCAAGCACCTGCGTAAACAAGATGGGGGACAGAGGACAGCCCTGGCGCGTGCTTCTATGGAGCAAGAAGGATCTAGTTATCGCCCCATTCACCCGAACCCTAGCACTGGGGTCACAGTAGAGGAGGCAGATCCGAATCTAGTCAGCACCGCCTGGAAGTAAGGCCATTCGATGCTGTTGAAAACCATGCGTGTGTCGAGTGACAGCAGCGCCTTGGGTTCGTCCAGCTCAGCAGTCGCCGCCTGCACCACCCCATGCAGTCGCTGAAGGTTAAGTCTGGTGTTACGCTTGGGCATAAACCCGTTTTGGTCTGGGTGGACCAATGATGAAATCACTGGGACCAGTCTGTTTGCCAGCACCTTCGCTAATACTTTCATTTCAAAGTTTAATAGGGGGATGGGTCGATAAGAGCCACACAGCTCCTTTGGCTTATTCTGTTTAGGGATGACCACTACCGTGGCGCTTCGCAGATCAGCGGGCAAGCAGCCCTCATGTTGGGCAGCCACAAACATTTCCAACAAGGGATTTGCTACTACGGATGCCACGCATTTAAAGAGTTCGGCTGGCAGCCCGTTAGGGCCGGCCGCTTTTCCCGATAGGCGGTCCTTAATGGCCCCTTCTACTTCCTCCATCGTTAAATCTTAGTCTATGTCTTTCCTGTCCTCTGGTGTCACTGTCTGCAGGGACAGCTCCGCTAGCAATTCCACGGACTCATTGAGTGGTCCCATGGATACTGACTGGAAAACCCTCTCGTAGTGCTTCGCAGACTCCTCCACGGTATCCCCACTGGAGCAGAGTCTCCCCTGTGCTTGTTGTGAGTTCCACGACCCAATCTTGCTCCCAATCTTGCCTCCCCAGCCATGCAATTAACTTGTTTGTTTCTCACCAACGTCCTATTGTCGTCTGTGCATGGCCAGTGTGTGATGGTGCACCGCTTCCTCCTACAAATCCCTCAGTTCCTTCTGTTTAAGACAAAGCCGCAAGAGCAGCCCCCAAGTATCAAGCACCTCCCCCACCCTTTCCGGTTCCAGGGCTGTTATCTCTCGCTCTTGTTCATCATATTTGGAGCAACTTAGTTTTCGTTTTATACCCACCTCTGCTTGGATGTAGCCCCTAATCACCACCTTGTACGCTTCCCAGAGAGTGCAGTGTTCTCAGCAAAGTATTGTTGAGTGCGCTTCCTAATTTTGTGCTGAAAGACCCTGTCTTTGAGGTGCCAGGATGCATTTCAGGGGGGGGGGGGGGGGGTGGTTCAGTCTCTAATTGGACCTTGAATCAGGATCTCCACCGGGGAGTGATCAGATATACCTCTCGCCTTGTGATGGGCAGTACGAAAGTGACCCACCTGGGTGCATTGTGTGAAAATGTAGGCCAATCGAGACCCACTGCCATATGCCGCGGAAATGTGTGTGTATTGCCTAAAGGAAGGATTATTCAGTCTCCACAAGTCTGACAAGCCCATCGCGGAAGCAAACGTCCACAGTGGCCGTTGCCACATCAGCCCCACTCTATCCCGCAGACCTATCCCATTCCTGGGACATCACGTCATTCATGTCCCCACCCATTACTAACATCCCGGTTGGCATGTCTAAAAGTGTGGTGCCCAATTCAGGGAAAGTGCCTGCATGAAGCTATGGGGGATGTATACAGAGCCCAAATTTAGATAACGGCCCTTTCAAGTCCTCTCGATGGCCACAAACCTCGCTAGTGGGTCCTGCCAGACGCAGCCAGGGATGAACGGAACTGTGTTTTTAACCAGGATCGCCACCCGCGTGTGCCTGGAGAGTATACCCAAACCGATTAAGCGCCAGGTAATGGTGACCACGTAAGTGCGTCTCCTGAAATAGGTCCATTTAATCTTTTCCCCTAGCCCATTAACGTTCCACTACAAGACCTTCAGTGTCGTTACAGAATTGGCTGGCCATGGTAATATTCAATTACCATTTTGTTGCTCACTTACATTCAGTGCCCACCCGAATCCCCCTGTATCCCAGGAAAAACCCGTACTGCCCACCCGTAGCTGTGCTTCTTCAGCTGGAACGTAAAAAACAGGAAAAAGTACGCATATCATATAGAAACAGTAACAATAACCCTTTCAAACACCCCCCACCCTGCAGCACTGCACAGTAGGTGTACAACTACCCACCACCCCAATTGGCAGAGCGCCTGTCGCCCATAGTATCTGAAAGAAGCACATTAGTTATAGATTCCTTACCTTAGAATTACCCCCAGGCGTCAGACTGGATCCGGAAACTTTTTTCGTCAGCAGTACCCGGGCGCGTCGGAAGGTGGCGTCGGTCGGCTCCATGTCAGTCGGCGGCAGCTTGGTCGCCGGGATGACGTCGCAGCAGCTACTTGGACGCCGCCCTCGCGAGCTGACATCAGTTCTTTATTTTTCAGTGCCAGCTAGCCCAGATCCGGGAAGAGCGTTACCTCACTCATTTTTTTACTACATTTTTCTTGACTTTTTTCGACGTCTTGTTTCGAGTCTCCGATTCCGAACAGGTGCACGAGGGATGCCCGGTTTTAAGGCCTGCGGTTCCTGTACCTGATTGATGTTGGTGAATGATCTGCACCGCATATGCCTCTTTTGCCTGGAGTGCGACCTGGACCCCAAATCGTGCTCCCACTGTCAGTTGTTGACGCCGAAGGCTTTGCCGGAGCAGTCCTGAAAGCTGCTTGAATGACGGCAGTCGGCTCTGCGCCGTTCAAGAGGTAAGTCGAGGGACCGGTCGTGGAGCCACCATCACTCCGGCTTGAAGTCATCGAAGTCTTGGCACTCTGGGTCGGGTAAGTGGAAGCGTAAGAAGAAGTCAAAGAAGCATCGTCGCTCTTCGCCTTCTCGTCGGTCGGCCGTCCCGACGAAGCGTGCGGATAGTGCCACTCCTGCGGCTCTGCGCGCGGAGCCGGAAAGGTCCACTCTGAGCTTCCCTACCTTTCTGGGACCCAGAGCGACCCCCGCCCAGCTTTGTACATTCTACGAGGCGATGCATGCCATCTTCCGGTGGACAGACCCCGCCGGCACGCCTTCGGGCCCGTGTACTCGGTTGGGGGTCCTAGGTCTTTGCTGCCGGTGGCTTCGGACCCGGTGCCGCAGGCCCCCCTTGGATCCAGGCCTGGATCCGGCTCGGCACCGGTTGACCTTATTACACCTCCACCGGCGCCGCTTCCCATGGCACCACTACCGTGCCTGACGCCGGTCGGCCCCCCCGCCCGGCGTCAACCTCAGCCCCCATCCCGACGTGGACGCGGCGTCAAACAACGCCGGATCCGGCGCCAGGTGGGGTTTTCATGCCCCTGTTTACTCCTGGGGTCCCTTTCCAACAACAGTGGCACTCAGAGGATGATGAGGAGGACTGGGAGGGGTCAGGTGACCCTTTAACTGACCAGCTAGGGTCTGAACAGGACTGGAGAGAGGAACTGGGGGATGCCAGTGTTCTTGACACCTCTCCTGACCTTGGCATGTTGTCTCCTCCTACGGAGGAGGGAGCATCGTACGCAGTGCTGTTGCGTAGGGCGGCCGGGGCTCTCAACCTCGAGCTTCCTACGGTGGCGGTCAGGATTAACCTCCTGACTGAGGTGCTTCAACCGACGGCAAGCTCTTCGGAGCCCCTGCTTCCATTTAATGAGGCCCTCACCTACATCCTTTTTGGCACCTGGTCCAGGCCCAACACGGGGGGCTCCTGTGGACAGGTTGATTGCCCGACGCCACTCCCTGGCTGCGGACGACCCCACTTTCCTCTCCCAACACCCCACTCCCGGGGAGCTTGGTGGTCCAAGCCTCAACCTCCAAAAGCGCCTTCCCTACCGCTCCACTAGAAAAAGGGAATCCAAGAACCTGGACCATCTTGGGACGAAAATGTTCTCTTCCACCAGCTTAGGACTGCGGTCCGTAAACACCGCATGTCTCTTGGGTCATTATTCGCACTCTGTGTGGGATATGGTGGCGCAAGTGCTGCCTCAGTGTCCGAAGGAAGCCCGGGCAGTGCTCTCTCAGGCTGTTGCCACTGGGAGAGATGCAGCAAAGTTTACGATCTGTTGTGGGCTGGACACCGCCGACTCTCTGGGCAGGACCATTTCAACATCGGTAGCGCTCTGTCGCTATGCCTGGATGAGGTCCACTGGTTTTTTGGGGGATGTTCAGAACACCTTGATGGACATGCCCTTTGATGGGCGTTACTTTTTAATGACAAAGCAGACAACCCCCTAGCGCGCTTCAAGGACTCACGGGCTATGGCCAAGTCCTTGGGCCTCTCCACCCGTCCGGGGCAGTCAGCTTTTCGCCCCTTTCATGGCTACGTAAGGGGGGCCCTGCAACGTCCCACCCAAGGCCACAAGCGGCAGCAAGTTACCCAACCTTCGCGCGGCCGGGGACGTGGAAACTAGCATCGTGGTTCAGGGGGCCAATGGGTGGGCCAGTCCACCAACCCCCTCTCTGCAGCAGCCTCCAAACCCTCCTAGTCTGACCTTTCAGGCCCATCAAATGCCAGTGGGCGGCAGGATTTGTCATCACCTCCCTCTCTGGCACACCATCACTTCGGACAGGTGGGTTTTGCAGATAGTCCGAAGGGGCTACTCCCTCCTCTTCGAGACTACCCCTCCAGCCATGCCACCTCGTTACCACCGCATGTCGGAGGATCATCTGGCCCTTCTCAAGCAGGAAGTTACGGCTCTCTTGGCCAAGGGAGCCATCCAGCACGATCCTATCTCAGAAGTAGGTTGTGGTTGTTACTCCCACTACATTCTGGTTTCCAAGAAGGACAAGGGCCTGCGTCCCATCTTGGACCTCGGGGACGTCAGTCGCTTCCTCCGAAAGGAGAAGTTCAAGATGTTGACGCTTGCTCAGGTCTTGTCTGCCCTCGACCTGCAAGACTGGATGGTAGGGTTGGACTTGCAGGAAGCTTATTTTCACATCTCTGTCCTGCCGGACCACCGGCGTTACCTGCGGTTCACGGTAGGCCATGAGCACTTTCAGTTTACCGTGCTCCCCTTTGGCCTTACCAGTGCCCCTCGGGTGTTCACAAAAGTGATGGCGGTGGTCGCAGCTCATCTGCGCAGATCAGGGGTTTCAGTCTTCCCCTATCTCGACGACTGGCTGTTGAAGGCGGGCTCGCCCCAGGCAGTCATTTCCCACCTGCAGACTACGGCCGACCTCCTGCATCAGCTGGGGTTCTCCATCAAATGCTGAAATTGCACCTGATTCCCTCTCAGAAGCTCCTCTTCATCGAAGCGGTTGTGGACACAACGCAATTTTGGGTCTATCCTCCTAAACAGTGAGTCCGGGATATTCGGGCTATGATTCCTATCCTTCAGCCCTTGTCCCAGATTTCGGTCAGAATGACCCTGAGGCTGCTGGGCCTCATGGCCTCCTGCATCCTGCTGATGAATCATGCCAGGTGGCATATGCAGGCTCTGCAGTGGGCGCAGCATCAGGGCAGTCTGTCCGATTATGTCCAGATCTTGGAGGGCATTGCTCAACAACTGCAGTGGTGGCTCACGAACCAGGATTGGGTCAGTGGCAGGTGCCTCTCTCTTCCCCAACCAGAACACACAGTGGTGATGGATGCCTCCCTTCTGGGATGGGGTGGCCACATGGGAGAGGCAGACATCAGAGGCCTCTGGTGTCCGGCGGAGTCAGAGCTTCTCATCAACCATCTGGAACTCCGGGCGATTCGTCTTGCGCTGAAGGTATTCCTTCCCTTTGTACGGGGAAGAGTGGTGCAGGTGTTCACGGACAACACCACCGCCATGTGGTATTACTCTGAACGCCAGGGTGGACGAACTCAGCTGTCGGTGCATTATGGATCACAAATGGCGTCTTCACTCGGAGGTGGTGTAAAGGTCTCTTTCAACAGTGGGGAGAGCCTTGGTTAAATCTATTCGCCACCTGAAGAGAACCCGCAATGTCAGCAATTCTGCACGTTGGAATTTCCATGGTGGCACTCGCTCTGCAACGCTTTTCGTCGCGAATGGAGTTGCGGTCTGTTGTACGCCTTTCCGCCTATACCACTTCTACCCAGAGTGCTGAAGAAGATCAGGGGCGACCGGGCCCAAGTCATTCTTGTGGCTCTGGATTGTGCACGAAGAGTCTGGTATCCCGAGCTGCTCAACATGGCCATCGATCCTACGATCAGACTGCCTCTTCGAAAGGATCTTCTGTCGCACCAGCAGTTGGCGGTCCTCCACCCGAACCTGTCCAGTCTCCACCTCCTTGCGTGGAGATTGAGCGGCGGCAGTTGACGTCTTTCGACCTGCCTCCCGAAGTCTGTGAAGTAATCTTGGCAGCCAGACGTCCCTCCACAAAGACGGTATACGCCTGCCGTTGGAACAAATTTGTGGCATGGTGCACAGCAAAGGCTGTGTATCCCCTTTCTGCCCCTCTCTCTGAAGTACTCTTGTTCCTTCTCTCTTTAGCCCAGCAGGGCTCTGCTCTGGGAACTATCAAGGGCTACCTTTCAGCCATCTCTGCTTTCCTTCGGCTGCCAGATCAGCCTTCTCTTTTCAAGTCCCAAGTAGTTACCCGTTTCTTGAAAGGCTTAACACATCTCTTTCCTCCAATTCCTTTCATTATGCCTCAGTGGGACTTTGAATCTTGTGCTTACTTACTTAATGTGCGCTCCCTTTGAGCCGCTTCATAACTGTCCTTTACAGCTCTTAACCCTTAAGACTGCTTTCCTGGTAGCCGTCACTTCTGCTAGAAGGGTGAGTGAGCTCCAGGCTCTTTCCTCAAAACCTCCTTTCTTGTATGTTCATCCGGACAAGGTGGTTCTCCGGACCCGTCCGTCCTTTCTTCCTAAGGTGGTCACTTCCTTTCACATCGGGCAGACCATCACTTTGCCCACCTTCTTTCCGCCTCTGCAGCCTTCAAAGGAAGAAGAGAGGCTCCACCGTCTGGACCTGAAACATGCTCTCTCCTTCTATCTGGATCTTACAAAGCTTTTCCGGGTGGATGATCAACTTTTTGTTGGCTACGTAGTTGCAAAGAAGGGTCGGTCCGAACACAAACGCACCATTTCTTGACGGGTCGTGCTGTGTATTAAGGAATGTTACTCTGGCTAAAAAGGAGCCTCCAGTCTGGCTATGCGCCCACTCCACTAGGGCGACGGCAGCCACTACTGCCTTAGGAAGGGGAGTGCCTCTAAATGACATCTGTCAGGCAGCCACGTGGGCATCACTGCACACGTTTATGAAACACTACTGTCTGGACAGCCAAGTCCGGAGAGACGGCTTCTTTGGCCGTTCTGTTCTCCAGGACTTTCTGGTATGATCTTGATTCGCAGACCCACGACCGGGGTTGGTATTGCTGGGTTATCTTTTCTAAGGTAAGGAATCTATAACTAACGTGTTTCTTTCAGATGTAATGATATATCTGTAAGAAACATTAGTTAGTTATAGATTCCTTACCGCCCCACCCAACCTCCCCGTTCTGCAAACTGATTTCTAGGGTTAAGGATAATCTTTTTGGGCCCTAGGTTTGTGCACCAATGGTCAGTGTCTTGCATGGCTCTGCGTTTCATACGGAAAGTCGTGTACAGAACTGACAGAGCGCGAGGACGGCGTCTAAGTAGCTGCCGCGACGTCATCCCGGCGACCATAAGGTTGACGACGGACGCAGAGCCAACCGACACCACCTTCCGACGCGCAGAGGTACTGCTGACGAAAAAACTTTCCGGATCCAGTTGGACGCCTGGGGGTGATTCTGAGGTAAGGAATCTATAACTAACTAATGTTTCTTACAGATATATAGTTACTGAAGGTAAGTAACTTGTGCGTCTCATTTAAACTAACATGGGGCGCCTGCTCCAACTGCCCTCACACCCAGACTCCCGTCGTGCTCGAGCCTAATACCCTTACATATATGTCTCATCAGGATATGTGCCTAGGAGTCCTCGGCTTCGCTAAACTGTTCATTAATGTCTTACACACCCCTGGTTGATTTACAAATGCCAACCGCTTTCTGGGTCGCATCCACAAGTGGAGGAAACCCCCGATCCCTTACCGTTCTTCTGATGGCTGCGGTTCGTTACTCACAGTTATCGCCTCCTTGAGCGTTCCGGTCCATACCACTATCAGGTTTACTCACAGTTCTGGTCCCTGGCTTGGGTTTGCTTGTTTGACCACGCAGCTTTCGGTAAGCCCGGTTCCCAGCCGTGCGCCAACCATCCAACCAGTCCCATGTTTCTTCCGGACAACTGAAGAACCTTACCTTTCTATCTGATTGAAACCTTAGGTTGGCGGGAAACATCATTGCATACTTGAGTTCTTTGTTGCGCAGTGCTAGTTTTACTACAAGGAAACTACGACGTTTGTTTTGCACTTTCAATGTAAAGTCCAGGAAAAATGTTATTGTACTGTTTTCCAGGTGGATTGGGGGTGCTCAACGTGCCATTTGTAAAATAACATATTTATCCTGTAAATTGAATATTCACGCTACAATGGGTCTAGGTGGCACTTCAGGCTTCGACCGACCACCCGGGACTGTATGCACGCGCTCGACAGACAAGAATTGGGACAGGCCTTTGGGCTGCACATACTTTGTTATGAGGTCTTCAATAAACACATCCGCAACCTGTCCCTCCGCTCGTTCAAGTACTCCAAGAATTCTCACATTGTTACGCCGGGCTCTCCCCTCATAATCGTCCAGTTGCTCTTCCATTCTACTAGCACTGGCCTAGAGTTCTTTAACTTGTTTTTTAAGCATGGTGGAATCATTGGTCAATTCAAGCGAAGTGGCCTCTACTTCCTTAATTCTCATGTTCATATTGTTGATGTCTGCCCTGATCAGGGATACCTCGGACGATACGCTGTCCATCTTGGCCTCTAAGAACGTCCAGACTGTAGTGATAGCTAACATGAGGTCATTTAGGGTCAGGTTAGATCGGCCATCGGCCTGCCGTACTGTATCTTGCTTGCCCTCTGGGCCCTTATCCTTTGCGTCCATTCCTTTCTGTAGTGTGTATTTATTGAGTGTTATCAGCGTAAATGTGCGGCCTCCTTTTCTGCTCGCCATTGCGTTACCAGCATAGGTTTGTGCACCTTGGTCCCACAGGCTACTCACCTCCGCCTACCACAGGACGAACGCCCTGTCCGGCCTGTCGGGTTTCGCACGCCGCACCCCGCTCAATCGCTTGTGCATCTTCCTCCAGTCCGGGGGGGGTCCAAGGCCCTCTCTGACTCCGCAAGGCTACCTCAGAGAACACGCCGCGTCCCAGTGAGCGCTCACCAATTATGCCCCCAGATCGCCAATACTTAACTGCCACTTGATCTTGCAGCTATCAGACAGTGTACGAGTGTTGCGCGATTGCCGGTCCCACGCAGCCAAGCCCGCTATATACGCTGATGCATTGTATGCCTTCCACCGGGTGTCCCTTCTTACTTGGCTAATCAGTGGGGCACTGCTTTGCCTCCTGACCGAGGGTGCCTGTCCATCGCCCCCCCCCCCCTTCCTTCCCCACCCCAGCCACGCATGATGTTTCCCTGATCGGCCGTCAGCACCCTCACTTCATACACTTGCCTCTGGGTAACCCAGCCTGAGCCAGGGGTCGGCGGCACGTAGAGGCCACTCTCTCCACTCCCTATCAGTCTCGGTTGTGCAGATTTCCCTGCTGACACCCCCGCCAGAGTGATTCCGCAATCCGCCACCCAGTCGGATCGCTGCCACTTGCCGGCTCTTCTTCGCCAGTCTTTGCCACTGGCACCCTCCAACTTTCTTGTGTCCTGTAGCCCCCGGGTCCGGCACTCCTCCTCAGCCGTTACTATATTCACCCACAGTAGGAAAAGGCTGCTCCGTGCTGACCTCTTTCCCTTTTTCCCGGTATCGGGGTCTTTCTCCTCACTCCGACCGCGGCGCCATTGTTACACAGCGGTTAACCAGGCCAAGGGCGTATCTTCGGATGCCAGTGCCCGATTAACACTGCGTTTGTTTCTGGGACATTCCGGGTGTTTACTGGCACTAGTAGCCTCAGTAGCGGCTCGTTACATTCCGGATATTCATACGGATATGAATCTTGCCGAATGTGTTGTGCCGGAGCTGCGCTAATTGTGCGGCTATCTTTCTCGGCGGTTAGCCACACCCCCGTGATTCCTTCTTAAACCGTATCCGCGTGGCACGCGGAAAAGGAAAAAACTGACGTAGGCGCTCCGGGGTGGGACTTATGTGACCTCGCTGACGTCACGTGCGCGGACAATGCCTGGGCGGAGCCGTGTGATGCCGTCCCCCCAGCACGCAGGGATGCTGGGCAAAACGTTTCCGTATCCAGTCTCACGCCTGGGGATAATTTTACGTGAAGGAATCTGCGGCTAGAATCGTCTCTACCAGATGCATCGTTACCGAAGGTAAGTAACTCGTACTTTAATCACAGTTTCTTCCTCACCTAGCAGCAATGTCTTGTTTGCCTAAACACATGTAGCACATATGCTAGTGAATATAGTGGAGTAAATACGAGCAATACATGTGCCAAATCTCTTTCACTTATTAACCTCACCAGCGGTTTCTTGGATGAAAGGAAGTCAAAAAAACTTAGCTGATCCTTTTGGACCATAATCCATTGTCATACAGAGGTTTGGCATACTGTCCATGCTGCTGTTTTCTCCTTTGATGAAATGCTGTAGACACCTGAACTTGAAACTGTCCAGCACTAGAGTGTCAGTTTTGACAATTGCAGGTAAGGACCATTTCGCCCTTCTTAGTCCTATGGGAAGAAGCGGGTTCACATTGATGATCCCCACAAGGATTGAATCTATTGCCTCTATCCTCATCATGAGGCAAAACAGTGCAAAATCTGTTGCACTTTCTCATCCAAAACTCTGAGAGATAGAGAAGGCAGACTTTTGCTCTGGCTGAAGAAGACACAGAGAACATCTTCTGATGAGGAGAGTGACACTTCCTCAAAATCCCATAAATGGCCCAGGTCTCCCAAGGGTAAGTCTTAGGTGGTCAAGAAACACCGTAAAACCTCCCATCAGACCAAGGAAGCTCATAAAAAGGAGTAAGATTCCAAAGTCTTCTCAGAGTTAGTCTTGCCATCTCATTCTGGGATTTCTAAGATGAAATCAGAGTCTGCCACCTCTTCAGTGCCTTCCAGGATAAATCCAGTCATGGATCCCTCCCGGCGTCAGTATCACAGTCAATGCCTGCAACCTCAACGGTGGCTAGTCTCTTGTCGTCGAGACCGTCGACAGAGCCTACTCCATCGACGGTGGACATCAACGCCCCGATATTGTTGACGCTTTCATTACCGTCAACGAAGACCTTCGTGACGGCAGTGTCACCGTCGAGGTCTGCAGCGACAACGAAGTCTGTATCACCATCATCAATGAGTTTACGACGACGGCTCCCGTCTACGAGGTCAATGATGCCATCATCGCAGACGATACTGTCAACACCAGCTATCCAGAGTGTCCAAGACATCCCTGCGGCCTGAATTTCAATCGCCAGACAAGATGTCACCTTTACCCCCGAGCCACCTGCTGTTGACGGTCCCTTTGGGACTGCTCATAGTCCTTCTGAATCCGACGCCAAGTGGAGGATGAGGACTATTATGACGAGGAACAGTACTACCAACACTACTATCCAGTTCCTCCTAAACAATACCAACATTTCAGGTAGATATGGTGACTCCCCCTTCCCCCCCCCCCTCCCTTCAAGACAAGAACCTGCTCAGATACTGCCTTCGTTATTCCAAGATCTGCAGGCCATGCTCTCAGCCTACAGGAAAAGGTTCCCACCCCAAGAGGAACAGACTACTGCGCCGCCACCACCGCCACCGATAGTGCCCCTTACACAAATACTGCCTCCTCCTCCGACACCTAGGATGACGCTATGACCCATCATCCCTGTTTCTCCTAGAGATGATCCATCTTTTTCTGAAGATGAGGCTGAAGAGGTAGAAATTTATGATCCTCCACCGCCCACTGATGACTGGGATAATTACATCGTACCCATGCCGTCCCCTCTTCCTTATCGTCGTATTGGCTCTACTCCAGGAGACATTGGAGGGTTTCATAATCTGATAGACAGGGCTACCTCCAGATTTCATCTGTCCACAATAGCCGAGCAATCAGATTGCTTCCTTTATGACTTTAAAGAGCAATCGAGAAAATCAGTAAGGTCTATACCATTATCAATCACATTTGGCAGGAGGGCCTTAAAGTCATGAAATCACCAGCCACTGTGGTGCCTCTATTGCCAAGAATAGACAAAAAAAACAAAGCACCTGATGGTTTCCCCGGCATGCCTTATGGGTCATCCCAATCCAGATTTGGTGATTTCCCAAGCGGCATAGAGGAGATCAAACAATCCTTCAACTCCCAACACACCCCCACTAGACAAGGAAGGATGCCGCTTGGACACCATTGGGAAGAGATTCTCATATTTCCGCAATTACTGTGAGAGCTGCTAATGCACTGGCTACCCTTGGCCGCTATGATCGGCAGATGTGGTCCGGCATCGGGGCTATGTTGGAGCTCATACCTGATGAAAAGAAACCGGAATTTCCAAAAGTCCTAGCTGGGGGGGGGGGGGGGGGAAGGGGGGGGGTAAGCACAGCAGCTGAAATAATGGACTGTGACAGGCTTTAGACAACTAGCTGGTGCAGCTGTTTTAAGGCGCCAGGGATGGCTTAGAGCAACATCATTTCGTCCAGAAGTACAATCAAAGATACAGTGCATGGTGTACGATGGCGACAGTTTGTTTGGAAAACATATAGAGAAAGCTCTACTAGCCATCAAGACCGATACAGACACGGCCAAAGCAAAGTAAAGTGCCCTTTCGGGGAGCACACAGATTCTCTGGTTATAGAGGTGCTTTCCTGCGCTCCCAACACCATCAGTCCTTTCAAACACACTATTGTCAGGGCTTCCAACAACAAACCTATCGGTAGCCAACAACAGCTGGTTTCTCCAGTCAAGGTTCACGTAGAAAGCCACCATCACAAGCCGTGATTCGGGTTGTAAGTAGTGACCATATAAGGGTACCAGCTACTACACCTCCCCACCACCCCCACACATTTCCAGTCATATCCATCAGTAGTGCGTCATTACAATGGACATATTGGTCTTGGACTTGATAGCTCATGGCCACACTAGAATTTATTCAGCGCCCTCCAGGGTATTGCATCTCCCTTGTCTTCACCCACTAAAACAGGAAGCTAATATTATGCTACTGAAAGGGGCAATAGAGAGAGTTCCAGTAGTGCAGAGAGGAAACGTCTTTTACTCCAGTCTTTTCCCGTCTTTTCCTGATACACAAAAAATCAGGGGAGTTCAGACTTTTGTAGGTCTTACCGGTGAACATACTGAACAACAAGACCTGTGATTCAGTATTACACACCATCGTTTCTATTTTTCGCACATGTATTTGTTCATTCACTCACTGTTTGCAGTAGCTGTTTTGTTGATCCTGATGAAGGCCATGCCACTTTGATAGGTCCCAAGGCCAAAACATGTTGATCACACTTTAATGTAACTGTCTTTAATTCTGACAGTCCCATTACCAGATTTGCTGTTTTTAATCCTGACACAGGGAAGCTGAATACATTTGTTGCTAGCTAACCCGGTATCCAGTTTTAATCCATATTTACACAAGCACTACACTTCTCTCACTACACACCACGCTCACATAGGGTTTTAGGAAAAGCCACCTGGCTCATTGAAAACATCCCTGAGCTCCTCCCTCGCAGCAATGGGTTTGTAGCTGGCGTCAAGACTAGGTTCTTGACGCGAGGAGGCACCCCTATGATGAAGCATGATACCTTTGGTGTGTGAGGGGAACCGTCCTTAAAAAGGGATCCCCACTCAGCTAGGTTGACATATTTCCCTCAGACTCCTGTTCTGGACCCATGGGTTGTTTTGTGATAAATGCTCAGAAGGAGCCTGACACTTTTAAAAGTTCCTCTCAGTGCAGCGACTAGACTTATATATCTGACTCCAGAAGATCAGGATTGGTGTGATGTTGTCTGAAAACCATAAAATGACTTCCCATTGAAGCCTGTTGCTTTCCAAAATCTCCCTGTATTCTTCTTAAAGCTGTACGTGGGGAGGCAGGTAAGTAACCTTACTTTGAAATTAAATATCTCTAGAAATGCTTGATCACTCGGAAACAAAGACATGCTCCACATCGGGACTGCTCTCTGCATAAAATGAAGAATTTTGAAGCAATCTTTCTCAGAAAATGCCCCGAAGATTTGTAACTCTAGCTTCCCAGCAATGCAGATAATCCCATCATTTTTTAAGAACTGAAATCTCAACCCTTCAAGCAAAACCTCCACCTACAAACTAACTACAAGCAGACGTTTGAAGGTTGCCAAAGAGCTGTGAGGATCAAAAGCCATTCAGATTATTTCAGTCTACTTTAAGTTGCTATTCTGCCACTGGGTGCGTTCACAGCATTGTACAGAACTCTTGCCTGCACAGGGGGCTTTTCTGATCTGTTATCTCCTTTAGTGTTTCATATACTAATTTACTATTTTTATGTGTTTCAATACTGTACTATGTTTGGTGTATACCTCTCTATTCTTTGTAAAGCACGTTGATACCCCAGTGGCAAATGTTTGCACTGTGGAAAAAAAAAAAGTGTAAATAAATTAATAACATTTCCCCAGGTTTTTAGTTGGCTCTCAATGAACAGAAATGCCTGACTAAATGAATTTTCGCTTGGTAGTTACCATTTTATGAAAGTCTTTGCTTCACTGTGATTTTGAGCGTCATGGAAGGGGAAAAGGTTGGCAGTAGGAAAGAAAGACTTGAATGATAAAATGACCACACATAACCTGACAAATGCTCTTTTGTCCTGTGTACTTAGTCCATATATCCACATAATGTGTATCAGGTTTCCTTTACTGTGGGTAATATCTTGGACCTGCTCCATGAACTTAAGGTCTTCTTCTTCTACATCCTTAGACTGTTGGTCCAATGAGTCCCTCTAGTTTAAATATTTAAGTTGTTATGAATAGCGTTTGGTTTGGTTTGTGATGCCCCCATTTTCCATTTTCAGTGATACATGATGATGCTCTTGACACTTAAACCAGAATTCAGGTTATCTCTAAAGAAAAGCACTTGCCCATCTAGATGTTATTAATCTGCAGTCATAATGGTGATTTCTGTTGCTACTCCTTAAATTCAATTTCATGGACTATAAATACCTGTTCAAGTATAGACAAATGATTTGCTTGCAGCATTCATTCTTGCAGTTTGATTATGTCTATGTGGATGGGTTGGTGTAGTGCATGATATTGTGTATGGTCGTTGTAACAAGTCAATGTGCAGTTGTCCAGCCAGATAGTTAAGAGTACCCCTACTAATTAGTAAAATGTTGGCCAATAAATGCAGTCTTGAATTAAAACTAAATCAGCTTTACAGTATTCATATCAGTAATTGTTAATGAAGAAACATGGTGAGGATTGGTAAGTGTTAACTATTTATATGCCAAGGGCTTCTTTGTAGTAGAAGTATTTGGCTAAGTTTTATGTTGATCTGTTCAATACAAATTAATTTCATGATCATTGTCATTGTTTGGTTAACTCTTTTTTTTATTTTCAGGAACTGGATCTTAACAGTCCTAAAACATTCAGAAATCTTGCCAAACCTATGGGAGCTCAAACTGAAGACAGACTTGCTCAGTTCAGAAAGCGTTTCAGAGACTGGGAAGACCCCAATGGTAAGTTGTGATAACGACATGGGCTTGGTAAGGCAATGCCATTTACACTCACTAAATCTGCAGATATTAAATATATTTCTTTAAGTTATTGTTAATGTGGTGTTTTTAAGATTTAGTATTTCTCTATAATAGGTCATATTCAAATGAAGGATATGTTTCTTTAACAGAAATGTCATACTGCTTGTAATAGAAAACTATTTAAAAATGTTAACAAAGGCAATGTAATGCATGCAGGGGTTTGGTTTTCCTATTTAACAAGGGATTGTTTTGTTTAGTCCCCTATTTGTGCTTAAAACACAACTGTGCTACCGCCAAGGACTTTTTTCCCCTTATTCCCCAACCACCCCCACCTTGGCGGTTTCAAATGATAGCTTAGTAGCGGATAGTCTGGAAAGATTTACATGTATTAAGAGCTTATGTTTGTTTAATCCCCAGTTTGAGCGGAATGATACTGTATTGTGGATATTAAGAAGAATCCTTAATGTCTCGTAGTATAAAAATCTGCTCGTTTAATGTATCTGGGCTTAACTCCAGCAATAAAAGACTCCAAATAGCTGCAGAAGTTCGATTTATTCAACCTGATATTCTTTGCCTGCAGGAAACACATCTTTCCTGGGATAATAGGCTTTTGATAGCTGATCTTGGTTATACGCTGAATGTAGCCTCCCAACAAGCTAATAATACTAGAGGGGTTATGATTTTATCGAGACCAGGATATTGTACAGTTGGGCGTAAATTAGCTGACAAATGGGGTAGATGGGTGATTGCAGAGTTCATAGTGCGGGGTAAGATTTTTACTATATGCTCCATATATGGCTCTAATATGGATGAGGCTGAAGTCCTTGAGTTTTTAAATATAGAGTTAGCTAATTGGGGAGCACCGCTAATCCTATGCGGAGATTTGAATATAAACTTAAGTACCACGGAACTAATGAGAGGCTTAGTTCATTATCAGGGACGCAAACCACGAGTTTTTAAAGCTTTATACAACTTAGTTAAGGATCATGGCCTAGTGGATATCTGGAGCAAAAAAATACCCCTCTCTTCCTGGATACTCGTATTACTCCGCACCTCACAAGAAATTAGTCAGACTAGACTATTTTTTTATATCAAAAGAAAAAAAAGAAAAAAAAAAAAACACAACTGTGCTGAACCTGTTCTATATTGCCAGTGCAAAGTTGTTGCTCTGCATAGACTCTTAATTACAGCAGTTCTCAAAACACCTCTTGCCAAGCACCGCACACAAAAAAACAGAGACTCAAGTCTTTCTATTGATAAATCTATACATGCCTAAAACGATCTGTGAACATGCCCATTTCATTCATCATTCTACAAGCAAGGAATATTCAGCCCATTAGACTGACTTAAACCTGCTCGACAGTCTGGCAGTAAGCACTTCATATCTATCTGTCAATCTTTGAGACCAGCTCAGGATGAATGACTTGTGTGACGTCGGTCTTCAGTGTGTGACCATCTATGACCTCCCCTCTTTACACCCTACCAAAGACTATATGGAAATTCCAGGGACTCCTCTCAGTGTGGTTTACTTGCCGCCCACTTAATCCACCTTTCCTTGATCAGTCAGAGGCTCTGCCTTTCCTTTTTTTGTGAAAGCCCAGAAGAAAAGCCTGTAATGATACTATCAACTTTGTTAGATATTCTAATCTGCTACCCTGACTTAATTGGCCTTGGATTCCCACCAGTACCTCTGTTTAACATATAGGTTGTATTTGGCTAGACATCTAGAGATGTTTTTTGGCACCAGCACAGAGTAACGTCTGACCAGCATAGAACTGTGGATGTTGCTGTTTCTCCCATAGACTGGGAACAGGCCTAGTGTCTAGAGAAAGGGCAATCCTGTTGCCCTGATCTGTCACGGTAGAAGAGGACGTTATACTTTCTGATGCATACGGCGTAGCTAATCGCTGAGCAGGGGGAGAAGGAGCAAAGCCAAGCTTACTGAAAACAGCTTGGAGGCTGTCTCAAGGAGTTATACTGTGTAAGAGCATAGGGAAACTGCAGCCCATCTGATAGGGCTGATGTGAGTTTCTGGGAGCCGTATTGCTTGTTTTCTAGCATGACAGTGGATATTCCCCTACACCATATGTCTTAGACTAGTCCTCTATTGGTTGAGTCAATTCATCTTGATTTATAAAAAAGTGTGCTAATTCTTTCGCCCTTATAGTTTGACCTTAGCCTTAGTCCCAGTTCTACAGTTCATATTGGGAAACAATAGGTCCAGTTAGTGTCCACACCATCGAAAAATTTCAACCACAACCTGATGTTCACTAAATAAGCTTGGTACTCTTAAAGGATCTGCTATGAGGTTTAACCCCGTCCCTTCACCTGTAGTTTACCGGTATGAAATTTGATTTTGGAGACCAGTCTTTCTGTCTGGTTCTGCCTGTTTCTGACTACAGTGGCCCAAAAGCCCCAATTAGTTGAGCACTGTAACATTGGGGCCGATTCACAGAACTAATCTGAGACAAAATCCTAAACTTACTACTTTTGGTATTCACAGAAGGCATTTAGTAGTAGTAAAGTTAGTATTTTGTTTTAAGTTAGGATGTTTTCTTAAGTTAGGATTTTGTCTTAAGTTAGGATTTTGTCTTAAGACCAAAACTTAAGAAAAAATACTAACTTAAGACAAAACACTAACTTAAGACAAAACACTAACTTAAGACAAAACACTGACTTGAGACAAACCACTTACTTGAGACAAACCACTGACTTGAGACAAACCACTGACTTGAGACAAACCACTGACTTGAGACAAACCACTGACTTGAGACAAACCACTAACTTGAGACAAAACACTATCTTATCTAACTTAAGACAAAATACTAACTTAAGACAAAATACTAACTTTACTACTACTAAATGCCTTCTGTGAATACCAAACGTAGTAAGTTTAGGATTTTGTCTCAGATTAGTTTTGTGAATCGACCCCTCAGCCTTTTAGTCACTTTCCAGGACAATATAAACCCATCGATTTTCCACATTTGGGTAGTAGCATGGGCGTCGATTCACCAAAATGCCAGGGGTAGCAGAAGTGACATCACACACCCTTTGACCTTAAAGACATCATAGGAAGTGACGTCATATGGCCTGTGACCCTACATTTTTCCTGGAAGGTGTGTCACAGGACCCTTACATCACACTCCTAATGTCTTACACCACCATATACTTATTCTTATTCATTTTCACTCACTTGAATTTACCAGCACAAAGTGTTAGGGTGGGATTTAGTATCCAAAGCAAATACCTATTGGTGTTGAATCTTATCCCAAAGCAACACAAAATTGTTCTAAGCACTGCCGTACATTATTGTGCGTCAAAAGGATGTTCCAAGGGTGGCTTATGGGCATCCTCATGCTACAACCCATGCATTTTGGCACACATAACTATCTACAAAAATTGGTAGACAGGAATTTGCACCAAAATCTTATGCCTTCTTGAGGCAGATGTAACAAGGAGAAATGTTATAATTTGTCCTTATTTATTCCAACTCTGCATTTATGCTGCATTGTACAGCCCACATAAAAAAGGCTTAAAGCATAGTTTTTTTTTTACTGAAAGGGACCCCAGTGAACAGGTTGAGAGAAAATAAACCATATCTTAGTAGATATGGTGCATTATTTCTCTCTTCCTTTGATGCTAGCCAGTGCAGCAACTTTGGTGGTGCGTTCCCTTGTGTCAAAGAATAAGAAATCTGGGCCGTAATCTCAGATATTCGCACTCACTACCTGTCACTGACTTTGGTGCATCTCTCCTGTCTTTCACTGCTTGGGAGAGGGTGGCCAGTGCCTCCTCGGGGACCTGCAGTAACACTTGCACAACCATTTCCAATAAGGTATGTGAGTAATGGCCCAAAAGGTATGCGGTGTTCACCGACAGCAGTGTCAGGCTGGCGGAAGAAAATATCTTCTTCCCAAGTGTGTCCAGCCTCTTGAATCCCTGTCTGGGGGAGCGTCAGGGAATGCACCATGGGAAGTCTAGGCCTGGACTACCAAGCTCTCAGGGGTAAGGTGTTGGCTGACGAAACTAGAATCACCCTGGCAGGGCGATAGCGGCTGGCAATTGTCCTGTTCACAAGAGCCCCTATGCTAGGATTGGACCAAGTTCCTAGAAGGACATCAGTCAGTGCTTTGTTAACGTACAATAGGGATTCCGATGAGGAAGCCCTAGACTGAAGCACTTTGGTCAAGAGGTTAGTCATGACCGCCGCAGAGAGAAGTTCGATGTCAAGGACGTGTGCTGCCCTTTTCACCACCATTGCATTAGACACTCCGTCCTCAGTAGCAACGGGAGGCGTATAAAGCATACTAGTATCTGGAGAGGTGTCGAGTCTGCTGGCCTCTGCTAGTTTCTCAAACCAGTCCAAATTCTCACAAGCGGTGTATAGTTGGTGTTTTAAAGGGTCTTCTCTAATGCCTGTATGCTCCTCAAAAGGCTCAGGCATCGACGCAGAGCCTCTGTGCTCCGTCAGCGCCGAAATTACCATTGATCAACACCGTTCCAACTCAAAGTTGTCGGGAATAAGAATGAGGCTGGCACTGCTAATGGGCACCGGCAGCGCCGGGACATCTATGTCTGGACCAGCACAGGAGAAGGTTGCTTTGGCATGATTGGCGTTGATCCGGATCCAGGATCGGATCCATGAGACCTTATCAGAGACGAGGCCAGAGACGTCAGCGCAGAACCTAATGGGGCCTCCTCTGACCCTTCAAGGCCCGAAGGTGCAGTGGAAATGGGCAGCCTGCTCAAATACTCGGCGCATGGCCTCTTAAAACTCTTTTATTTGAATGGGGGTTGCTCTGGCTTCTGGTAACGGTGGGAAGTAGGAGGTGTGGAGTCAGACCTGGCAACAGCTCCGCAGAACCGTGCCTCGAACTTCAATGTTCCTCACTCGTCTCGTGAATCCTTGATGGACGAAGTGAAGTCCAAGTCTGTATAGACTTATTCTTTTTGTGCCTCTTCCCAAGTGTCCTGAAGAACTTCGAGTGCGACGAAGAGGACTTGGGGCTCCTGGAGTGGCCCCACGTCTTTCTTTTCCTTGATCTGGACGAGACCTCCTAGGAGTCGCGCTAAATGAAGTCAACTGCCAGGCCACAAACAGCTTTGGGGACCGCTCCATGAAAGCCTTGGCGCCATGACCTGTCAGTCTGAGTCTGACTTCTAGTTGCGCTCGAGACACCATAAGCAGACAAGGTGCGAGTCGGTAACCAGAGCGGTGACAGGTGCCACATGGCTTAAACACTACCTTTCTAGAGGACTTTCCCTCGAAACAAGAAAAAATCATTGACAAAACGTCAAAAAGTCTGTCAAAAAGAGACAGAGGGTAGCTCTTCTCGGATCAGTGCCAACTGGCTTATAAAAGAACTGATGTCCATGCGCTTGGGTGGAGTCTATATAGGGGACTGCAACATCACATCTGGACGCCAATGACATCGACGCCATTTATTTATTTATTTATTTATTGATTTCTAAAGCGCCTGGTGACCCGAAGGCATCCCCGCGCTATAAATCGTGTGGACCAGGAGAGGGGGAGGAGGGGATGGACTATTTGGGAAACAGGAAGGTTTTAAGTTTTTTTCGGAATAGAGCGTGACAGGATTCCAAACGTAGACTGCGTGGAAGAGAATTCCATCCTGTGGACGCTTTGACCGAGAAGCGGCGACCACCTGTGCGGGCCTTCTTGAATTTTGGAACAGTGGCCAGGTGTTCGGCGTCGGAGCGAAGGGATCTGGGGGCTTTGTAGGGGATGACCATATCTTTCAGAGCAGCCGGACCAACCCCGTTGATGAGCTTATGGATGGTGCACAAGGCTTTGAACTCTACTCTCTGGCGAACGGGGAGCCAATGTAGGGCCTTAATAGCCGGTTTGGCTGAAGCTCTGGGTGGAAGGTTCATAATGAGCCTGGCCGCCGCATTTTGGGTGCGTTGGAGTTTGGCCAGAGTGAATTCCGGTGCCCCAAGATAGATGGCGTTGCTGTAGTCGAGCCTGGCTAATATGAGCCCCTGGACCAGAAGTTTCCTGGATGAGAGGGGGAGAAGAGGGAGGATCTTGCGAACCGATCGCAAGAGACCAAAACAGGTGCCAGCTGTTTTGACAGCCTGGGTCCTCATGGTGAGGTCAGGTTCCAACCATACTCCTAGTGTTTTGATCTCTTTTTTTGGTGTTGGAATTTCACCGAAGGCGTCCGGCCATACTGATGGAGGGATGGACGTCCATTTATTGCCTAGGAGCATAATTTCAGTTTTTTCACCATTCAGCCTCAGGGAGGATTCACACATCCAGATGTGAATGTCCTGGAGACAGTTCAGCAGGCTGTCTTGGTGGTTATCCAGGTGGGACAAGGAAACGACGAGTTGAGTATCGTCAGCATAATTTATTATTTTTATCCCGTACGGGGTCACGACATCTTCTAGCGGGGCCATGTATACATTAAACAGGGTGGGACTGAGCGATGATCCCTGGGGAACTCCGTTCTTAAGTGATAGTAAGTCTGAACGTGAGTTACCGTCCCACACCTGGAAGGAGCGGTCGGATAGGAAGGATTCAATCCATGCTAGTGCAGTTCCCACAATTCCTGCCCTGGCCAGGCGATGTAGAAGGACACGGTGATCCACCGTATCAAAGGCGGCACTGAGGTCCAGGAGGATCACTGCCACTGATCCTCCTGAATCCAGGATACACCTTGCCTCCTCGATGACGGAGAGGAGGGCAGTGTCCGTGCCATGGCCGGGCCGGAATCCTGTTTGGGATTGACGCAGAAGAGAGTTTGTCTCAAGAAATTGGGACAGTTGCGCATTCACTAGCTTCTCCGCAATTTTGCTGACACATGGGAGCAGCGAAATGGGTCTGTAGTTGGCCATGTCGTCCGGGTTAAGATGGGACTTTTTCAACAAGGCCCTGACAACCGCATTCTTCCAGTTAGAGGGCACCGTTCCTTGGGAGAAAGAGATGTTGATAAGATCCCTGATGGTAGGGGCTATGTTGGTCGACACGGTTTTCAGGAATCTAACCGGGGCTGGGTCAAGGGGAGATCCGCTTTTCATTTTATCCAGCGTGGACGATACCTCGGTAAGGGAAAGTGCTCTGAAAGTGGACAACCGTGGGCAGTTGTTACAGGCCTCTATATCCGTGTTGATAGATGTGCTGATTGGTGGAAGGGAGTCCAATATCCTCGAGATTTTGGAGTCGAAGTAGTTGGCCAGATCCGTACTTCTATCTGGAGGAGGGGAGTGAGAGGCGGGTGTTATTGGGATATTTAGTAATTCTTTGACTATCAGGTAAGATTCTTTTGACGAGTTGGTGGCGTTTTTTATTCTGATGTCATAAAATGCAGCTTTGGCTAGCTTAAGGGCTGATTTGTAGCGTCTTACCGAGCTGTGGTACATGTCTTTGTTACTATGGAGCCAGTCTTTTCTCCACAGTCTCTCGGCCTTTTTACACTCTTTGCGGAGAGCTCTTAAATCGGTGTTATACCATGGGGCATGGCCCTTAAGCCTATTTTTATTCACCCGATTTTTAATGGGAATAATACTGTCCAGGGAAGAGGAGATCCAGTCTCTGAACTGGGTATCCGCGGTGGCAGGATCAGCCGTAAGAGTGGGGGTCGAGGCGTCCAGAGCCTTAGCCCAGTCTTCCACCGAGAGTCTGGCCCAAGATCTGTCCTTGGTGAGAATTGTAGGTTTTTGGGGTTTCTTGAATATCCCTGGTAGGTGGACCGAGACCAGGAAATGGTCCGTCCACGGGAGGGGGAGGGAGTTAGTGAATTGAAGAGAAGGAATGCTATTCCTAAACCGAACATAGCTACCTAACGGCACGCAGGGGTACTACTCACGCAAATGTTTCCAGATCCAGTCTGACTACTGGGAAATTCAAAGGTAAGGATTGGTACCATTCTGTCTGCTGCCTCTGTCCCATTGCAAGGACGTTAAAAAAAGAGATAGTACAGACCGAGAACCAAAGGTTTCTGAGGACAAACAGGGCCCGCAAACCTTCCCCTGCACAGTAACATTGCCCATAGTCACCTTTGTTAATTGAATTGTACCACCATACCAGGTAAGCACCATATCTAATCTGCTTCAGAAGGTACTGTGGTGTCTGGTTTTTGTATTGTTCATTCGTCTAATAGTCCTGCATTACGTGAATATATTCTTAGGATCTGATTTACAAAAAAGGTCATAAATCTGCACCCAGATTTATAACTTTTTTCTATTCACACAACTTACCTGAAGAACATCTAGAAAGCTATGCCTGTTGCAGATCTCCATGTCTATACATGGGGAAATTTGGAGATCTCCCCTATTTTCGAGTGTCGCTATTCCCCCCTACGCAAAATGTGTATAGCACATTTTCTCCTTGTCGAAACCAAGTGCCTTTGGACAGTGACTCCATTTTTTTAAAAATAGTTTGTTCGAGGCATACAAGCTGTAGATCGTATACTTGCGCATAGATCGCCATCTGATGTTGGGCTCGGATGTTTGCAGTTTGTTTTTGTCTTGGAAGAAGTCTTTTGTAGTCACGGGATAGGTGACTCCGCCTTAGGACGATAGTACGCATGGGCATCGTCTCCATCTGCAGATTGTTTTCTTCCGCCATTGGGTTCAGATGTGATTTGCTGCGCTCCGGGTTGGTGTCGGTTTTGAACCCCCCTTCGACGCGCAATCCCTCTACACTCGAAGGTATTGTTTCAATGTTGTTTCCCTTTCGACGTGCATCTTTAAAAACACACTCCTCGATCTTTGATGCAGGCCGTTGGGCCTATCCGCGCCGACTGCGCCTGCAGTCAATGGAAAGGACTCCTTTCAAAAAATGCCCCGGTGTGTTGCTAAGTTCCCACACACTGACTTGCATGAGGTTTGTAACCCCTGCCTCCCCCCGGAGCACGAAGAAAAGAACTGCAAGGCCTGTTCATCTTTCAGGTCTAAGAAAACCGTCTGTGATCGTCGAGCTTGACGTCACGAAATGTCTCGCGATAGCAGCTCGATTCTGGACATCTTCGGAGCAGATCCCAATGTCCAGCCGGAGCAACAAGGTGATGAAGAAGACATCTCCGACTCCGAGGCCGATGAATCCGACATCGAAGAGGAGACACTCACCCCAGCTCAATGGTCTGTGAGTACCGAAATCCCTCTCCCAAAAAATAAACCTAAGGCTCCGGTAACACCCTTGGGCTCGGGTCGACATCGGCAACATGTTTCAGACGCCCCGCCCTCGGGCCCGGCTATGACACATAAAGACAAGCCTTCCGGCTCGGGCTCGTGCCAACCTCATTCCGGTGCCGAAAAGTCACCTTTGGCACCGAAGCACACGACCAAAGATGTGCCACGCCCTTCTTCGTTGTCACCGAAGATAGCCTCGACGCCGAAGCCCTTGGCGTCGAAACATACCAAGGACAAACATTTGGAACCGAAAAATTCTTCGGAGCTGAAAGCGGCTTCGGAGCCGAAAAAAGTCTCAGACTCTCAAACTCCTTTAACAATATTTAAGGAGACCAAAACCCCACAGAAAGCCTCAAACTCGGTTCAAAGAACATTCTGAGTCAAAATCTTTGGCACCGAAAAAAGACACTTTACCCACAGAACAGGTACCTGATTTTTTTGGATCCAAAACAAAAGACCCAGAGACTGGCAAAGTCGTCGCCAAGCCTCCAAAAAAGAGGAAACTGGACACTTCAGAGGAGTCTGAAATACCCTTGAAGCGAAACGTGATGAGTACTAACACCTCCTCCTCCTCCAGTTGATCCAAATCTTCTGTTTTCTCCACCTCACCCCCATAACATACTTTTTCACCTCAAACATCGGATACTGAGGATGATCATACTGACAGGGGAGGGAATATAGATCCACATGGGGATGATGATGCACATACTATCCCACATAACGTAGACCCTTGGGATGACTACAACACAGATCCCGACCAACACAATGACCCGGACCTCTATCCATCTAGGCCATCACAGCCAGATGACAATATTGGGTTCGCCCAATTAATAAATAGGGCTGCCCAATACCACGGGGTACAATTACATTTTGAACCCTTAGAGGAAGACCTTTTACAGGAAACCTTTGCACCCTCGCAAAAGTCCACACACATCCTGCCAATGTTAAAAGGCATGCTCAAATATGCCCCAGAAGTTTTGAAAGACCCTGTCAGAGCCAGGATTCTTAACACCAGGATAGATACAAAAATAAAAGGCAGCTCCCAATGGCCCAACTTACATTAAAGGTCAAATCTGGTAAACAAATTGCATCACAGGCTGCAATTCATTGGCGGATAGCCAATGCCCAAGCTTTATTGGCCAGATATGACAGGGCCCACTATGACGAGCTTGAAAAGCTCATGCAACACCCTCCTGACCAGTACAAACAAAAGGCCAACGACCTTATCCAAGAGGGGAAATTAATAACAAACACCTCAATTAAATGGGCGCTCGACGCTGCTGATACTGCATCTGCCATTAACCTAGTGTTTTGTTGCACAGGCACGCTTGGCTCCAGGTCTCCGGATTCAAACTGGAGGTGAAATCTGCTATCCTAAATCAACCCTTTGATGAAGAGCATCTTTTCGGGCCTTCAGTTGACACCTCTTTAGAAAAGATGAAAAAAGGTACAGAAACTGCTAAGTCCATGGGGGCCTTACAATTCCCTTCCCCTAGAGGCTCTTTTCGCCGCTCCTTCTACAGAGCTGGCTCTAAAACCATTGGCTCAAAACATCCCTCTTCCTCCTACAAGAGCCCCTCTCAAACTTCCTCCAAAGGATACTTTTGCGGAGGCTACAGAGGCAACAATAGTAAAGGAAGAGGTCGCGGCAACAATAGACCCACCTCCCCTACCACCAAACAGTGACTTCCCTGCACTTCCCCCCGATCATCCCACTCCTGTCGGGGGACGTCTCTCACAGTTCCTACCTGTCTGGAATTCAATCACAACAGACAGGTGGGTAAGACAAATTATCCAGTATGGTTACTGCCTGGAACTCACCTCTAACCCCCCAAACATTCCTTCCAGACAATGTCCAATGTCCTTGGAACATCTAACACTTCTCAAACAAGAGGTTCTCTCTCTAATACAAAAACATGCAATAAAACCAGTCCCCTTGCCTCACCAAGGCACCGGGGTTTACTCCCTCTATTTCCTAATTCCAAAAAGGGGCGGATCTCTCATGCTCATATTGGTCCTCAGACCGCTAAACCTCTGCATTCAGTCAGAGCACTTCCACATGGTCACTCTCCAACAGGTGCTCCCACTACTTCAACAAGGCGACTTTCTCTCCACTCTTGATTTAAAGGACGCCTACTTTCATATTCCAATTCACCCCGCTCACAGAAAATATCTCAGGTTTGTGGTAGATAGTCAACACTACCAATTCAAAGCCCTCCCATTTGGGGTGACTACAGCACCCAGTCTTCACCAAATGCCTTGCAGTAGTTGCAGCCCACTTAAGAAGACAGCACATACATGTCTTCCCTTATCTGGACGACTGGCTCATAAAAGCCAACTCACACAGCAGCTGTGTGCAACACACATACAAAACAATCCAACTGCTTCACACCTTGGGATTCACGGTAAACCCTACCAAATCCCACCTCCAACCATCCAACATACATCAGTATCTAGGGGCTACAATAGACACTTCAAACGCTCTAGCATACCCCAACCCAGTCAGAATAAGCACCATTCAAGCTTTAATAGCAACATTTCAACCTCAACACTCACTACCAGCACGAGTGTTCATGCAGTTAATCGGGATGATGGCCTCTTGCATTCTCATTGTCCCTCATGCAAGGCTCTAAATGCGTCCCTTACAGGAGTGTTTGGCACGTCAGTGGAACCAGGCTCAAGGTCAGCTAACAGATCTGGTGTTCGTAGACGACCGCACCCATCGCTCTCTGCAGTGGTGGAACACACAAAACCTTTCCCAAGGGGCGGCTGTTCCTCGACCCAGTTCCACAGATGGTGCTAACAACAGACGCATCGCTCACCGGCTGGGGAGCTCATCTTCAAACCCATACTATTCAGGGCATATGGACCCCTCAACAAAAACAATTCCACATACATTACCTGGAATTGTTGGCAATCTTCCTAGCGTTAAAATCTTTTCTACTCCACCTCTTAAACAAAGCTGACCTAGTCCATACAGACATGACAGCAATGTACTATATACAAAAACAGGGGGGATACACTCTCCAGCTGTCACACCTAGCTCAAAGCACATGGAGATGGGCCATTCCTCAAAACATATATCTCCTTGCAGAACACCTCCCAGGGGTACACAATCAAATTGCAGATCTACTCAGTTGCCCAAAACAGCAGATCCATGAATGGGAACTTCATCCTCAAGTTCTGCTTCCATTCTTTCAAATGTGGGGCCACCCAGAAATAGACCTGTTCGCCACACACCAGAATGCAAAATGCCCAATCTTCGTATCCAGGTATCCACACCCATTGTCCAAAGACTATGCGCTGTGGATGAACTGGTCAGGCAAATTTGCTTACGCTTTTCCGCCTCTCCCACTCATTCCGCTAGTTCGGAAACTCAAACAGCATTCCCTCACAATGATCCTAATTGCTCCAACAGGGGCCGACAACCATGGTTCACAACCCTCTTGGAACTATCAGTAGTTCCTCATCAAAAGCGACGCCTCTCACTCAAGCTTCTCACTCAGAACCATGGAGAGATAAGGCATCCAGAACCCAATCAACACAACCTTGCGATCTGGCACCTGAAGTTTTAGAGTTTGGCTACCTTAATTTCCCGCCAGACTGCATGAACATCATTAAAGAGTCTAGACGTCCTACCACTAGAGCTTGTTATGCCGCAAAGTGGAAATGATTTGTAATTTACTGTACAAATAACATCAACACACTAGATGCTTCCATTCAAAACATCATATGTTACCTTTTGCATCTAGAACAATGTAACCTAGCGTATACATCCATTAGACTACATCTTGCGTCAATAGCAGCCTATCTCCAAAACAGACAACACTTGTCTTTTTTTAGGGTACCAGCTATCAAGGCATTTATGGAAGGACTTAAAAGAATAATTCCACCTGGTGTTCCACTCTCTCCAGTATGGAACCCAAATGTGGTACTTACCAGGCTCATTGGTCCCACATTTGAACCTATGCATAAATGTGAATTACAATTTCTCACCTGGAAAGTAGCTTTCCTGTTGCCATCACCTCTCTCAGAAGAGTCAGTGAACTCCAGGCATTAACCATACAAGAACCATTTCTCCAAATCCATCATAACAAAGTGGTTCTTACGACTAACCCAAAATGTGTACCTAAAGTCGTCTCTGCTTTCCTCCTTAACTAGTCTGTAGAACTCCCAGTGTTTTTCTCTCCACCAGACTCAGTAGCAGAACGGGCTCTTCACACGCTGGACGTAAAAAGAGCGTTACTTTACTACATTGAAAAAAATAATCCTTTAGAAAGACTAAACAACTTTTTGTGGCTTTCTCCCCACCTCATAAATGCAATCCTATCTCTAAAACAGGGATTGCAAGGTGGATTGTTAAATGCATCCAAATATGCTATGCTAAAGCCAAACGCACCTTAACCATTCCCCCTAGAGCTCACTCCACACGTAAACTAGGGGCGTCCATGGCACTCTTAGGAAACATTCCCCTAGATGACATCTGCAAAGCAGCAACTTGATCTACTCCACCCACGTTCACAAAACACTATTGTGTAGACATACAAGCAAAACAACAAGCTAGTGTGGGCCAAGCTGTATTAAGAACACTTTTTCAAACCACTGCAACAGATACAGGTAGCCACCGCTAAGGAGGTAACTGCTGTGTAGTCTATGCACAAGTATACGATCTACAGCTCATATGCCTCGAACGGAAAATGCAACTTACCAGTATGCATCTGTTCTTGACATGTAGAGCTGTAGATCCATATATGCCCACCCGCTTCCCCGGATACCTCTATCTGTTCCAGTACTATCTTACTTAGATACATTACACATGGACATCCTTTTGTATTTCTTACTAACTTCATCATAACTCTCCATGGCAAAACAATCTGGAGATGGAGTCGATGCCCATGCACACTATCGTCCCAAGAAGGAGTCACCTACCTCGTGACTACAAAAGACTTCTTCCAAGACAAAAACATAGTGCAAACATCTGAGCCCAACACCAGATGGCGATCTATGCACAATTATACGAATCTACAGCTCTACATACTAAGAACAGATGCATACTGGTAAGTAGCATTTTCCTTTCTCCACAAGAAATCATTTTTCCTTTGTAGAAACATCTTTCCCTAAACCCTGCAAACTTTGGGGGTTTTCTGAATTCCTTACCATCCTGGAAAACTGTTACCTTTGCTTTTTGCCAGGAGTATGTCGTGCTAAAGGATCAGAGAGGAGTTTGTGAATGCCCAAAAACTACGGCTTGAAATGACCACTTACCACTCCTTAACTGGAATTTATTCTTCTGTAAAACAATTCAAATGTGAAGTGATTTACATAGTAGCAAAGTGATTTACAATTACAGTCCCCTTTTGTGGAGTCCTTGCATTGTATATCTTTCCATTTGCACTTTCAGATATGATTTAAGAACTCCGATAACTTTGTGAATTAGGGTACTACTCTTTTAGAAAAATGAAGCTTTAACTGAACATTGTTTTATGGTGTGTAACTACTTCTTCATACTGTATCTGAGTTACAAGGATAATTCCGCCTCTTGGTAAAAGCATTGACATCTCAACCTACCCATATTTGGAGCATCAGGTGTACGAAGAAAGTAACTTGTTTATCAGTTGGGTTGCACTAGCACCAGATGCCCAGGCACAGCACTAGTAAAATGACATTCTCTCTCAGTTGATCTCCATTGATAGTCAAAAGCACTGAATAGTCCTGCCCATGTGTGGGGATCCCGGAGCACTTTTTCATAATATGTCTTCTTAAGTGTAGATGTTCAACTTTCTTCAGGAAAGCCTGTACAAACACTTAAGCCAAGAACATTGTGCAGCCAATTAGGAAGACTATAATGGCCATTTTCTTCAGATTGTGCTTTAAAAAGGGTAATAAAACCCACGTATATGTATATTTAAAGCCAAATACTTTAGCAGAAAGCTTCAATCTTTTTCACAAACCCTTTTTTGTAACTGTAGGAAGATGAAGGAGAGGACGACAGTGTAGCCCTATAGGCTGTTGTTATGTGAGTGTAAAAACAATGTCTGTGCCTTTAAGGGCCCAGGGACCACCGGTATCCCATCATGCCCAGCAGGTGACTTCAGTACCGGATAGCTCAAGTAATAGTCTTGGTCATCTCCACCAGAGAGACAGGAGAGTTGGTTACGACTTCAGTGAAGATTTCCCTGAGAGTGAACTGGGATTACAGGTGAGAAACCATCCCTTGTCTCTCAGGGGATCTCCATTGATAGTCATAAGCACTGAATAGAGTAGCAAGCCCAGAGCAGTGGAAAAGTCAGAAGAACGGCCAAATCCAACAAATACATTTCTCAAGGAGGCCTGTCCTACTTGCGCATCTGTTGTAACATCCGAGTCCAAACAAAGTTTGGTAAATGTGTGAACATACCTCCATGTAACTGCTTTACAAATTTCAGCTATAGGGACATTGCTCATCAAAGTAGTAGTAGCCACTATCCCCCTAGTAGAGTGAGCTTTAGGTCTACTGGACAAAACCTCATCAGCTTTCTGTTAGCATAAAAGGATGCAAGATACTATCCATCAGGAGATGGACTGTTTGGATGTAGCTAGACCTGTATGGACCGGGCCATAGTTTTCAAATAATTGGTCCAATTTACATATGTCTCTTGTTTTGTCCAGATAAGACTCTCCTAACGTCTAGGAAATGGAGAGTCCTTTCAGCAGGTGTGGAAGGATGCCCGAAGAAAGCAGGTAAGGAAAGCGTCTGACTGACATGAAAATCCAAAATTACTTTATGAAGAAATTTTGGGTGAGTCCTCATCACTACCTTATTGGAATGAAAAACTGTGTATGGTTCATGAGAACACAACGCCTGGATTTCGCTAACCTTACGTGCTGAGGTGATCACTACGGGAAAATCAGTTTTTCAAGAGAGATGTTGCAAGGACAATTTGTGAATGGGCTCAAAAGGATCTTGCGTGAGGCGTGGGAAAAACTATATTGAGCTTCCAAGGAGGAGGAGGACACCTAATGGGAGGGAACACCTTTTTTAATCCTTCTAAAAAAAAAAAATCCTTGATAACTATGATTTTGAAACAAAAGTTTTGTGATGGACATTTTCTGTAGGAAGTAAGAGCTGCCAAATGAACTTTTATGGATGAGAATTTTAAGCCAGATTTTGCCAAATGAAGTATGGAAGAATGACATCATAGTGGCAGCTTGTTGGGTCCACGTTCTTGTTAGAATACCAGATCTCTTCCATTTGAATGAAGCCCCCTTGAGAATGTTCATGCATTCTTGTGGAAGGTTCAGTGCCCATACTTAACTAGCTTAGAAGCCATGCTATGCTGCCAAATTCAAGGAGGAGAGATCTGGCCTTTGACTTTTGTGAGAAGATCAGGTCTGCACGGCAGCTTAAGATGTGGTCGCTCTGACCGGTAAAGAAGGTGCATGAACCACCTTTGATGTGGCCACTCCGGATCAATCAAGATCATTTTGGCTCTCTAATAAGACAGTTTGATAAGAACTGATGGGATCATGGGGATTGGAGGCAAGGCATAGAGAAATTTGCCGGATCAGTCGATCCGTAGGGCATTCCCCAGTGTCCCTGGTTGGAAGTGCCTGAAGGTGAGATGGATAAAACAAGAGAAATGCGTAAGTCGGACCAATTATTTGTAAACTATGGCCCAGGCCATACAGGTCTCGCCATGCCCAAACAGTCCATCTTCCGATAGATAGTATCTTGCACCCTATTATGCTATCTGAAAGCTAATGAAGTTTTGTCCAGTAGACCTAAAGCTCACTCTACTAGGTGTAAAGCTGCTGCTACTGCTGCTCTGATGAGAAACGTCTCTCTTGCTGAAATCTGTAAAGCGGCTATATAGAGGTCTGTTCACACGTTCACCAAACATTATTGTTTGGACTTGGATGCTAGAAAAGGTGCTCAAGTAGGGCAGACCTCCCTGAGAAATGTGTTTGCTTGATTTGGTCATTCCTCTGTCTTTTATACTGCTCTTGGAGGGGGATGGACTTCCTACTCTATTCACTTTTTATGACTATCAATGCAGGTCCCCCGAGAGAGAAGCAATGGTTTCTTATCTGTAATCCCATTTCTCTCTCAGGGGAATCTCCATTGAAGTCATAAGCACTGGGATGACAGGTAAGAAACCATTCCTTATCCACAATGGACATTGTCTAGTATCATCTGACCGCTCCAGGACCCAGAGGAAGGTTCTCTACACTACTTATGCACTTTTCACATACTGTGAAATTCTATGCAGAACATTTTAACCCTTTTTTTTGTCTATTGCTCATACCCATGACAATTAGCTTTATGTGAAATCATATGTCCTACAGTTCCCATCATTTGATTAATTTGGCCTCCTAAAACCCCAACCCAAAGTCACTGCCATTATGATTAGTGTTCCATACAGCTCCTTCTATGATGTTAGCTCCATTCTAACCTTCTCATACATTGAATGTAAAACCTCCTCTTTCCTGTCAGAGTACCTGCCTTTCACTTGCCAGGACTCTAGTGATCTAGCTTTACAGCAACATTTTAAGAACCCCCTAGCTTATGCATGACTCAAAGTGAAATTGTTCAAGTGTAATGTTATTAGGTTGTGCTTCCCCATTCTTCTAATTAATATTACACTTACTGGATGTAAGTTAGAAATGTGGGCAACATTTCCTTCTTCCCCATGAGTTAGCACTGTTTCAAAGTGATTGTGTCATTCTTAACAATACATCTAACTATCATATCCTTCCTTTCAAATATATCCCCTGATTTGTGTGGAAATCCCCTGCTCTTGTATCTGGTGCTGTCCCTGATTTGTTCGGCTTTCACTTTGCCATCCTGCTCCTTAATTCAGATCGATTTGCAAATAAGAACACAGTGTGGAAAAGGCCACACTCCCTTGCAATGAGACCCTTCTAATGGTACTCTTTTTTTATAGTCAGTCATCCTACCCATTGCATTTCTTCTAACTTATTATCTGTCATCTCTGCACTTGGTCATATATTTCTTTCAATATTCTTTTTAAGTACTAGATGTTGCCTCCTTTGCAAGCAAAATTAGATCTATTCGTTGGTCTGCTTCTGTTCTATTCACCCCTCTCTTTTCTCCCTCACTTAACATGCATTACTGTACTTGTGCCTGTTCTTTTAACTTCTCTACTGTGTGCCAATAACAGACTTTACCCATCATAGTTGCCTCATTTTGCCATACTTTCCTCGGCATCTACTTCATTACCCGTTCAATGTTTAAGGTTTTTTGGGCCTCTGTTCTGTCCAACAGGCAAATGTTTCTCACGACCCACTGGAGATTACTGTTATTGGTGATTACTGCCCAATCTATCTTTTCCATTGCAGCAGCCACCATTCACACACTTTATATTTTATACTGGTCTCCCAGTGGATATTGACAATATCCATTTTGTTATGTCTTCCTGTTTGGCCTTTCTTGAACACCATGGGCCATATGTAGGTAAATTATATTTACCGATTCTTAAATACCGAATTTTACCGATTCGGTATTTATGAATCGGTAAATGTAATGTAGGTAAATCATTACCGATTCGGTAAATATCGGTATTTAAGAATCGGTATTTACCGAATCGGTAATGGCAACTGGCTTCCCATTCATTCCTATGGGCCTGGAGGCCCATAGGAATGAATGGGAAGCCAGTTGCCATTACCGAATCGGTAAAAACCGAATCGGTAATAGGGGAGGCATTATCATGGGTGGCAGGGTGTCACATTGACACCCTGTTGCACCCCTGATTCGTGCATGTGTGCACATGTGGCGCACATACATGCCCTAAGGGCATGTATGTCTGCCACATTGCACATTTCAAATAGCACAATAATGCTTTTTTACAGGTATTCGTCATTTACCATCAACTTTTAGTTGGTGGTAAATAACGTATCCACACACCGACGAGACACTCCCCCTACATATCATTTCAGGATTCGGTATTTACCGAATCGGTAATTTTACCGATTCGGTAAATTACCGAATCCTGAAATATGCCCCCTACATAGCAAAAGCCTAAATACTGGTCGGTAACGGGATATTTACCGAAAATCGGCCGTTACCGACCGGTATTTGGCTTCCTACATATGGCCCTTTATGAACAATTTATGAAATCCCCCCCCCCCCCCCCATTCCCCTGTCCATAGATTTAAGACTTAATACAAATCATTTTAAATTATGCCTTAATTAACAATGTGTGAATCGTAATAACAAGCAAGTCACAAATTGTATCCCCTAATATAAGCAAAGGCCTAGTTTTCTCCAGAAAGCCTCAGGAGACGTTTTCAGATTTACTGGAAAGGGTCATTTAAAGTTGGAAACAACACTATGTGCAGCTGCTAATGTATCATAAGCATCATTACCAGGAAGACTAAAAAGAAGTAATTGCATGTAATGTAAAAGGCATATCCTGTGTACTGTAAAAAAAAAGAAATCGAAAGCACAGGAAGGTTGAATCCAAGAAATATTTCGGATATGCATTGCCTTTGTAAATTAATTCCAATTAGAATCTTTGTATACAAATTATCTTATGTTGATTTCCTGAAAATCTGGCATAGATAACTTTCCAAGTTAAATAACTGAGTGAGTTACAAATGTCTACTTTTATGTAGGTAATAAATGTTTGCTTAATGCATGTAAGCACCAAAGCAGTTTGATCTTCAGTAGGTTAAGGCTTATAGATTGAGTCAATGTAACTTATTTACCTGGCTGTCCTTAAATGTTTTTTTTAATTGTACAAATTGTAACTTACATCCCAACAGTGATAAAACCTGCATCACATGTAGAAAGGATCATTGTATTTACTTATTCAGTTGTGATGCATTTATGTTGTTTTAAATCATTGGCGGAACAAAACTTGAGGGAGCTCCTTGCAAAGTACATCGAGCCCCACCCCCCGCTCTAGACCCAGTCAGGAGCTTTCAGGCCACGGGCCCGTCGCCCAACACAGTGCTGGAGGGGACCCTCTGTGGATTGAGGACCTCCCCACACCACAGGGGTTACAAGGGCTAATGTTACGCCACTGTTTCAAATGACACATTGAAATCTGTTGTCAAATTATCTTGTTTACACAATCGATCAAGCTCAGTTACGTAACTTTTAAACTGATGGACCTACTATCAAGGAAATCCTATTTTCGAATTGGTAGATAATGTGGTAAATGATGAATTCTGTGCCAGTTGTGTTCTTTTCTGCAGATGCTCGCAGTTTCTTGGTTGGGATTAACCAACGTCATTCAAGTATTTCATCATACTCAGCTGAAAATGATATTTGATTTTATTTGAAGTGTTTCATTTACCATGACATGACTCTTTATTACAGGAGAAACACCAGCTTATCATTACGGCACTCATTATTCATCAGCTATGATTGTAGCTTCTTACCTTGTTCGCATGGAGCCTTTCACGCAGATATTCTTGAGGCTACAGGTTAGCAATTCATTTGAATTCTTCTTCGGAATCTGTGCAAACTGCTCATATCTTAAAATCAGTGATGACCTTGAGAGAGTAGAGGAAATTAAGTGGGGGAAAAAAACTTTCTGATATGGGGAAGGATGAAGGATGATTTGCCTAAAGTTGGTCCCTATCTGGAGTGGTACATATGACTTCGTATTGCAATGTATATAAAAATACTCCATGTATATGCTGCCCTAGAAACCCCATAAGAGCATGAAATCCTAATACCTTGAATATTGATTTTTTTTATATCAAATTTTCTTTTATCTATTTACCTGATAAGAAATGTAAAAACTGGATGTTTGTAAATTCTAAATCACGATTCCTATTTTCCAGGGGGGCCACTTCGACCTTGCCGACCGAATGTTTCACAGTGTTCGAGATGCCTGGTATTCTGCTTCTAAGCACAACATGGCAGATGTAAAGGAGCTTATCCCAGAATTTTTCTACCTCCCAGAGTTTGTTCTGAACTCTAATAACTTTGATCTAGGTATGCTGACAAGTTCTGCTGCATGTATAGATACAGTTATTTTTCTAAGTTGGCTCTCTGTACAATTTTCCACTTACTAAAGTGGCAGAAAGGGACCAGTCCTTTTGGTAGAAGTGTACAGCACAAATCTGAATACTGAACTTTCACTTTTTCCATGGACATGTGTTATGGGAATGCTAACACTTAGAGAATACTTCATTGGTGAACTCTGTAGACCTAATCTAGTTAAATCCCTGGCATATCATTTAATCTCCTTTTGAAAATATCTCTTTTTAATTGGAAAGTCCTCAGATGAACTTTATCCCATTTCAAAAACCTCTCCCTTCAAAATTCCAAAAACATAGTAAGAGCTATAATTGTCTCAAGAAAAGGAGATTGGAATTTAGGCTTTTGCAGTGCACATGTGATTGTTCTAATTACTAGAGAAGAATTAGAAAATTGTCAGCAAGTAGGTGTCTTCCCTGTAGAAGCAATAAATAATCAGACTGATTTTCTTCTTCATAGCAATCATTCACCCTCTAGGAGATAGTATTTTTTATTCATCTGGTGCCTATGTACTCCTCTTTTGCATGGTTGTTGCAAGTGAGTGGTGATTGAGAGGCTTCCTTTCTGAAATGCCTAATCATCTGCACATTTTAGGCTGCAAGCAAAATGGAACAAGGCTTGGGAATGTACTTCTTCCAGCGTGGGCCAAAGGAGATCCTCGTGAATTTATCAGAGTTCATCGAGAGGTAAGACTAAGACCTTTAATCATTGAACCAAAACATTTTCTTGTATATAATATATGCATGTACACCTGAAGTTGTGTACTTAAAACATTTTCTTGTATATAATATATGCATGTACACCTGAAGTTGTGTACTTGGAAACACATAAAAATATATTTTAAAAATGTGCATGAAAGCCACCTATAAGTTGCTTCTTGTTTACGTTATCTCTTTTGACTCCTATCATTTTGAAATGGTCTTTCGTCAAGATGTCGAAGTCCGAGCAATTTATGTTCTTACATTTATTGTTTAGAGCTAGATGTACTATTATTCCATTCACAAAAAGTGGTTGAAAATTGCTCACGGATGTTTTACTAATGGAATTGGCTTTTGAGAACCAACCTACGTACTAATAGGTGGACTCACAAAATGAAGAATTGCAGGTGGTCACAGAATTACCGGCCTACTTAATATTCATTAGACAGGTTGAAGTTTGCAACCCATTATGCTTGTCAGCAATCGTATGGGCGGCGCCCTGCAATGACAGCAGATCACAATCCCTGTGATTGTATTCCAAAACTGAAAACGTTTTTTCTCTTTTTTAGCAGCCCATGGTACTTGGAGGAATCTAAACACAGTTCCCTTCCAAATCGTCATTCGGTATGGATCACAGAACCCATTTTAGAAGTCAGAATTTTTTTCCAGCTCATAAAATGGATTTTGAACATTAAAAATGTCCCTTTTGCAATCGCAAACCCAGCAATTAGCAATTTTGCTAATCACAGGGTATTGTGACCTCAAAAGGGCTAAGGACATCTGACCCATAGTTCCTAAAATTGAGCCCATTCTGAAAATCAGTCAGTATATTAAATCTCTGATGTTATGCAATGTTATGCAACCGAAGCATTGGGTGAATAGCAATAATATGAGTGGCTAGGATTTTCCAAGAACTGCATTTTATATATATATATATATATATATATATATATATATATATATATATATATATATATATATATATATATATATATATATATATATATATATATATATATATATATATATATATATATATATATATATATATATATATATATTCCAACCAATCCCGACTTCATTAAAAATCGGACACCGACACTGGAGTATGGTTTCGCTATCCAGCTTAGGTTTATTCTTCTTCCGCTTGACGTGTTTCGGCACACCTGCCTTGTTCACATGGGTAGTCGCAAGTATTCAAACATATTTAAACAGAGGTTACAAGATCACATGATCACTTCTAGAGTAGACATGGAAAAAAGACTGCCAATTTACTTGTGCGCTTCTCATAGAGAGTAAATAAAGTTTTGTTTAAAATACATTCTATTACACACATTTTTTTTGTTTCTTTATCTCTCTCAATTTATATGACTTTATGGATATATTAAAACTTCATAAGTCTCCAATGTGACAAAAAAAGAGGAATTTTTTCGATCACATTTACATTGATAATCATGCAAAAATACAATATACACTTACAATTACTCACATCATGAGATTTTTTTCATTGTAATAGAATCATACAATTTATTCTCATTACTCTGTCTTTATATTCTGTGTTGGTATTTCTCACACAGAATGGTCTCATAGACGATCTCCTGGGCCAGTGCCCCTGCCTGGAATCCATTTGTTTAATTGTTCTATCAGGCGACTTTCATTACAAAAAATATCCCAGTCAATCTGCCAATAGACCCTTATCAAGGGAAGTTGAAAAAACATATATTAAAGTTTATATAGGTCAACCACTTTATAAGACAATGTCTATAAAATTACACAGCTGAACAAGATAAAAAATTAAGAAATTCAATAAATGTGCATATGTTGCCAAGTAAAGTGCTAGTGCTTTATCATGTGCAAATATCGCATTAAATAAAGTGCAAGTGCTTCACAGTACTATTTATATGCAACATAATTTAAATAAGGTGCATATTTACCACAATATATTTTTTTAGTTCACTTGTTCTGCTTATTAAGATGTTATTTAAGACCTATTATTCCCCAACTGATAAAAAAAAGAGACAAGAAATCTATCATGGCAAGAATTTCACAGATTTAAATATAGAGAACACAGTCTTTTTCCTATTACCTCTGAAAATTAAAATAAATATTTAAAAACTTTAAAATCTTTTTTAACGGAATACCAATTTATACGAAATGCACATGTAGATCTTCAGCGTTTAATCCATGTGGATTTTTAGTATTAAACATTAGTATGTATTTTGACTCTAATTTGCGCAATTTCTTTTCTCTGTCCCCCCCCCCTCTTTGATTCTTGTGGACCTGATCAATTGCAAACTATACCAATTTGTTGGCATTACCTTTGTGTACTTCATTAATGTGACGTGCTACCACATAGTTTTTATCGTTACTGTTGATCGCCCTTAGGTGTTGTAAAGTACGTACATGGACCATGTGGATTGTACTGCCTATGTACATTTTAGGGCATGAACATCTCAGAATATAGACAACAAAATCACTTTTACAGTTCAATGGTTTTCTTAACTTCCACGGGCTACTAAGTAAAGGGGAGATGACTTGTTGTTCATTTTTACCATACCTGCAAGCTTTGCACTTAAAACATTTATGGAAGCCGGGGCTAACTTTTAGCCAACCACCTCCTTTCTTAGTTTCCAGGTTGGTTTTAAATAATTCATCCTTCATTGATTTTGCCCGATTAAATGTCACCATTGGTCTTCGTGAGACCTTCCCTTGTAATATTGGATCCTGTTTAACTAGGTACCAGTGTCTACTCAGGCTATCTCTCACCTTGTCCTGGTATGCACTATACCCAGTGATCATCCGAATTTCATTCTGAGTATGTTTTTTCTTTTCTTCAGCTTTCTCTACATCTGTTTTTAACAGTGCATTTCTCTCTAAGAGATCTACCTTAGACTTAGCTTGTTTTAAAATTTCAGAATTGTATCCTCTTTGCAGAAATCTCTGAGTTAAGGCACTTTGTGCTTGACTCAACGTATCTGCTTCACTGCAGTTTCTCTTCATTCTTAAGTTTTCTGCACAAGGGAATACTAATTTTTAATCTTGATGGATGGAAGCTAGCCGCGTGCAAAATTTTGTTGCCTGCGGTAGGCTTCCTGTATGTACGTGTCTGGATAGATCTCTGTGCAATGTATACCTCCAGATCCAGGTATGTCACACTAGTTGCACTAATGTCTTCCGTAAATTTTAAGTTGAGATCATTTACATTGATACTGTCTATAAACTGTTGCGCTGACTCTTTAGATCCATTCCATATAATGAAAAGGTCGTCAATAAATCGAATCCATTTAATGACATGATCCCTCCATTCACTAATGCATTTATTATATAGCGATATAATTTTCACACTTGTTTCCTCTCTGACTTTTTTTTGTAGGTATCATGATAATCTATATTTTTCAAAGCAACTCTATTTCTTATAGACAGTATAAACGCATGCATACTTTAACTGCAAAAATTGGTACATGCACCAACTACATGTAGTGTTGAACTAATCAAACATTTCAATATGGAAACTGTTGCAGAGATCTTTGTTTGCAGGGTATATCCACCATATCTGTAACACTCGTTCTCCCAGCTGTGAATGCCATGTCTTTTTCCAGCCTTTAAAACAATGTAATTCTTTTGCCCTATGTGCATCGTATTTTGAGCCTCTAATAGTGCCTGAATGATTTATTTCCAATCTGATAGCTCATTGGTTAGTTTGTGATTGTTCCCTACTGGGATCTGCCTTTCCTGTAGTACAGACTATGCAGACACTGTGTGTAAGGAGTACATCAATTATCCATTTGATTGCAACATTACAGTTTGCCAATACAATTAAAACATGTGGAGAAAATCAGCATTTATCATGTGACAGCGGGGGCAGGCAGCATCTGTGCGGCAAAAGTATCAAGCTATCTTGGCAGGGGGTGAGCTAAGATATGTGTACAATGTAAACTGAATAAGGCAGAAACCGGCATTATGGGGGACATAGACCGGGCTTTCCAGCAAGGCTGCCCATTCCTTGCCTGTGCAGGGACTGGCTATGTCATCCTCCCATCTGCAGCAGGGAGGTGTGAGCAGGTGTGCTGTGTGGATGCGGAGTCTGCAAAATAATGGATCAAGTGTCTGCCCAACTCCATAACACGAAGATATTGTAACGAGATGTGTACCGGACGTACTTGTGTCATCTCATCCCATTTGTTCCCTAGTGCAATAACCAAGGAGTTATATAAAAGGAATTGGCCTGTGGGCAGACCGGTACTTTCTGTCAGGGAAGAGACCACCATCAAGGTAGAGGTCGCCAAGAAGATGGATGCCTGGTTCATGCCAGGCATTCATTTCTGCTGACGAGGTGGTATTCCGGCCTGAGGAGTGCCAAGTAGGGCCAACGCCGTAGCAGTGGGGGGCACTGTCCGCGTCCGGTAGAGGCTCCGGCGGAGACATCGTTGCGCCACCTCCAACCTTAAGGGGCCAGGCATTGGCGCTTGTGTGCAAGGGTGGAACAGATGAAGGATATCCGGCAGGTACCAAGCAGATAGTGTTGTTGCTGTGTCTGCAAGTTGCAGGCCTGCCAAACATTTAGCCATCCATTGGAGCTGGGAAGCGATATAGGAAGCTGGCTCTGTATATACTATACCAAAGTGAGGTATAGTGTGCACAGAGTCCAGTGGATCCCCAAATGTAGGCAGAGGCAAAGTTTAGATAGAACCTTAGTCTCTATTTGTGGTAGTGTAGTCGAGCAGTAAGGCAGTATCAGAGGACAGTGTTAAGCATTTGTTGTACCAACTCAATCAGCAAATGATTTCACACACTCAAAGACTGAACTTCAGACCAATTGGTTTTGTATGAAAATATTCTTTTAGTTATTTTATTTTCTAGAACCAAGCAAGCCTGGCACAGGTACATTGATAAATACTTTGCAGTAAATATACAGTTGAAATGCAATTGTAAATGTACTTTGAAATGGTTACAGTTTGAATTACTAGAAATGCAATACTGAGAAATTTTGTACATATACTTTGTATCGACTTTGCACTAAAAATTACAGGTAAGTTACTTTTACGTTACTTTTGAGATTACTTTTTCTACTCAGTGTGATATACCTAGATATCACACTGGGACATTTCCTACAGAAAAGGTAAGTAAAATCAGTTTTACACAATTGTTATTTTTCTGGTTTCCATACAAATCAACTCCACGCTTAAAACATTTTTCTGAGAAAAACAGTCAATGGATTCCTATAGAGAGAAATTAGGTTAACGGTTACCAGGTAAGTAATCGGTCTTTGGGGTTGAGCTTCTGGGGTTAAAACAAGGATTCCCCCAGGGTCAAGGATGCACTGTCATTACACCCTCAGCGGCACTAGGGCGGCCTGGTGCAGAGTGCTGACGCCCAATATTATCCAATAGGGGATAGAGGGCCTCGGGTTAGTGGCTGCTGGCAAGCAGGCCACTGGGTTGTGGGAGCAAAGCTTCTAGACTTTAGCTAAGGGCAAATAGGGAAACAAATTAGCACCGAAGGTGCACCCTCAGCGGCACTAGGGTGGCCGGGAGCAGGGTGATGTTTCGACATCGGACGCCCTGTTGGTTTCAATGGGGAACCTCCGGTTTGCAAAGGCACTGCAGGATCGGGGACAAAGGTCTTCTGGGTGCGACCACCACTTCGAGAGGTAAGTTGGGAAGTTAGGGGTTGGTTAGGTACCGTTGGTTTGGGCATACAAGGCCGTGGGGCGTCGGGTGCAGGGGTGCCTTATGGGGTTGGATCTTCTCACCAGCTCCTGGTCGCAGTTAGGAGGGCCTTCTGGATTTAGGCTGCAGACGTCGGCTGGAGGCTTGAGGCAGGTCAGGGGTCGCCGGATCTCGGGTCAGGATCGCCGGGGTGACCTCTTAGTGGTGTTTGCCCGCTTGGGCCGTGGACGGTGGGTGCAGAGTGGGGCAGATTTGCAGTGTCTGGCCGGAATCAGAGGTTGCAGGTGAACAAATCCGGTGTTCACGGGAGACAAACTCTTTGTGCTTGAAGGTAGGCAGGTCCTCTGGGGTTTTCGAGGTTGCTGGCTGCAGGACACACCGGGATTTTGCAGGAGCAGGTTCGAGGGGGGAGACAGGCTGGTAGGGCTGGGGCCAAGTCAGTGGGCTTCTTCCTCTTGTTAGCTGCTGCACAGCTGTTCGTCCTTCTTCCTCTTCTTCTTGTTACAGGTTCTTGTCTGAGGTAGCAAGGTTCAGGAGTGCCCCTAAATACTAGATTTAGGGGCATTATAGGTAGGTAAAAGGCGGGGACCAGTGGGTCCCTTCCATGGGGTGGGTACACCCCCTATCACCACCCTCCGGTGGGAGTGGGGCAGGAGCCTGTCCCTGGTTGGCTGAGTCCCCTCATCTTCAAGATGGCGTGGACTGACAGTTGTCCTTCACCTCGCCTCCCCCACCTGAGGGGTGGAGTTGGCAGAGGTGGGCACACCTCTCTTCCTCACTTGTTTTTTCCGCCGGTTCTCCCGTCCAAAGCGGGGGTCAGAACCAGTGGGTGCCAGTTGCTGAAAGCAGCGAGTGGCCTGGGGAAGCTCACAAATGCAGCAAGCCTTTGAAGCTTCCCCTTCGCGAACCCTGCTCAACCTGGGGGAGGAGGCTTGGCACCTCGCCCCAGGATGTGCATTGTTCCAGGATGTGCATTGTTTCAGGCCACAGAGAGCAGCAGGCTCTCGACCCAGGGGTTCAGAAACCTGTCTGGTGGTGGCAGCTGAAAGCAGCGACTCAGCCTGGACACTAGGGTAGGTTAGTTTTCAGGGGGCATCTCTAAGATGCCCTCTGTCTGCAGTTTTCATTAAATCCCACACTGGGATCAGTGTAGGTTTAATGTGCTGAAAGTTTGATACCAAATTTCTCAGTTTTTAGTGTAGCCATTATGGTGCTGTGGAGTTCGTAATGACAAACTCCCAGCACCATATACTCTTTTTTTTTTTTTTTTTTTTTTTAAACCTTTATTTCTTCAAGAATCTGGACACAGCTATTCAGCCGACAACCCGGAGGTTCGGCAGCTTCATTAGGAGAGTATAGAGAATCGTCCACAGTACATTGAAGGAGCAGTGAGAAGGTTCCAGTTTTAATAATTACAAACACACAACAAACCCCAGCAAGGCAACAACACTGAATGCCCACGGTGACAGCCCCTCAGGGGGAGCCGGACCCCAATCGTCTAACTGTCAGAGTACTATGATAAGAGGAAAAAGGGGGGAAAAGCAGAGGCCCAAGAAGTCAATTAACCATCACATCTGCAACTGAGCTGGAAAGAAGGTCAAGAAGAAAGCTGTTCCTCGGGGGGATCCAGATCAGGGGCAAGACATATTTCCCCCCCTGTATTGATTCCACCGCCCCCAGATGGCATGCCACTTCCGAGGGCGGCCTCTGGCGCAATATACTGTCTTCTCCCTGAGCATACTCCAGTCCATATTTTCTTTCCACGCAGTTAACGTGGGGGGCCCCCCGGAACCCCACAAGCGCGCGATGTCCCTCTTAGCAATCATGTTACCCAGGGTCACCCACTGGGTCTGTGCCTCATCATGGTCAGTGGGCCCCCAGACATTTAGGAGACAACACCGCGCTTCCGGCTGCATAGCAATGCCCGTCACCTCCCCCATCACCGCATGAACTCGCCTCCAAAATTCCGTGATGACACCACACTCCCAGATGATATGTAGGAAAGTACCCACCATACCGCATCCCCTCCTACATAGGCCTTCCTCAGAGAATCCCATATGAACCAGTCGCGGCCCCGTCACATACACTCGATGCAGGATTTTGAGCTGCACCAGCCTCAGACGCGACGGGATCGCAACCTCCTTAGGAGAGGAAACAGCAGACTGCCAGTCCTCATCATCCAACTCGAGTCCGTCCCTAGTCCACTGGTCCCGCAGCCCCAGTAGCAAATCAGCCCGAACATTTATTAGTTTCTTGTAGATGAGCGAGATCGTGCTCTCCGGCATATGGCCATCAAGGATCCGGTCCTCCAAAGGAGAGGACTCAGGCACCCTCTCACCCTCCACAAGGACTGACCGCAGGGCATGACGCACCTGAGCATATCGGAAAAACTCAGACGCCCCCAACTCATACTCCTTCTGCAACTCTTCAAAGGACTTCACCCTACCCTTAATCAGCATATCTCCAACCCTGGAGATGCCGATCAAGTCCCATTTATCAAACCCTTTCTTATGCCAAAGCCTACCCAACCTTTCAGATTCAAACAACGGGGCAGCTAGGGTGAGCCTATCCTTCCAGCCCAGAGAGTCAGTCGCCATCTTCCATACACGCACCGCCACCCCAGTGGGCCCCGTGAGGGATGAGTCGAGGGACCGCGAGTACAACGCCCTAAGATAGTTCCCACCGCGCAACAACCATCTGTCCATGGCATAACCAGGGCTGAGGGCCGGGCCATAGAAACCGTGGTTAATCGCGGACAACTGAGTGGCCCAGTAATAGCGTCGGATGTCTGGAAGCGCGATACCCCCGTCATACCATGGAAGCGTCAATTTCGCAATCGCTATCCGCGGTCGCCCATCCCACAGCAACGTCCGTTGGAGGCTTTCGACCTCCCGAAAATACTTGGCCGGCACCCAATCTAGAGTATTTTGCAATGCGTAGAGGAACCGAGGAAGGGACATCATTTTGAACAAGGCAGCGCGCCCGACGAGGGAGAGCGGCAGCCTCCGCCAGCCCTCAACATCCCGCCGCAGGCGCGCCAGGGGGGGGGAGCAGGTTTCTCTCATACCGCAAAGCGGGGTCCATGGAGATAAAGATCCCCAGATACACGAAGCCTTGCTGAGCAACCTGGATCGAACAAGTTCGCGGGACCGGCGGAACCTCACCACTCAGGACGTATAAATACGATTTACTCCAGTTGATGACGAGACCCGAATTCCTACTGAAGGACGTAAGAACGTCACAGACCACTATGAGTGAGTTCTTGGGCGAGGCAAGATACAACAAGATGTCATCAGCATATAGCGAAATGCGGTCCTCGTGTTCGGGCGACCACCGAAGGCCACGGATATCCGGGTGCCAGCGTATCCACGCCGCCAGAGGCTCAAGGGCAAGGGCGAACAACAGAGGCGACAGGGGGCATCCCTGCCGAGTCCCCCTCCCAAGCCGGAACGGAGTCGATGCCCGGCCATTTACCACCACACTCGCAAGGGGTCCCTCATACAGCAACCTCACCCAGCTCACAAAACCAGGGCCAAAGCCGAACTTGGCTAGCACAGCCCACAAATACTCCCATTCCACCGTATCGAAGGCCATCGTGGCATCAAGAGACGCCACAATCGCCGGTTCTCGCAGCGTGCCAGCCCTGGCGATCACCCCATGAAGGCGCCGAAGGTTCAAGGCGGTGTTGCGATGCGGAATAAAACCGGATTGATCCGGGTGAATCAAGTCTCCAAGTACCCTGACCAATCTGCCCGCCAGGATTTTAGCCAGGATCTTCGGCTCGGCGTTGAGGAGTGATATGGGCCTATATGAGGCACACTTATCTCGGGGTTTACCATCTTTATGTATCACAACAATTGCCGCCAGCCTCTGGTCCAACGGGAGGGTCCCACTCTCCCGCGCCTCCACAAACATGGCGCGCAGGTGAGGGGCTACCCTATCCGGGAACTGCACCATATACTCTTAATGGCAGCACTGCACTTACAATGTCTAAGAATGGCTTTAGACACTGTAGGGGTACAGGGCTCATGCACCTGTACCCTCACCACTGGTATAGTGCACCCAGCTAGAAGGGTGACTGATCTATACCAGGGCAGTGGGTTGTAGGCATGGCACACAGAGATGTGTGCCATGTCGACTCTTCACTTTGTTCTGCACCAAGACACGCAGCCTGCAAAGGCAGTGTGTGATTGTAAAGCTACAGGGCCTCTAAGGCTGGCACAATATGTGCTGCAGCCCTTAGAGGTCTACCCTGGCCACAGTGCCCTGAGTACCTGTGGTACCATTTACCAGGGGCTGACCTGTGGCCAGAGATGCCATTTGGGTTAGTTTGGGGAAAAGAACACAGGCCCTGGGTACCTGATTGGCAGGATCCCAGGGCACATCAAATGAAAGTCCATCAGTAGTCTGGCAAAAAGTGGGGGGGTTACTGCAACAGAAACCCACTTTCCTACAGCGAGGTAATAATGTTCAAAGTTAGACACAGCAAGCCAACCCTTGTCTGTAGGGAGAAATATTTTTGAGAAGGCCACCTGGCAGCAAGAGTTGTTCCATACAAGCTCCCTTGCCAGTCATTTAAGGATGCGGAAAAAGGAAGTCAGGATGTAGAGGGGAAGGTTGGCAAAGTAATAGAGAAGGTGGGGAGGGACAATCATTTTCAGAAGGGCCACTCGCCCTTCTACTGACAGTGGCAGCGTACACCAAAAGGTCATCTGTGCCTGCAATTACATTATGACCCAGTCAGGTTGCCATCAAATAAATTGGTAGGAGAGTGGTACACTCGAATGCCCACATATCGGAACATGTTGCGTTGCCAGGTCACGCAGGTCCCATTAAGAGCGAGATGTGGGTCTGGCAGTTCAGGATGAAAGGGGAACAGGCAGGATTTGGCCCAGTTGACCCGTAGGCCAGAAAGGTCGGCAAAGCGGTCAATTGTCAGGGCAATCATGTCAGGAAGCGAGTGGACATCTCTGAGGTAAATAAGCTGATTGTGAGCATAAAAAGAAACAGATTGAAGCCTGTCGCCCAAGAGTATACCCCAATCACCACCGCTCTCACGAAGCGTGCGGACCAGCGGTTCTGTTGCTAGGGAAAAGAGCAGTGGGGAGACTGAACCCTGCATATTTGTATCGTTTCCGAGCTCAAAAGACCTGTCTTGACTCTGACCAGTGGATCAGTGTAGAAGAGCTTGGCCAGTTGTAGAAAGCGACTCCCAACGCCGTAGTGTGAGAGCATTTCAAACATGATAGTCCATTCCAGGGAGTCAAAAGGCTTTTGCCAAATCCTAAACTAGGACTCCCGCCCGGGGCCATTGGCTCGGAGCATATTGTAGAACCTGAAAGAAGCATTGTAGGTTCAGAGATTTATTGCAGGCTGGCACAAACCCGTTCTGGTCTGGGTGAACCAGAGTTGGCAGCAGGGGCACCAGCCGGTCAGCCAGTATTTTGGCCAATATTTTGTAGTCTGTGTCGAGCAGTGTCAAGGGCCTATAGAAACCCAGATCTGTGTGGTCTTTATCTGGCTTAGGGAGAGATATAAATAGCACTTCATGTAGGGAAGAGGGAAGGCATCAGGATAAATTAATCTAAAGGACGTAAAGTGTAAGTAGCTGGGGAGCAAGAAGTGGGGCGTATGCCTTGTAAAACTCAGCGGGTAGGCCTTCGTGGCCAGGGGACCTACCAGTAGCGAGAGATCTGATCGCCTCCTGTATTTCGAAGAGCATGATGAGGTCGTCTAGCTCCACCCATTGATCTGATGTGATACAGGAAAGGGGTACTGTGGCGAGGAAGGAGGCAACATCTTGTGTTGTAGTGGTAGTATGTGGTTTATAGAGCAAAGCGTAGTGTTAGTCAGCACACGGTGTATGTTGCATTGGGTATATAGCAAGTGGCCAACAATAGAATGTAGTGCAACATTGGGTTTCTAGGTTGGTCAGAGCGTGTCAGCCATGCAAATGATGAGCCCATTTTGACGGCAGTTACTTGAGTCCTGACGAAGTGTGCCATGTAGTTCAAGCAGCGCAGACATTCCATTAGTGAGACATGCTCTTGCTGCGCCTAAAACAGGCAGGAGGGGGTTGCTGGGTTTTGTGACACCTGAGTTTTGAGTCGCAAAAGCTTACGCCCGAGTTGGGATATGTCCCCATCAAGTTCCAGGTCAGCCCCAAACAGTGTCCCCAAAGAGTCACCTTGAGCGTGTCCCACTGAATCAGCCTGCTTGTGGCGGATCCGTGATTGAGCTCAAATTAGTCCTCTACAGCAGTGTGAAGTGAAGCACAGAGGTGGGGGGCGGCTTCCAAAGCCACTGTCTGTAAATGCCAAGTGGGGATGGCGGGGAGGGCCTGTGTCTCAGGTAAGGTGGAGTTGCTGTAGGTTGTGATCAGAGTGTGTGCGGCATAGTTAATCAGTGTGTACGACAAAGGGAAATAAATTAGTCGTGCTAACAAACCGGATCAGAACATGTAGTTGATGTGGGGAGGAAAAGAAGGAGTATACCTTAGTGAGGGAGTTGTGTTGGTGCCAGATGTTTACAAGTTGCCAGTGTTGGAGCCATTTGTGGAACACCTGGGCATTGGTAGTGGCCAGTGTACAGGGCAGTGGGGGAAAGGACCGGTCAAACTAGTATTCAGAACGCAGGTAAAGTCCCCGCCCAGAAGTCACAGAACTCCACCCCACCAGGAAAGTGTCTTATCGAGCCGCCAGGGGAACGGGATCTGCTCTGTATTAGCTGTCTATAAGGATGTGATGGCCATCCAATCGTCCTTTTATGAGCATATATTGGCCCTCTACATCTATTACTTCCTCCTCTGCAGCATAGGGGACCCCCGGTTGCACCCAGATGAAGACCCCCTGGCGTAGGAAGAGAGGCTAGTGGCATATACTTGGCATGTGCCAGCTACGCTGGAGTCTGAATGCTTCAATAACTGTGAGATGTGTTTCCTGCAAGAAGTGGAAATACGTATTGGTAAGTATGTCAGTTAACATAGAACAGGCAAAGTTGCACTGACCGTTTTTCACTTAGGAATGTTGAATTCAACCAAAACAGTGATATTTACATGAACACTGCAAACCATTAGAATCTAATAAACAAATATTTAAACAGATCTAAAGTTGAGAATAGACAATAAATCCCAGAACCACAGGAGCTCCCCGTAGATCTATGAATAAAGTAGTGTTCGAGGCATATGAGCTGCAGATTATACACTGTGCATAGATCGCCATCTGGTGTTGGGCCCGGATGTTTGCAGTTTGTTTTTCTTCTTGGACAGTCTTTGGAAGTCACGAGTTCGGTGACTCCTCCTTCGGTCTGTACTGCGCATGGGCTTCGGCTCCATCCTCAGATTGTTTGTTTCCGCCATCGGGCTCGGATGTTATACTTCGTGCTCCGGCTTCGAACCTTTCCAGTTCGACCTTCGACGAAAAATCCTCGTCCATCGAGACTCTTCATACGAAAATCGGCTTCTTCATCTCTCTCTTCGGCACTTCCTCGCATCGGCAGCGGCCTTCGGGCCTACCTCGACTCCGGTCTTGGCCGATGGAAAGGACTCCCTTCAAGAAGTGCCCAAAATGTGGGTCTAAATTTCCCCACACCGATCTCCATCAGGTGTGCAACCTCTGCCTCTCTCCCGAACACGAGGCCCGAGACTGCCCCGCCTGCAAGTCTTTTCGATCGAAAAAGACCATTCGGGATCGACGAGCTCGACGCACTATGGCGCAGTCATCGACCTCGGCTCCACCTGACATCTTCGGAGAAGATACAGCGGCTTCGGGAAAGCAGCACACCGAACAGGAGGACGACATCGTCAGCGCTTCCGAAGCCGACGACTCCGACGTGGAGGAGATCACACCGGCGCAGAGGGTCGTGAGTACTCTACCCCCTCCCGCTCCCATACCGAAAGAGACTCCGGTTACCCCTTCCCCCGGGCCTAGGGAAAACCAAGCATACCGCTTCCATCACCCCACCTTCGGGCCCGGTGAAAAAGCATCACAAGTCTCCTGGCGGCTCGGGCTCGAGCCAGCCTCCTTGCGGCGCCGAAGAACACCCTTCGGCGCCGAAGAAACCCGGCTCCGTTCCGAAGCCATCGGTCTCGAAACCTGGCCTCTCGGTGCCGACCAAACATAAGTCTCTCGGCACCGACGCTTCGGTGTCGAAGCCTGCCTCGGCGCCGAACAAAAAATCGGAGGCCCCGAGAAAGCATGGCGCGGATAAACCAACGAAGCCCTCGGTTCCGGTGCCGGAGGAGCTTTTCACGCCAGATCCTCTTCAAAAGACTTTAACCAAGGATCCAAAGACTGGACATTTGACTTTGTCTTTCAAGAAAAGACATTTAGACAAGCCAGCTCCTAAACGGAAGGACTCTGCCACATCCCCATTCAGAGTACCCTCCCCACCACCTCCACCACCTCCACCTCCTCCACCTCCTCCACTCCCTCCATCTACGCCTCCACCTTCTCCACCCTTGCCTCATCGCTCTCCAACCCCGTCTCCAGACCCTGATGACCAAGGGGATCCATTCTATTATCCAACAGATGCCCCGCAGGACCCCACTCCTCCGGGAACACCTGACCCATGGGAGGATTATCACAATCCAGATGTCCCAGATATGCCTCAGGATGATCTTTATCCATCCAGGCCATCTCCACCAGAGGACTCCCTGGGGTTCCACCACCTCTTACAACGGGCGGCACATTATCATGGGGTGGAGTTACACAGTGATCCAGTTGAGGAAGACTTCCTACTTGACACGTTTGACATAGCAGATAAGTCTACTGCTATATTACCCATGCTTAAGGGGGTGACCAAACATGCGACAGAGGTTTTCAAAGACCCCGTCAGAGCTAGGGTCTTAAACCCCAGAATAGAGAAGAAATACAAGGCAGCCCCCACAGATCCTGCCTATATTAAAGGACCTGCGCCCCTAGACTCATTAGTGGTATCCACAGCTAGGAAGCGCTCTAATTCTCAGTCATCAGGTGAAGCTCCGCCACCCGATAAGGAGTCCAAGCTCCTCGACGCGTCAGGCAAACGCACTGCCTCGCAAGCTGCCAATATGTGGCGCATCGCCAACACGCAAGCGTTGCTGGCGCGTTACGACAGAGCACACTATGATGAGCTGGAGGCTCTTATGCAACACCTCCCAGAGAAATATAAAAATAAGGCTAATGAACTAATACAAGAGGGAAAGATTATTACCAACACCTCTATTAAATGTGCCCTTGACGCAGCAGACACAGCTTCCAGGGCTATAAACACCAGTGTTCTGCTTCGCCGCCACGCCTGGCTCAGGATCTCAGGCTTTAAACCATAGGTCCAAGCGTCTATACTAAACCACCCTTTTGACCAACAACATTTATTTGGCCCAAAAGTAGACGAAGCCTTGGAAAAAATGAAGAAGGATACAGATACGGCGAAGTCTATGGGTGCACTACAATCACACACCCCTAGACGCTCCTTTCGCCGTTCCTCCTTTCGAGGCTCTGGCAGAGGCTACTCTTCTGATAACGCCTCCACATCCTATAAGTCCCCTCCTCAAAATACCTTCACAAAGGGCTATCAAAGGGGTGGATATCGAGGAAACAATAATAAAGGCAGGGGCAAAACCAACACCGCCCGTTCTGCCACACCGCCCACACAATGACTTTTTCCCGCTCCCCCCAGACCATTCCACTCCGGTCGGGGGCAGACTACAAGATTTCCTTCAAACCTGGGAGACCATAACATCAGACAAATGGGTTACCCAAATTATTCGGTCAGGGTACTGTCTCGAACTAACTTCTACCCCCCCAAACATTCCACCCAGACACCGTGCGATGTCACAGGAACATACCACACTTCTGAAACAAGAGGTACTCTCCCTCCTACAAAAACAAGCTATAGAGCAAGTCCCCGTCAATCAGCAAAATTTAGGGGTCTACTCTCTGTACTTTCTAATACCACAGAAGGACGAGACCCTACGGCCCATTCTAGACCTCCGGCCTCTAAATGCATATATCCATTCAGACCATTTCCACATGGTAACTCTCCAACAAGTTCTCCCACTCCTCTGTCAGGGCGACTTTCTCACTACACTGGACTTGAAAGACGCATACTTTCATATTCCAATACACCCTGCTCACAGAAAGTACCTCCGATTTGTAGTGGACGGCCAACATTATCAGTTCAAGGTTCTCCCCTTCGGGGTCACAACCGCACCACGGGTGTTTACCAAATGCCTGGCAGTAGTGGCGGCACACCTCAGAAGACAGAACATTCACGTCTTCCCCTATCTGGACGACTGGCTCATAAAAGCCGCGTCCTACCACCAGTGTGTGCAGCATACAAACACTATCATTCAACTACTCCACCAGCTAGGCTTCACGGTGAACCACCAAAAGTCCCACTTGATACCGTCTCACACAAAACAATACCTTGGTGCCACTATAGACACCTCAAGAGCCATAGCCTATCCCAACTCAGCCAGAATCGCAAGCATACAAGTCTTGCGCCAAAGATTCCTTCTTCAGCACTCTCTCCCAGCAAGAGTGTTCATGAAACTAATAGGGATGATGGCGTCTTGCATTTTCATAGTGCCTCATGCAAGACTTCACATGCGTCCACTCCAAGAGTGCCTAGCACGCCAGTGGAACCAGGCCCAGGGACAGCTGACGGATCTGGTGTTGGTGGACGGTCGGACCCATCGCTCTCTGCAGTGGTGGAACACCACAAACCTTTCCAAAGGGCGACCGTTCCTGGACCCGGTTCCTCAGGTGATTCTAACAACGGACGTATCGCTCTCCGGCTGGGGAGCGCACCTATTACACCTCACAGTGCAAGGTGTATGGATGCCACAACAGAGGTTACTCCACATCAATCATCTGGAGTTATTGGCGATCTTTCTAGCCCTGAAATCGTTTCAGAAACAAATCTCAGCCAAGGCAGTCCTCATTCGCACAGACAATATGACTGCAATGTATTATATTCAAAAACAGGGGGGGGACACACTCTCCCCAGCTCTCTCGCTTAGCACAGAGCATATGGAGATGGACAATCCCACAAAAAATCTTTCTCCTGGCACAGCACGTCCCAGGTATACAAAACACCATGGCAGATCTGCTCAGCAGACAAACGCAGCAAATGCACGAATGGGAACTGCATCCACAAGTTCTTCACCCATTCTTTCACAAGTGGGGGCATCCTCAGATAGACCTCTTCGCCACCCACGAAAACAAAAAATGCCCAAGCTTCGCCGCCAGATACCCACACCCATTGTCCAAAGGATCTGGATACTCCGGTAGATCAAGTGAGTGCCTTTGCATCACTGAGGGACGTTGTATATTAAATGAGCCTCTTTATTCTGAAGGTGATTACTTGCTTATCTTTCTGTTGTTAACATCAGTTAACCACAAGCTGATTTACTTGGCATTTTTGACATTGCCTGAATAGTTGTAAGTATTACACTCTCTGGCCATTCCATTTCTTGAAATTATAATTCTGGAGTTTCTGGTTTCTCGTGTGTATCATTATATTTTAGGTTGACTCCTTCAAACATATTGTTTTCTCCATATGGTTCATGGGTGTATACCAGGAATTGTTACAAAACAAGTTTTATGCCGTTCCTCTCATGTGAGAAAGCTAGAAATACAGAGTCAGAGAAGACAAGGAGTCCCACTAGCCCGAGAGTTGGGGTCTGTGTGGGAAATCCATATTCCGGATAGTAATGCACTCACACACCCTTGCAGGTGTCATGCTTCATCATATGGGCTGCTCCTCGTCGGGTCGGCGGTGCAATACCCGACGGGCTCCCTGTAATAGGGGCTCTTTATCGGAGATCTTCTTATCCGGATGCCGTATGGTGAAGTGCAGGTGTGGGGGCTAAGGGGTGTAGAATAGTGTAGTGAATTAAAATAGGGAAAGGAGTACCTGACATGAACGAGATTTATTCTGGGGGTCTCCTACCCTAGTTTAAAAGTGAGGGACAGAAAACAAGGCACTAGCCCGAGAATAATGTCTCGTATAGTGTAAGTCCATGTTTTACTCAGTGTGGGTCAACATGTTTCTCGCTGTAGGAAGGGTATCCGTGCGATTCTTCAGGACCTAGACAAGACTAATGTTCTACACCTAAAACATATGTGGTGAATTTATCTACTCACAGACAAAGGGTGTCAGATGGTTAAAGTACCTGGACCTACCTATTGAGGGAAACAAAAAAACACATATAGGTATCGATCAAGTTGGAGTGGTACAATAATCAGCTGCACAATCTAACAGTGACTCTGACGTCTACTCGGAAACCTTATGAAGTGAACATCATCGGGGCGTGGCCAAGCCGGCTACGATGGCGGCTGTGGAGTGCTGAGGCTCCATGATCGGGCCAGTAACTTACCCGATTCCAGGCGTTGCTCGCACCTTAACAACGAGCACCGGGCACCGGAGCGGATCCTGGGTCTGCCGGAGTGCTTGCCAGGAACGCAACGCTGGAGGCAAGCGGCGGCGGAGACCGTTGGCAGTGCGGTCGCCAGATCGGAGCTCTGGGCTACAAGATGGCGGACATTCGGTCCGGAGGAGCGGACTAGGGGGTGCATTCGAGGCCCCTCGGGCCCGGCGCGGCCCCTGGCTCACCATCCCTCACACCAGGAAGGCAGACAACACCGACCCCTGCGCGGGGGACGACGGAGGGAGCCGGACTTCCCAGGTGCGCGCCCGCTGCAGGTCCCGGAGCCCGGGAAGGGGACGAGCGGCCATTTTGGGACAGGGACGACCCTTCCTCCGGCGGCGGACTCAGACGCAGATCCCGCATTGAGGTACCGGTTCGGGGCGGTGGCCCCCCCCCTCACCCTGTGTCCCGGGATAGCGGAGACAGCTGTTCACCCTCGGCCTGGTGACGGGCCCCCATGATCCTCCCATCATAGCCGGTCCGCCTGACCTTAAGATGGCGCCTGACTTTCTGCTGGGTGCCGGTGATATGATGCGCAATATGCTGGCGCGAATGGGGTGAGCTGCGTCCCCGTGTCGGCGCATTCGCAGGGGTGCCCCACAGCTGAGTGGCTCCCAGTATAATCTGCACTGGAATAGACGGTGGCCCAACGCCGGCACGGTGGTATGACACCGGGATAGAGCGTACTCTCGTACGTGGACGGAGAGCCCCTTAATCCCCGGACAACATACGGAGGCACAGCGGCGTTCCCGGAGGGTACCCGACCCCCGGGGGCACCACGACCATCGACGGCGGTGGAGGTGGACTTCAGTCAAGTTAGCCTCAAAGGGGAACCTCTGAATCAACGACGCGCTTGCCACCGCTGCCCCGGCCGCCAGGATGGGGAAACCGAGGACGACCCAACACACAGCGGTACCTGAAACAGCCCCAGAGAACATGCCAAAGACTCGGACATGGGTGAACACAGAGGCACCACGGGCCGATCCCGCGATCTCAGCCAAGCTGGATCAGGTCCTCGCGGCCATCGAGCTCTCCAGAGTCTCTATGGAGGAGAGACTCGGGACCCTGGCAACGGACATCAGCCTTATCCGCGACGATCACCGCAAACTGGCGGACAAAGTAAAAGATGGGGAAAAGACGGTGGCCGAGCTGCAACCTATGGTCGGGGCCCACCAGAAGTCGCTGCAGGAGGTCCTACATCGGTTGACCATTATGGAGGAACGCGCGGACGATTTGGAAGGACGCTCGAGACGCTGTAACATTCGCGTGCTGGGTTTGCCGGAAGGAATCGAAGGCACGACCCCCCTGCAATACATGGAAACCTGGGTAAAGTCCTTCACCCCCGAGAAGGACCGATCTGCATTCTTTTCACTGGAATGGGCTCACAGGGTCCCAGCCCGTAGGCCGCTGCCGGGCGCGGCTCCACGACCGATGTTAGCGAAGTTCCTCCACTACCGGGACAGGGACGCGGTGCTGCGTGCGGCACGAGCGGCAGGCGCCCTACAGGTCGAGGACAAGCGGATCATGGTTTTCCCGGATTACGCGAGAGCGGTGCAGCAGCAACGGTCTTCCTTCCTACACGTGAAACGCCGCCTCCGGGAGAATAAAATTCAGTACTCTTTGCTCTTTCCAGCCCGCCTCAAGATAATCCATAATGGCTCTACTGTCTTCTTCACCACCGCCTCGGAAGCGCAGGATTGGGCGGATCAACACTGCTCGCAGCAGTCTAGAGCAGATACCATAAGAGACCCGAACCCCAAATTATCCCGACCCAGGAGACGCACTCAGAAGCGCCCACGCGGTGGTGCAAGTGGTGGGACCAAGTTGCGAACCCAAGATTCTCCCGACCTGGAACAGATTGTGAGGGAAAGGAGGGAGGCCCTGCAGGCGGTGATCAATCTGCAGACGCCCTCCCAGCAGGACGACATAGACCGACCCCCGCAGATCTTCACATCTGAGGGGGAGAATGACAGCGATGGCTCCCTGTCGGGCGGAGACTCTGTGACACCCCCTCTGGTCACTCCTCAGACAGCGGACCTCATTCTGGATGGACAATCAAGGACTCTTGTACCGTAAGAGGGGTTTGCTGGGAAACTGCCTAACGAGGGTGGTTATCTTCACGTATCACTCCCTAGCATTAGACACCTTGGCCCTTCAATTGACGATGCGAGCAACGCTCACTTATCCTCTAAAGGCCCGATCCGTGTATCGTCTTACGCACCCACACCGCCGCCCCCATCATACATTGTTGTACTTCCCGTCTTAGGGAGCGTAGGTTTGGACGCATCGTCTCTGGCGATGGGTCCTTTGCATTGGGAACGTTTCCCGACCCCAGTTCCGCAGTTGGTTCCCCCAGTTCAGCATAACCCCAACTCCCTCCCTAGCACACCGTTTCTTACCCAGTGCTTGCACACCCCACACGTCATGGCACCAGGCACCCACGCGATCAACAGCCCCAGCGACCGGGATCACTGGTTCGTTACTCAGCAGCGGCGCAGCGAACCCCTAGGTCGCCACATAGCGACCACTCTGACCGACAGCTCCCTCGGCCCGCACACTAGACATACTACCCATGGCACAGAGGACGAGTGTAACGGACGTTAACATACTTACGTTAAATGCACGCGGTCTTCACACCCCCCGCAAGCGCTATGCGATCTACGCCTACGCGAAGCGCCAAACGGCATCCATACTCCTATTGCAAGAAACCCACTTTAATGCAGCGGAGGTGGGCAGGGTGCAGGCAAAATGGCGGGGCCTCATTTGCGCTACAACCTACTCATCATTTGCCCGCGGCGCGCTGATCTGGATCCGACCAGGTACTCCGTTCCGAGAGCTCCAGCGGGTGGTAGACGGGGAGGGTAGATTTGTCCTGTTGGAGGGGCTGCTTGACGGACAGGCCGTCCTATTGGGCAGCATATATGCCCCGAATGTCGATCAGGATAGGTTTTGGGACCGACTTACGAAAATCCTCGCCCAATTCACACACGTGCCCTGGATACTCGGGGGAGACTATAATTGCGTCCTAGATCCCGACATGGACCGCTCATGCCCCCCCCTACCACGCTCCCCTACTTACAGACACATCGATAGATTAAAGGCCTGGGTAGCACACTGGTCACTCACAGATGTATGGCGCTTGCACTACCCTCATACACGCATGTACTCCTTCTACTCAGCTCCCCACAACCTTCGTGTCAGACTAGATCGCTTCTTGTGCACGGCAGCGGTACTCCCTCAGGTCCGCCACACAGATTACCTGGGTAGAATCATATCCGACCATGATGCACATGTACTAAGTCTTCAATGGAGACCCCCACACCCCCCTGTCCCCACATGGCGCCTCCCGCGCGATTGCCTGGCGGATCCGGTCTTCACCCACGAACAAGAGTGTAGTATCCGAGACTACTTTGCCCGAAACACGGGATCGGCGTCTTCCGCCCTAATCGAGTGGGACAGCTTCAAGGTGGTGGCCAGGGGAGACTGCATTCAACAGCGCGTCGGGGTGAAACGCACCCTGGAACAGGCCCTCGACAAAGCCGAGAAGCGGCTTGCCAACGCCACAAAACTCACCGACCAATCGGTGGCGGTGGCGACGCAGATCGCACATGCCAAGTCGGAATATCAGGGAGCGTGCGCGGATCTGCGGCGACACAATTTTCGGACATATGCGACTCGAATGCACAAAGACCGCGACAAGACGGGCTCGCTGCTAGCGTGGTTAGCTAAACAAGACACGGAGATTCGACCCATCACGTCCATATATACGCAACACGGCGTCTTGGTACACTCTCAGGACGAGATTCTTCCAAGAATTCCGTCAATATTACTCGGTGGTCTACGATAGGCCCCGAGCATGGAGTCAGGGGATGATCGATCGCTTCCTCGACCCTCTGCCTCTCCCACAGATATCTTCTGCAGAGAAAACTGACATGGACACGCCGATACGTACCTCAGAGATCACCCAGGCCATACGCACATTGGCTCGAAACAAAGCCCCGGGCTTGGACGGGTTCCCGCTGGAATACTACGTCACCTTTATTTCCCTGCTGGCCCCCCGTCTATCGACGGTACTGGACACAGCACTGCACGCGGGCGAATTACCCAGCTCCATGAGAGAATCGGTAATAGTCACCTTCCCGAAGCCCAACCGCGACCCACAGCTGTTGGCGTCTTATCGGCCCATAACGCTCCTTACAGCCGACTGTAAAATTTTAGGGAAAATATTGGCTGAAAGATACTCCCGGGTGGTATGTCCGCTAGTACACGCTGACCAATGCGGATTCGTACCGGGCAGGAATACCTCTCAGAACATACGGCGTCTGTTCCATATCCAGGATCAGATTGGTGACCGCTTCCCCAGAGCGGCGTGCCTGATCTTAGACCTCGAGAAGGCCTTCGACACCCTGACGTGGCAGTACCTGTTCTCGGCCCTCCAGCGTGCTGGCTTTGGCCCCAAGCTTGTTGCGTACACCCGCCTTCTCTACACTAAGCTCACTTCCCGAGTCCGCATTGGACGTCGTATTTCTTCGGCATTCACAATACACAGGGGCACTAGACAGGGCTGCCCCCTATCGCCCCTGTTATTTGCGTTGACTGTGGAGCCCTTGGCTATCCGTCTCCGAAGGGAGGGGCAGGACTGGGGCATACCGCTAGCGGACGCCACGCACTGTGTCTCACTGTATGCCGACGATCTCCTCCTGTATATACGGGACATCGCCGCGGATCTAACTCCACTCGGACTCATCCTGACCGAATTCGCGGAAGCTTCAGGCTTGAAGGTGAACTGGGAGAAATCTGTGGTCTATCCCCTCCACCCCGACTCTGCCCCTCGGGAAGTGTGGATTGGTGATCAGCGATTAAACTGGACGGCAGAGGCCCCTCGCTATCTAGGGGTTCGCCTATATCACTCACCCACTGACATCTTTGAGGGTAACCATCGTAGGGCACTCGCCTCCATACGTTCCACCATCGGGTTTTGGCGTCAGCTCCCACTAGCCCCGATCGGCCGCGTGGCCTTAGCGAAAATGGTGCTGGTCCCGCGTCTACTCTATTACTTTACTAACCTTCCAGTGATACCACCTCGTTCTTTCTTCAAAGATCTGGACACCCTCCTTGGCTCCCTAATATGGGGCAAGGGGCGACATAGAATCGCACTGGCAAAACTGAAATTACCCACGACACAAGAAGGTCTCGGAGCTCCCTCATTCGAAGTCTATTTCCTAGCGGCGCAGCTCCAATGGCTTTCCTATTGGACCGCCGGCAGGCACACGTCCGAAACATACACGACCGCGGGTCGGATAACGACACCGGAATTATGCCGTTTGCTTGTGCCGGGATCCCGCCCGACGGGGACTTACCCCCTCCAGGTGGAGGTGGCCCGGGGGTGCATCCGGCGCATACACCGACTCGCACCAGATAGGCCCTCGTATTCACCGTTGCTCCCGCTGGTGGGCTGGCCCAAAAACACCCGGTTCTTCACCCCTGCCATGCTTCGGGAGTGGACATCTCGGGAGGTCACCGAGGTAGAAATACTATTCGCGGAGGGACACCTCCGACCATTCCAACAACTCATTGATGAATACGATCTCCCCCCGGGACAATTCTTGCGGCACCGCCAGCTCCTTAGTCATTTTCTGCCGCACTGTGATCTCACACTAGGAGAGCCCCCCACGCATCCAGTCCTCCACACGATACTGCGAATGGGACGGGGTCGTCACCTCACCACCTGGCTGTACAAGTCCATTCGAGAGTTGACGCCCCTATCATTGGCGCCCCTGCGGACCCTTTGGGAGGAGGAGGTGGGACGGGCGTTTCATGACAACGAATGGGACAGGGCACTCGAATTTCCCCAAAAAGTGTCTCGGAACGCCCGTTTCAAAAATATACAATATTACATTCTCCACAGGGCCTACTTGACCCCAGCGCGCCTCCAGCGTTTCTATCCCGATACAATTTTCCTCTGCCCCCGCTGTCAGGCGCAGGATGCAGATTTCCTCCATATGTTTTGGTCCTGCCCGGGGATCCAAATCTACTGGTCGACTATCCACGAGACCCTCCGTGAGCTCACGGTGTTGCCCCATCTAGACACCTGGGAGTACTGCGCACTGGGAATAATGGGTCGGCAGCAGCGGCACAAAGTACCTATACGATTTGTCTCATTAGCACACCTCCTGGCTAAGCGATGCATAGCTATGAATTGGCGCTCCCCTACGGGCCCCCCGATGGCGGCATGGAGGGGGGCGGTGCTCAAGTGGTCTGCGGCTGAGGAGGACGCTCTGCGGGAGGAGGAGGCGAAGGGCACACGCAAAACCCCGATCTCCCTGGAGTGGGCGCTGATAATGCATCAGTTTAAACAATCCCAACCCCTAGCTGACCAGAACACGACCGCGACTACCCATACTGCCACACAGCCACGCGCGACACAAACCCACCCAGGTGACGACCCCCCTTAATACTACACACTCACCTTAGGGGGACCAGGTTCCTCTCCCCGCTGCTACGGGGCCTGCACCCATGCCGTATGTCCACCTGCATAGTCGTACCCCGCCCTGGGGTTCCCAATGCGCTGCTTCACCAGTTGCCCTACAGTCCACCTGAGCTGTAGTCTGGCTGACCCGTCTCTGACGGTCCATGGCTCCCCCTAGTTTTCCCTCCCTTCCCTGGTTTGTATTATATAGTATGGCAAACACCGGTTACACTGCACATGAGTGTGGTGAAGGTTATTGTAAACGTGATGATTGATCTCACTTGATTGGACACTTGTACTCTGCGATATTGTCATCCAACAATGATATGTACTGAAATTACTAACAAAAGCCAATAAAAACATGTTTAAAAAAAAAAATGAAGTGAACATCATCACGTGAAAAGTTAAAATTGATAAAATCACAAGTGGTGGTATTCCATAGTGAGCTATTGTGCCTATAAGCCCCTATAGAATACAGTGCAGCAGCAGAAACTAGGTCAGGTACTCACCCTATTCGGTAGAACCCCAGGCTTCAACAGTACCCGGTGGTATAAGCATAGCGCCTGGTGCCTAAAGAATTTTTAGGGCTAGAAAGAATACAAAATGTATACAGCATGTATAATGATGTTAAAATTAAGAGTCTCGTGGGACATGAATACTTCGTTGGAAACTGTCAAATCTGATTGTCTCTACAAGTTGTTTATATGGCTGCATGCTATACAAAAAACGGTAAGATTAAAGAGGTGGTTAGGTCATTTGTTACAACCGCTGTGGTTATATTGGGAGATTTTACTCATAAGACATGAAAAAACAACACTACAGGGCGCGAGGGTGCCTGGAACTCGATTTAGGGAGTTCGAGTCATGTGCGTTTATCTAGTCTAAAACTGAAACATTTCTAAAGTAAGTGAACCAGAGTTAACATAACGCGAGGCGCCAGGAAAGGCTCACCATGCGGTCTGAGTAGCGTCCGCGTTTAAAAGGAGGATTTTAAGCAGAGGGGCGGCTAGGCATAAGAGAGAGAGTGTCTCCATCAAGGAGGTACTTACAGTTAGTGCGCAGTATGCCCTGTAGTAGACCTGCCCTGTTCACCGGGTCCGGGAGGTATCGGTAAACTTTCTTCCCCGGGTTAAAAGCTGTTGTAATAGTCACGTGTGAAGGGCAATGGGCGGAGTTGCGGTTAACATCAAGTATAAGAAGTATGTTAACAACGCGGCCATCTTGGAATGGAGTGTGTTGAAATGAGAAGAAGGGTTTATCAAAGCCCCAACGTGATGGTTTGGAAAACAAGATATATTGATTAAAAGTCATAGCATGATTAGGGTTGAGAAAAAGAGGTTAAGGGGGATGTAGCGCGGGTAGGCTTTCCGAGCTGTGTTGTTAAAACCACAATGCGCTAAAAAAAAAAAAAAGAGCGTGTGTGTTATTTGCAATTTAAATAATAATACATAAGGGGAAAGTAAGTATAAATATGATAACCAAAAAATAATGGCATGATTACCATATCAGGCGCACAGAGTTATATGGAGTATGGAAAGTGTGTTGCAAACACAACGTGTAGAAAATGCATTGAAAGAGGCAACTCATATGCATTAGTCAAATGAGAAGTAAGAGAAGGCAGGGGGCGTCACAGTCATAATCCATGTATAGATATAAAGGATCTATGTGGAAGTAGGCAAGGAAGTATTCAAGTATCAAGTTCATAGACCCTGATAAGAACACCTAGGTCTGGATGGTGCTCCATCTATATGGAAGTAGGCAAGTAAGTTTTCAAGTATAAAGTTCATAGACCCTCAGAAGAACACCTAGGTCTGGATGGTGCTCCAGGGAATATTATCATTAAGACCTCTGTCTGTGGATAAACTTGTTCTTTGGTGAAAAGGCTGTTTCTTCCGGAATACTGTAAGGTTTCCAGGACCACCCATTTCAAGGAATCGGGAGAATGTTCTTTTTCCAAAAAATGAGCACACATTTTTGTGTTGTTCCTGTGGCAGCGAAAGTTGCTGCGGTGCTCTGAGATACGTAACTTGATAGGTCTAGTAGTCATGCCCACGTAGTAAAGCTCACATGGGCAAGTGATTAAGTAAATACAATTAGCCGTATTGCAATTGGTGTGGTTTCTCATTTCCCAGAAAAATGTACCGTTTAGTGTGATTGTCTTCTATACAGAAGTGAAAGCGCAGGCTGTACATGAACCACAGGGGTAATGACCAATGACTTTTGGTAGCTGCCAGAGTGTTGTCTGTCTGATGGTAGGTTGGGGTTTGGGCCTCGTCCTAATAAGCATATCTCTAAGATTTCTTGAACGTTTGAATGCAAAACGTGGTTGTGCTAGATTGAGAGACCCTGTATTGAGGATGCCCCAGTGTTTTTTCAGGACTTTGGTGAGTTTATTGGAGATGGGTGTGAAGGTAGTGACGCAAGTGAGTGTCTCTGTCTCAGCCACCCTCGCGATTTTGGGTTCCAAAAGTGCATCTCTGTTGTTTTTTGCGTGCACGTTTTTTTGCAATTGCAATACTCTTAGGTGGATAGTTTCTAGCTACCAAATTTGTAGCAAGGATCTCGGATTCAACTTTGAAATCATGCACTCTGCTACAATTCCTTCTTATCCTCAGGAATTGTCCAAAAGGTAAGTTTTCTTTGAGTGATTTGGGATGATGGCTATTGAAATGTAGAAGGCTGTTTCGATCAGTGCTCTTTCTATACATGGAGGTGACTAAATGACCTGTCTCGATTTTGATGGTAAGGTCTAGAAAGGAGATCTGTGTAGTGGAAACGGTGATAGTGAAATTTAAGAATGGATTCAGATTATTTATCCATTGCAAAAAATCATTATGGGATTCTGAATTCCCTTTCCAAAAAATAAGGATATCGTCAATGAAACGTTTCCAAACCATGATGTTCTCATGGTAGGGGTGGGAGTCATTGTGGATGTGCTGTCTCTCAAAGGCTGCCATGTAGAGGCATGCCACACTGGGGGCAAAGGTACTCCCCATTGACGTACCTTGGGTCTGGTGGTAGAGTGACCCCTTAAATTCGAAAAAGTTTTCAGTCAACGCCAGTGTAGCGCATTCCATGACAAAACTAGGTGGTGTAGCTGATTCCCAGTAAGCTGAATTAAGATCTTCCTCTATCACCTCAAGAGTAGCCCTCTGAGGGATGTTGGTGTAGAGGGCTTCTACATCGAGGGTGATGAGGAAGTCAATCTCATCTGTCCTTTCAAATTGATCCAGTAAGCGCAGTACATCTGTGGTGTCTTGCAGATAGGAAGGTATGAGTTTCACCAATGGTTGTAGGAAATAATCACAAAACTGTGAAAGGGGTTCCAAGATCGAGCCTATACCGGAGACAATAGGTCTTCCAGGTACCGGTGTGGTCCCCTTATGGATTTTGGGGAGGATGTAAAAGTAAGGAGTCTAAGGATCTTTTTTACTTAAAAATAGAGCCTCCTTTTTGCTTAACCATCCCTGGCTTTCGGCTGAGTCGACAATGCCCGTGATGGTATTCTTAAGGCGTTGTGTAGGGTTTATGGCAATGGGAGTATAGTAATGTCTATTACTCAATTGTCTGAGGCATTCTGTGTCATAGTCTGAGGCGGTCATTATCACGGTCGCTCCCCCCTTATCTGCTTGTTTGATTACAATAGTGGGGTCATTTGCTAAGGATTATATGGCAAGCATCTCTTTCTTAGATGTATTGTTGAATGGTCTAGGGGTAGTAAGGGCTTTAACCTCTCTGAGTACAGCTTGTTCATATGTAAGTACTTCAGTAGGGATCATCCCGTTGTTGGGGGTGAACGTGGATGGATTGTGAAGACCCGAGTCCTGATCCCCTTGGTAGTCTTTGCCATCAAAGAATGCTCTGAGGCGTAGTTTTCGGAAAAATTGGTGTAGTTCGCATCTTTGTTTGAACTGGTCTACTCGTGGTGTGGGAACAAAGCCCAGGCCTTTTTCTAGAACCTCTTTTTCCGTCTGGTTGAGTATTCTAGGCGACAAATTGACCACTAGGGTCTTTTTTTGTTGTTGGTGTGACTCCGGGTTTCGTATACTCGCTGTTGCGGATCCTCCCACTGGACCCGTTTGTCTTGTTGGTTCCCTCTTCTTCGCCCTCGCCCTCTGCCCCAACCTCTGCCTAAAAAAGGCTGGCTAGTGCCAGGGGGTGCAAATTGTGGTGGGCATTGGGGAAAAAAAGGAGGATATTGCCAAAAAGCAGGTCCCTGATATTGGGGTGGAGGGGGAAAGGTGTTGTATCCCTGTCTATTCCCTCTTCTTGCTTGGTTCGGTTGCCAATTATCTCCACTGGAGTCACTATTGTTTGATGACCCTCTTCTGGTGGAGTTGGAACTGTTGTCTGATAAATACCCTGATCCAGAGGGCACATAATCGGCTTTAAGATACGGGTACACTTTCTCTTTGTCGAAGCGTCTTATATCTTTTTGTAATTTAGTGACCTTTTGCTTCAGAAGGTATTCTTTGTGCTCAGCGATTTCATTGTTGAGCTCAGATAGTTTGGTCTTAAAGGAAGGGCCAGGTGCCGCGCTCTTAAGGTTACTTTCGGCTAGTTGTATGCGAGTCAATAGTTCGTCAGCCAGTCTCTTGGCAGTGTTGATAATCAAGATCAACAGGTCCCTGGTACATTTCCAAGAAATCTGGGACCATTCGAGCTTAAATTGTCCATCTTCCCAGAAGATCCGAGGAAATTTTTTAACTATAAGGCCATTGGGTGAGATGTTAGCCCTAAGGAAGCCTGGTCCATTCTTGTACCTCTGTGCCTAATTTTTGTTTTACATGATTATCTTAGTCATATCTCTCCATTGTAATACCTGGTAACACTTTTGACCCATAAAGACCATTAAATATATTTTTTCTAGTTGGCCATGTTTCCCTTCCCATTAGTATATATATTTTTCTACCTCATAGGATCCTCTACGTGCTCTCTAACCTAAGTTGTCCTGATGTTGACCCATGAATTATTGCTTTTGGATTCAAAAACCCGTTGACCGTTATCAGCGAAAATACTTTTTGTGGAATTATGATGACCAGCGAGGAGCTTTGCGAATTGTTTGTCATTCATTGAGTGTTATTCTACTCCTGATATTTTATAATTTTATTATTTTCATGGCCATTTTTTGGTCTATCGCCCTTCTCACTGATCACAATAATGGGCCTTTTCCTTTAGTTTGTTATTGTTACTCACCTGCACTGTGTGATCACCACATAGAGAGCACTGTAAATATTGTAAATCTGATTGTATGTAAGTAATTGTTGGTTTAACTATGTCTTATATAGCTGTTTGTTTATATAATAACCTTTTTGTATCACAACACGGCCTCCTCTAAAATGTATGTACATATATATGTACTAATTTGTTAGAATCTTTGCTATCTATGAATTGTTTAAACTAATTAGTGCTAGCTTGAAGGACCTTTTGTCCTTACACAAAAATTAATAGCAGTAGCCGACACATTGAAAAGAATTTACTATTTCTGTATAGTATCCAATTCTTAGTGGAAAGCCAGAACTTAGCTGATTTGTGGAAAGAGCAGTTAGATGCAAAGGGGAGAAGTGGGTGATGTAGTCTTTTATGTCCGTGAACTGAGCATTTCCTGATGTTACTTATTTCACTAGCAACCATTTTGTGTCCCTGACGTATATGAAGAAAATCTAATGCACTTGTTTTTAGCTTAAAGACAGGATATGTACATTGTGTGTGATCTTTACATGTGCTAACTTGCAGTTAAAACGGATATTGGATGCTCTCTCCATCAGAGATAGAGCAAGTGAATAAAATGTGTTAGTTGTAGCTGCTTTATCTGTATGAAATGCATACTGTTTGTCCTACTGAAACACCAACAAATTTTTAAAAGATTGTTCTCTGGCAACTGCTATAAACAATGTCTGCTGATCCTTTCTGTACGATGATGATTCAATGCAGGCTCTGGAGTGTGATTATGTGAGCGCACATCTGCACGAGTGGATTGACCTGATCTTTGGGTACAAGCAACAAGGTCCTGCAGCAGTAGAAGCTGTCAATGTGTTCCATCATCTCTTCTACGAAGGACAGGTGGACATTTACAACATCAATGACCCCTTGAAAGAGACGGCAACCATTGGATTCATCAACAACTTTGGACAAATACCCAAACAGGTTACAATGCCTTCAAATACTGTCTTCTCTTCACTGTAGTGAAGCTTAAAATGAAGGCGCCGGCATGGCACATGCTAACTTGATCTATGACTGTTGAGGTTTACTTTGTAGTTAGGTAATCATGATTATAACTAATAGTTGGGTACTGCGATAGTTTTTTGAAATTTGTGAACCAATGTTTGCAATGACACCTGACCTGTTTATGATTACAGGTAACATCTGTTGCTGTTTCACAATGTAACATTGTAAACCAAGGGAGAAGCCAGAACATTTAAATCCCCCCCCAACACACACTTAAAACTAAACCTCAAATGGCACAGAGTAAGCAATGTGACTCTCCCTAGAATAGTTCGATTCATCCTACAGTCACCCATCTACTCATTCATCGTCCCACCCTCCATCCATGCATTCTTTCATCTTTCCATCATTTCACGCTTCTTTTAGTCCTTTCATCATTCTATACTTCTGTTCACTCATCCATCCTTTCACTCATCCATCATTCTATTAATACACTTTCATCTGTCAATTCTTCAATCCATTTTTCCATCTATCCTTGCCCCCTTTCTTTCTTTCTCTCGTCTATTCTATCACATTTCTATCCTTCCTATTTTGCGCCTTCCTTTCCCATTTTCTTACTTTCATGCTTTCTTCTTGCCTTTTTCCTTGAATCATTTATTTCGACTTTATATCTCCAGTCTTTCCTCTTTTCTATCCTTATTTTGCCCTCTTAACCTTTCCCTCACCTTTTTAGGTCTCACGTGGCGTTGCAGGGCAGAGCCCTGCTCCGCGAGAGATTTTATAAGAGAGGACTTTCAGAAGAGGGCTTTAAGCCCCGCCCCTCATTTCCATTGGCTGGCGTCACCGTTTATGCTAAACGGTGGCCTGCCGTTGGAAATTAGGATTTTCTGTGGACGCCCTTTCTCTCCGAGCCGGACTGGCTCGTCTGGTTTGCATCTGTCGTGAAGACATTTCTTATCAGCTTGTTTATTTACACAAGCTGATAAGAAATGTCTTCACGAGAGCCGTGAAGGAGCATGCACCAGGCGTCCTGCAACCACACTGGTTTCACGCCTGGTGCATGCACCAGTCAGCTCTCTCATTGGTCTGTCGTCGTCACTTTAACAGATGCCACGGCTCTCAGACAGCGGAAGGGGGGCGGTCTGCAGCAGACACTGTGCCAACATTCAGCAAATGTCAGTAGTAGACGCTTCTGTGTGAGCAAGAGAACCGGGCCGGCCTTACACTCCCCCCTTTGTGCGCTCTCCCAGGGGGGCATGTACCCCACTCCATGGCCGACCACCCAGGCTGGCAGGGGCGGGGGTCTCGGATCAGGGAGGGCAGTCAGCAGAGACTGCCTGCCCTGGGAAAGCATGGGATGAGAACTGCCCCCTCCGCAGGCACTGCCGAGGCATTGGCCAGCCACCTGCAAACAACACAACACAATGCTGGGCTGTGTGTGTGGGAAGGGCACGTGAAAGCGGCAGCACTGGGTAAACACACGGAGGGACCCCCCGGGTAGTGGAAATACCAGGGCTCTGCCCTTCAGGCACTACCCCTGGCCATGCCACACTTCACTGACGTGCTGCCTGTGAGAGCCGCGGATGGACAGACACAAACACACAAACACAGACACACAGTACACACATACAGACAGCAAGGAGACACAACACGAGCACAAAGTACACACAAACAGATACCAAGACACGCATTCAACTACACAAAGGCAGACACGCAAACTTACATATAGGATACACACGTTCAACTACTGAAATACCGACTCACACAAGCACAAAACTACAAAGAGGCACACACACACAAACAGGCACACAGACAACCACATAGATAGCCATGTTCAACTACTCAAACGACAGAGTCAGACACGCAAGCAGACAGCCTCAAGTGGGCAGATGAGTCCGACCACTCAGACATACAGGTGCACACAAAGTCACAGAGGACAGAAACACACAGACACCCCATACAGATGCACACAGGCGAAGATTGCAAGACATCTACACATCTGCACCAAAAGAAGATCACGCACACAAAAAACGGTCATGCTGCACCACTGGAGTTATACCTTGGTGCAGCTGTGACGTTTTACGCACAATTATGGATGCGCTGCATTTGCCGCATAATTCATCATCTGCGGACTTCGGGGCCAGTGTCAGGGGCGTCAGTCACCCCCTCCCCTTCGGGGGCTCCACACATGCCAAGCCTGGAACAAATTCCCCCCGCGGGCCCGGGCCGGCTTTACACTCCCCCTCCCCACCCCCCCTTTGTGCACACTCCCAGGGGGCATGTACTCCGCTCCATGGCCGACCACCTTGGCTGGCGGGGATCTCGGAGCAGGGAGGACCATGCACACAAACACAGGTCATGCGGTGCCACTGGAGTTATGCCATGGTGCGGCTGCAACGTTTTCCGCACAATTATGGATGCGCTGCATTTGCCGCATAATTCATCATCTGCGACATAATCTTCAGATTTTAACAAAGAACAAATTCGTTTTTATTTCACACAGTTCAAAAGTTACCAAAACGGCAGCGACACGTGTTGGCGGGTAGTGGAAGGCCCCTTGAAAAGGTTGACTTCTCTCCTTTCTGTTGCTTGTTGCTGTGTTTGGGTGTTAAAACGAGGTGCCGTCTATTATTCCCAGACAGTCTTAACAAGTGTAACAAGCATTTGCAATACAATAGGTCTCTATAGTGATAGTAAGCTCACACCTACCTAAACTAATAAGAACCACACACCTATATCCACTGTAATACTGATCTCACACCTAGATATGCAGTAATATTTATCTCACACCTATATCTGCAATAATAATAATCTCACACCTATCCAGAAGTAATATTAACATCACACCTATAGCTGCTGTGACAGTAATCTCACACCTATAACTGCAATAATGGCAATCTCACACCTGCATCTGCAGTCATTGCACTCTCACACCTATCTAAACAAACAATTATCACGCACCTATATCTGCAGGAATACTAATCTCCCACCTGTATATGCAATGATAATAAATCACACCTATATCTGCAGTAATTGTAATCTCCACTCACAGTCCTTATTAAAAAATAAGTAGGTCTTAACAGTTTTAATGCATTAGATTAATGTGATAAAAAATAAAAAACAATAATAAAAACCACTACCATTTACAATACTAAACTCACACTAGTACAAAAGCTATGCAATAGATTTCGCAATTACAACAAAGCTATTGCCATTTTGCATTACACCATTTAATTAATGCTTCACAAATGGGAAAAAAAATATATAACATTTACAATGCCAAAAGCTCCAAATAATGTCATTGTGAGACATATTGCATTGTAAATGCTTGTTCTGTTTGCTGTCTCACCATTTTTGATGTTTTCCTCATTTATTTCTTTGTCTCTTTAAATGAACTTGGCACTCTTAGCTGCCCTTATCCCTCAATCTAAGGCCTGACCTGATATCCCCTAAACGGGTCTTTATGAGCTTTTATTTTCAGAATCCAAAATGAATCTAATAAAGTTTTTAGTGGGTCCAGTAGTAGCCTCCACTTAAGCTGCTAAAGCGGGAGTTTGCTACCCCCATGATGTCAATACATTAACATATTACTTTTTCTTTTTAACAGTTGTTCAAAAAGCCTCATCCACCAAAGCGGGTTAAAAGCAAAGTCATCAATGAAATGGCTGGCATAGTCCCCCCATTGGGTTCTATGTGTGACAAGACGTTTTTCCATCACTTAGACAACCTACGGCCTTCTTTTGCACCTGTCAAAGGTAATCCTCTTTGAATTAGTGTTCTGTTATTTTCATTGGTCATTATTATTTTCTGTAAACACTGTTGTCAAGTCATCTTGCAAAATGCCATGTAATATATTTCTGCTACACCACATATATTACTGTCACTAAAAATAGCCTGTAATTTACAGACCACATTTCGCAAATTACAACTATCCTATTGGTGCACCTCTTAAAGAATTACAACGCTCAATTTACCAGATAGAGACAATGTACAGCAGTCCATATGATCCTGCTTTGTATGTTCTGTACACTTTTAAATGCCAAAGGAACATGCTGAAATATATGGATGGGTGTATCAAGGGACATATCTACACCACAATAGAAGCAATGGCATTAAACCCGTTCCTTCAATGAACAGCTTTGGAAGATCATACCTACAACTATTCAGCTGTTAAACTTTGACATAGCATATTATCTGAAAGAGACATGTTAGTGATAGATTCCTTACCATAGAATATTCCAGTCGTCAGACTGGATCCGGAAAGTTTATGTCCGCAGTACCCCTGCGCATCGGAAGGTGGTGTTGTGCGGCTCCGTGTCCGTCGTAGGCGTTGTGATCGCCGGGATGACGTCGCGGCAGCTACTTACACGCCGTCCTCATGCGCTGACGTCAGTTCTTTCTTTTTCCGCGCCAGCAAGCGCAGATCCGGAGAGAGCGGTACCCCTGTAAATTTTTGACTGAGTTTTTGGGGACTTTTTGTCTCTGTTCTTTTGAGTCTTTGACTCCTGGTGTATAGGGATGCTGGGTTTTAAGTCTTGCGGGGCTTGTCCCTGCATGATGTCGGTGGCGGACCCACACCCCGAGTGTCTCTATTGCCTGGGCCACGACCCCTCGTCTTGCCCCGACTGCCGGGCCATGGCCCCGAAAACTATGAGGGAGCGGTCCTGAAAGTTTCTTGAGGCCCGGGAGTCGGCTCCTCGCCGTTCAAGGTCCCGGTCCCGTGGGAGGTCGAGGGACCGGTCGCGGAGCCGCCACCATCATTCAACGAAGTCTTAGCACTCGGGGTCAGGTAAGATGAAGCCCAAGAAGTCGAAGAAGCAGCGCCGCTCTTTGCCTTCCCCTAGCGCGACACGGCTGAGGGTGCGGGTGGTGCCACCCCCCGCGGCTCCTGCGGAGCCTAGACAGTTGCCGACAGCCTTTCCACCTTTCCATCGGCGACTCCGGCCCAGCTGCAAGAGTTCCTGTCTGCTATGGCCCGCTTATTTGGCCCGTCGGGCCCTGCCAGCGCGCCTTCAGACCCCGCGGGACCGACTGGACATCCTCACCTTCCTTCGTCGCCGGCTCCGACCCCATCGTAGTTGACGGCTCCGGCCTCGGCGCGCGAGACCCCGTGGATCCATGCCTGGATCCGAGCCGATGCCGGTTGACCTCATACAACCTCTACTGACATCGACTCCTACGGCGGCGGCGGCCGGCCCCCTGGCCGACACCGTCCCCGGCTTCCACCCTGACGTGGAGACAGTGCCGGACCGACGCCAATTTCAACGCTGATGGGGAATTTCTATCCCTTTCTCCATACACCTTCTTTCCCACCTGCTCCGCAGGTTATGGAGGATGGGGAGGACTGGGAGGGGTCTGAAGACCTTCTCGCAGCCCAATGCGAGTTAGAGCTGGACTGGGAAGAGGATTTGGGGGACGCAGGTGGACTGGATTTTTCTCCAGAACCTGGTGCACTGTCTCCTTCTACCATGGCTACGGAGGAGGGAGGTACTTATTCAGAGGTGTTGCGTAGTGCGGCCGAGGCTCTCCTCCTCGAGCTCCCTACAGTGGCTGTCAGAACTAGCCTCCTGACAGAAGTGCTTCGGCCAGCGTCTTCTTCTGCGCAGCCTCTGCTGCCCTTCAATGACGCACTTTCGGACATTCTTTTGGGCACCTGGTCCAGGCCCAACACAGGGGCTCCTGTGGATAGGAACGTGGCCCAACGCCATCGCTCGGCCCCGGGCGACCCCATTTTACTCGCCCAACACCCTACCCCTGAGAGCTTGGTTGTCCAAGCCTCTGCGTCCCCCACCACATTCCCTTCTGCACGAATCCAAGAAGCTGGAGAAATTTGGGAAGAAGATTTTCTCTTCCCCCAGTTCAGGGTTGCGGTCTGTGAACACCGCATGCCTCTTGGGCCGTTATTCCCACTCTGTGTGGGATACGGTGGCGCAGGTGCTGCCTCAGTGTCCGGAGGAGGCCCGGATGGTGCTCTCTCAAGCTATTGCTGAGGGGAGAGATGCAGCCAAGTTTATGATTCGTTGTGGCCTTGACATCGCCGACTCGCTGGGCAGAGCGATTTCCATGGCTGGCACTACGCCGTCACGCCTAGCTGAGGACGACTGGCTTTTCAGGGGATGTCCAGAACACTCTGATGGACATGCCCTTTGATGGCACTCACCTTTTTTGGCGATAAGGCGGATAGTGCGTTGGAGCGCTTTAAGGACTCGCAAGCTACGGCTAAGTCCTTAGGCCTGTCGGCTACACACACCTCTTTGGCTTCTGCCTTTCGCTTTTTTCATGGTCAAGGAAGGGGCGCCCAAACACGTTTGTTTCAGAGCCACAGGCCTGGGCAGCAACAGTCTCCGCGCAGCCACGGACGTGGGACCCGCCGAGGTGGGTCACAGGGTCAGCGGGTGGGTCAGTCCACCACCTCCCCTGCCACCACTGCCTCCAAACCTTCCTAGTCCGATCTTTCAGGCCCACCAAATGCCAGTGGGGGTAGGATTCGCCATCACCTCCCCCACTGGCGCACCATCACTTTGGACAGGTGGGTTTTGCAGATAGTCCGAAGGGGCTACTCCCTCCTCTTCGAGACTACCCCTCCAGCCATGCCACCTCAGCACAACCGCATGTAGGGGGATCACTTGGCACTTCTCCAGCAGGAAGTTGCGGCCCTCTTGGCCAAGGGGGCCATCGAGCGTGTTCCGACGCCAGAAGTAGGTTGTGGTTGATATTCCCACTACTTCTTGATTCCAAAGAAGGACAAGGGCCTGCGTCCTATCTTAGACCTTCTGAACGTCAATCGCTTCCTCCGGGAGGCGAAGTTCAAGATGCTCACACTTTCTCAGGTCTTGTCTGCTCTAGACCCGCAAGACTGGATGGTAGCATTGGACTTGCAGGATGCTTACTTTCACATCCCCGTCCTGCTGGCCCACTGGCGTTACCTGCGGTTCACGGTAGGCCACGAGCACTTTCAGTTCACCGTGCTCCCTTTTGGCCTTACCAGCGCCCTTTGGGTGTTCACGAAAGTGATGGCGGTGGTCGCAACTCATCTGCGCAGATCAGGGGTTTGTCTTCCCCTATCTCGGCGACTGGGTATTGAAGGGGGGCTCGCCCCAGGCAGTCATCTCCCACCTCCAGACTACGGCTGACCTCCTGCATTTGCTGGGGTTCTCCATCAACGTGCCGAAGTCGCACCCGATTCCCTCTCAGAGGCTCCTCTTCATCAGAGCAGTTCTGGACACGGCGCAGTTTCGAGTTTATCCTCCCAAACAGCGAGTCCGGGACATTCAGGCTATGATTCTGATCTTTCGGCCCTTGTCCTGGGTTTCGGTCAGGATGACCTTTAGGCTGCTGGGCCTCATGGCTTCCTGCATCCTGCTGACAAATCATGCCAGATGGCATATGCGGTCTCTGCGGTGGGACCTGAAGTTCCAGTGGGCGCACCATCAGGGCAACCTGTCCGAGTACGTCCAGATGTCAGAGGGCACTGCACAACAGTTGCAGTGGTGGCTCACGAACCAGCTTTGGGTCAGCGGCAGATCACTCTCCCTTCCCCAACCGGAGCACACAGTGCTGACGGATGTGTCCCTCCTGGGATGGGGCGGCCACATGGGGGAGGCGGAGATCAGAGGCCTCTGGTCTCTGGCGGAGTCCAGGCCCCATATCAACCTTCTGGAGCTCCGGGCGATCCTACTTGCACATGAGGCATTCCTTCCATCTGTCAAGGGGAGGGTAGTGCAGGTGTTCACAGGCAACACCACTGCTATGTTGTACTGCAACAAGCAAGGCGGGGTGGGGTCGTGGACCCTATATCTCTGGACATGGCTGGAACGTCAAGGCATTTCCTTGGTGGTTCAACACTTGGCAGGTTCTTTGAACGCCAGGGCGGACGAACTCAGGAGCAGGTGCATGATGGATCACGAATGGCGTCTTCACTCGGAGGTGGCGCAAGGTCTCTTTCAACAGTGGGGAGAGGCTTGGTTAGATCTATTTGCCACCGAAGAGAACACGCAATGTCAGCAGTTCTGCGCGTTGGAATTTCCAAGGCGGAACTCGCTCGGTGAAGCTTTTCGTCAGGAGTGGAGTTGCGAACTATTGTACGCCTTTCTGCCTATACCACTTCTACCCAGAGTGCTGAAGAAGATAAGGCGTGACTGGGCCCAAGTCATTCTTGTGGCCCCGGACTGGGCTCGAAGAGTTTGGTATCCTGGGCTACTCAGTATGAGTGTGGATCCCCGATCCGACTGCCTCTTCGGGAGAATCTTTTGTCGCAGCAGCAGAGGACGGTCCTCCACACAAACCTGTCCAGCCTCCACCTCCTTGCGTGGAGATTGAGCGGCGACATTTGATTCCATTTGACTTGCCTCCTGAAGTCTGTGATGTGATATTCTGGCAGCCAGGTGTCCCTCCACTAAATCTGTATACGCCTGCAGGTGGGACAAATTTGTGGCATGATACACAGCAAAGGCTGTGAATCCCCTTTCTGCCCCTCTTTTAGAAGTCATTTTGTTCCTTCTGTCTTTGGCCCAGCAGGGCTCTGTACTGGACACTATTATCCCCATTGCCGGGGCGGAATTGAGCCGCGGCAAAGGGGGGCTAGGGGGCAGGCGCGACGCTTCGGTGCTCATGATGGCACCACACCGTCATGAATCAGGGCGGCGTGTGCTTGTGACGAAGTGGTGTCGTCATGACTCCGCCCACTCAGTAATTCGCCCGCACAGGTGGGGAATTAGTGCCACGTGGGCGGAGCGGCAGAGGCATGATGACTCCACGCGTTCATGAACACACGGCTACCGTGACTCATGACGGCGTGGAGCCGTCATGAGCACGCAAGGGGTTAAGGGCTACCTTTCTGCTATCTCGGCCTTTCTCAGGCTCCCTGATCAGCCCTCTCTTTTCAAGTCCCCTGTTGTAAATAGATATCTGATAGAGACTACTAGCCGGGAAACGGTGGATAGGATGACACGCGGGGCCGCATCACCCGCGGAGAGTCCACGCCCCTGGTAGGCTGGAAACCAGCCCCCGGGGACGAACTGCGACACTTACCCACTGGGGAGCGATGCTCACGTGACATCAGAGAAAGGTGAGGACGACAACCACGGCCGGACCTGAAGCCGTCCGCCGAAGCAGACCGAGGGGAGGACGTCGACCTGGAGAGAAGCGGCGAGACAAGTTTCATTCGGCGCTCCCGCCGCGACTTCGACTTCAACTTTTGGCATGCCGCACAATCTGAGGTGCCGTGATCCTCCCCCAAACACCACATGCAAATGAGGTGAGGGTCCGTCGCCGACATAAGACGCCCACAAAATGTGCAAGTTTTAAAGCCCGAAGGCATTCGCACACTGTTACACCAAAAAATAATGGAAGAAAGGGGGCCTTAAAGAGGCCCGCAGCAAGGAACGGATCCGTGTTGCACGCGGAAAAGGAAAAAAACGACGTGGGTGCGCCGGGGCGGGTCTTATGTGACCTCGCTGACGTCACGTACGACGCCTGGGCGGAGTCACGTGATGTCACCCCGCCCCCGGCGCGCAGGGATGCTGTGGCAAAAAGTTTCCGGATCCAGTCTCACGCCTTGGATAATTCTGCGTGAAGGAATCTGCGGCTAGAATCATCTCTACCAGATACATCGTTACTGAAGGTAAGTAACTCTTACTTCTCAAAGGCATTACTCACCTTTTCCCTCCTATTCCTTTTGTGATGCCGCAGTGGGACTTGAATCTGGTTCTTACCTATTTGATGTGCGCTCCCTTTGAGCCGCTGCACAATAGTCCTCTTCATTTATTGACTTTGAAGACTGCTTTCCTGGTTGCCATCACCTCTGCAAGATGCGTGAGTGAGCTCAAGGCTCTTTCCTGTAAACCTCCTTTTCTGTCTGATCATCCGGACAAGGTTGTGCTTCGCACGCGTCCTTCCTTCTTGCCAAAGGTCATTACTGCCTTTCACATCGGGCATATACTATCACCTTGCCCACTTTCTTTCCGCCTCCGCATCCTTCCAGAGAGGAAGAGAGCCTCCACCGTCTGGACCCAAAACGTGCGCTCTCATTTTACCTAGATCGTACACAACAGTTCCGGGTGTATGACCAGCTCTTTGTTGGCTACGTAGGTGCCAAGAAAGGCCGGGCTGTACACAGGATGACTATCTCCCTTCTTGTGTATTAAAGCCTGCTATTCTCTGGCTAAAAAGGAACCTCCGGTGGGGTTGCGTGCCCAATCTACCTGGGCGACAGCAGCTACTACTGCATTGGGGCGTGGTGTCCTCCTGCAAGACATCTGTCAGGCAGCTACGTGGGCCTCGCTGCACACTTTTACTAAGCATTATTGCATGGACAGCCAAGTACGGAGAGACAGCTTCTTTGGCCGTTCTGTTCTCCATGACTTTCTGGTGTGATCTTCGTTTGTAGACCCACCACCGGGGTTGGTATTGCTTGGGTATCTATTCTAAGGTAAGGAATCTATCACTAACGTGTCTCTTTCAGATGCACAAGTTACTTACCTTCGGTAACGATATATCTGTAAGAGACATTAGTTAGAGATAGATTCCTTACCGCCCACCCATCCTCCCCGTTCTGCGAACTGATTTCTAGGGTTAAGGTCATCCCTATCAGGGTCCTAGTTTCAATGCATCAGTGGTCAGTATCTTACATGGCTCTGCGTTCCTGGCGCGGAAAGTCGTGTACAGAACTGACGTCAGCGCGCAAGGGCGGCGTCTAAGTAGCTGCCGCGACGTCATCCCGATCACGACGCCTATGGCGGACGCGGAGCGGCACAACGCCACCTTAGACGCGCAGGGCTACTGCTGACAAATACTTTCCGGATCCAGTCTGACGCCTGGGGATATTCTAAGGTAAAGAATCTATCACAAACTAATGTCTCTTACAGATATATCGTTACCGAAGGTAAGTAACTGAATTTGCTCGTTCAAATTATTTACATAACGCAATACCTTGCACAGAATGTCAGAAAGCATGCGTATTCTGTGTTTCATTCATTGTAGATTATGCATAGGCCACCAGAGAATCATTCTCCGGAATAACCCCTTCAGACTGGAGCTCCCTTCAAGTTGGCTTAGGATGCTCTAAAGATTTCCTCCAGTTTCACAAAAGGTTTAGGACTAGCTGTCTGTTCTTCACCTAATAGCCACCTGCCACTCTCCCCTTTTCTTTCTTCACTTTTAACATCCAGATATACTTTTAAAACTGTTTATAGATTGTTTTTTAGAACAAACTTAAAATGTCATGCAGAATTTTCGCAGGCTAGGCTATTTCCCAAGTATTTCACCCAATGAACATGCTAGGCGGCAGTGTTCAAAACATTACTGTTCACATTCTAGCTACAAAGACCAAAACTTTTTTTGAATAGGCCCCTAAACATAACAGCAAATGTTGAAAGCAACAGTTTTTGGGTTCAGAACTTCAATGGCGGGCTTGTCTGCTTATCTGTATGGCTAGTTGGTTTTTAAGGATTGTGTGATAGAGCTCTTCGTTCTTTTAAAAGGGCAAGGCAGATGAAGATAATGTGCATGATTTTTTCTTTCTTACTTTCACGAATTCTGCATGCAATGCCTTCACGTAAGACCGCAATTATGTGATGAGTGAGAAAGAAAGTCTTCAACTCTTCCAAGACCTCTTTTCGATCACCCAGAATAAACACAGACTCCTGCCCTGTAACAGACTGTTCGAGGCATATGAGCTGCAGATCAGACATTGTGTATAGATCGCCATCTGATGCTGGGTCCGGATGTTTGCACTTTGTTGTTGTATTGGAATAAGTCTTTGGAAGTCACGAGATAGGTGACTCCTCCTTTAGACAATAGTGCGCATGGGCATCGACACCATCTTCAGATTGTTTTTTTCTGCCGTCGGGCTCGGATATGTTTGTCACGCTCCAGTTCAGTGTCGTTACCGTTCTACCTTTAAACACGCAATCCTTCACCTATTCTTCGGTATTGTTTCGATCACGTTTTCCATTCCACGCGCATCTATCCTAACTTGAATTCTTCTATTCTGGTCGTCGATGCAGGCCTTCGGGCCTAGCTGCGCCATTAGGCCTTTGGCTCATGGAAAGGACTCCTTTCAAAAAGTGTCCTCAATGTGGATCCATGTTTCCACACGCCGATCTTCACGAGATGTGTAACCTCTGCCTTTCGCCCGAGCACGAGGCCAAAGACTGTCCGGCTTGAGCCTTTTTCTGCTCCAAGAAAACAATTCGGGATCGTCGAGCTCGAAGAAGCATGGCTCTATCATCAACATCGATATCGGACGATATCTTACAAGAAGGCATCAATGTACCGGAGCAGGAGCAGATCGAAGAGGGCAACATTAGTGCCTCTGAAGCCGACGATTCCGACGTCGAAAACATCACTCCAGGGCAGCGGGTCGGAAGTACTGACGTCGACCCCACCCACTCACAAGGCGGCTTCGGTCACACCTTCACCTTAGGGCCTAGGTGCACACCGGGACAAAACTTCCCACGCCCCGCCTCGGGCTCGGCAAAGAAGTCGATACATAAGCCTTCAGGCCACTCAGGATCGAGTCAGCCTACCGTCGATGCCGAAACCCCATCCCCGGCACCAAAGAAGAGACCACTGTCTTCGTCTGCACCGACACCTGGTTCCACATCGGTGCCTTCGGCACTGAAACCCGCTGATACTGACGTCACGGCTCAGAAAAAATCGTTCAAACCAACCAAACAACCGGTTCCAAAGACCACTGATGCTCAGTCTTCCAACCCCAAAAAATCATCGGAACCAAACAAGCAACCGGCTCCGAAGACCACTGGTGCTCAACCTTCGGATCCGAAAAAATCACCGGAACCAAAGAAACAACCGGTTTTGAAGTCCTCAACGCAACCCAGGAAAACTCCAGATTCCAAGCCTAAGGAGCAGAAAACCACTCCACAGCGTGTGCCACACAAACAATCGGACCCGAAAAAATCAGCACTGAAACAACACACTCCTAAGGAGCAGCTTTTTCGGCCTAATCCAACCCAAAAGACTCTTGAAATAGACCCAAAGACAGGTCAACTTATACTTAGTCCTTCCAGGAAAAGGAAAATGGACAAACCTATACCAGCTCCACGCCCTTTAAAGAAAAGAGACATTGCTACTTCTCCTTTAAGAATTCCTTCTCCACCTCCTCCTCCACACCACATCTCTCCTATTCCATCTCCAGTGCCCTCACAATCTCCTCCACCAAAGGATGAGGAGGACACCTCTGGAGAGGAAAGGGATAAGGACCCTTTAGGGGAACCTAGTCACCCTAACACCCCAGAGGACCCATGGGACGATTATGGCACACCAGATGTTCCTAATTCACCACAAGATGATATCTACCCATCTAGACCACCCTCTCCAGAGGACACTATAGGGATCACTCAGCTCATACACAGAGCTGCAGAATACCACGGTGTTACTTTGCACGCAGACCCTGTAGAGGAAGATTTCCTCATGGACACTTTTGCACCATCTCAAAGGTCCACTTCCATTCTCCCAATATTAAAAGGGGTAATCAAACACGCTCCTGAAGTGTTTTAAGATCCTGTAAGGGCCAGAGACATTAACCCCAGGGTGGAAAAGAAGTACAAGTCTCCCCCAGATGACCCTGTTTATATTAAACGGCAACTACCCTTGGATGCCTTAGTAGTCTCCAATGCCAGGAAAAGGGCTAACTCCCAAATCACAGGCGATGCTCCACCTCCTGATAAGGAGTCCCAAGCAGCCAACATATGGAGAATTGCCAACTCACAGGCTTTGCTGGTTAGGTATGATAGGGCACACTTTGACGAGCTAGAGACCCTACTACAACACCTTCCAGATCAATCTAAAACAAGAGCCAATGATCTCATCCAGGAAGGCAAACTCATAACTAATACCTCCATTCGTTGTGCTCTGGATGCTGCAGACACAGCTTCTTGAGGTATTAATACCAGTGTCCTTTTACGCAGGCATGCGTGGCTACGCATTTCGGACTTCAAACCCGAGGTTCAAACTACCATATTTAACCAACCGTTTGACCAGTAACACTTATTTGGGCCTAGTGTAGATTCACCTTTGGAGAAGATGAAAAAAGATACTGACACTACCAAATCAATGGGAGCTTTGCAATCGCAAGCTCCCAGAAGTTCTTTTAGCCGCTCCTCTTATAAGGGCGCCTCTAGAGGTTTTACCACTGATAACCCCTCCACTTCCTACAAGAGTCCCACCCAGACCTCATCTACCAGAGGCTATTACAGAGGAGGCTACAAGGGCAATAACAACAAGGGTAGAGGCAAAACTACCAAAACTCGCACTGCCTCCACCCCCAAACAATGACTTCCCTCCACTTCCCCCAGACCACTCTGCTCCGGTCGGGGGAAGATTACTACAGTTCCTACCTGTCTGGAACACCATTACCACGGACAGGTGGGTGAGACAAATCATCGAATCCGGTTATTGCCTAGAACTCACTTCAACTCCCCCAAACATACCACCCAAACAGCGTCCAATGTCAACAGAGCACTTAACGCTTTTAAAACAAGAGGTGCTTTCCCTCCTACAAAAACATGCATTAGAACCAGTTCCCCTGCATCACCAAAACACAGGGGCTTACTCCCTGTACTTTCTCATTCCAAAGAAGGACAGAACCCTGAGACCCATCTTGGACCTCAGACATTAAATCTCTACATACAATCAGACCACTTTCATATGATCACTCTTCAACAGGCCGTTCCTCTACTCAAACAAGGCGATTTCCATGCCACCTTAGATCTCAAGGACGCCTACTTCCACATTCCCATTCACCCTGCTCACAGGAAATATCTTTGGTTTGTAGTAGACGATCAGCATTACCAGTTCAAGGTTCTCCCATTCAGAGTCACCACAGCACCCAGAGTCTTCACAAAACGTCTGGCAGTGGTAGCAGCCCACTTAAGAAGGCAACAAATTCATGTCTTCCCATATTTGGACAACTGGCTCATAAAAGCCAAGTCGCATACCCAGTGTGTAAATCACACATACACCACAATCCAACTACTTCACCACTTAGGGTTTACCATAAACCTCACAAAGTCTCACCTCCAACCGTCCCACATCCAACAATATCTAGGTGCCACAATAGACACCTCAAAAGGCCTTGCATATCCCAGTCCAGCCAGGATAGCAAGCTTGCAAACCCTTATAACAAAATTCCAGCCGCAACACTCACTTCCAGCTCGAGTGTTCATGCAACTAATAGGGATGATGGCCTCTTGTATATTCATAGTACCTCATGCAAGACTCCAGATGCGCCCCTTACAGGAATGCTTAGCACGTCAGTGGAACCAAGCTCAAGGTCAGCTAACAGATCTGGTGTTGGTGGATGGCCGCACACATCGCTCTCTGCAGTGGTGGAACACCCAAAACCTTTTCAAAGGGCGACCGTTCCTAGAGCCGGTTCCACAGATTATGCTAACAGCAGACGCATCACTCACCGGCTGGGGAGCTCATCTACTTCATCACACCATACTGGGCACATGGAGACTTCAGCAAAAGCTACTCCACATCAACCATTTGGAGTTACTAGCAATTTCTCTGGCATTAAAATCATTCCAGAAACAGATATCAGGCAAAGCTGTCTTAGTCCGCACGGACAATATGACAGCAATGTACTATTTACAAAAACAGGAGGGGACGCACTCTCTACGACTCTCTCAACTAGCACAGAGCATATGGAGGTGGGCTATTCCTCAAAACATATTCCTTTTAGCCCAACATCTTCCAGGAATTCAAAATCACATGGCAGATCTGTTAAGTTGTCAGACACAACAGATTCACGAGTGGGAACTTCATTCACAAGTTCTTCAACCATTTTTCCAAATGTGGGGGAAGCCAGAGATAGATCTCTTTGCCACACAAAATGCCCAAGCTTCGCCGCCAGATATCCACACCAATTGTCCATAGGCAATGTGATATGGATGAATTGGAAAGGCAGGTTTGCGTACGCTTTTCCACCTCTTCCACTCATTCCATTAGTGGTGCGCAAGCTGCAACAACAGTCACTAACACTGATCCTAGTTGCTCCAACATGGTCCTGACAACCATGGTACACTATATTGCTGGAACTATCAGTAGTCCTGCACCAAAAACTATACCTCTCCCCACAGCTCTTCACACAGAACCATGGAGAGATCAGACATCCAGATCCAGCACAGCTCAACCTGCCGATCTGGCTCCAGAAGTCCTAGAATTTGGTTACCTCAATCATCCACCTGATTGTATGAACGTTATGAAAGAAGCTAGGCGCCCCACCACTAGAGCCTGCTATGCAGCCAAGTGGAAAAGATTTGTTCTATACTGTAACAGAACACCATCAATCCTTTAGATGCCTCCACTCAACACATCTTATGTTACCTGCTGCATCTTTAAAGATGTAATCTAGCATACACATAAATTAGATTACATCTCGCTGCCATAACAGCTTACCTACAAAATAGACAACATCTGTCATTCTTCAGGGTACCTGCCATTAAAGCATTCATGGAAGGCCTCAAAAGAATAATTCCTTCCAGGGTACCACCCTCGCCTGTGTGGAAACGAAACATCGTCCTCACAAGACTAATGGGTCCTCTATTCGAACCTCTGCATAAGTGCGAGCTACAATTACTTACATGGAAAGTCGTTTTCCTTGTGGCCATTACATCTCTTAAAAGAGTCAGTGAGCTACAGGCACTAACTATTCAAGAACCTTTTTCACAACTCCATCATAACAAAGTGGTTCTCAGGACAAATCCCAAATTCCTTCCCGAAGTTCTCTCCCTTCCATCTCAACCAATCTGTTGAGTTGCCAGTGTTCTTCTCGCAACCACAAACAGCAGAAAGAGCTCTTCATACACTAGACGTAAAAAGAGCACTCCTTTACTATATTGACAGAACAAAATCTTTTCGCAAAACAAAACAACTTTTTGTATCCTTCTCACCACCACATAAAGGCAATCCCATATCAAAGTCTGGGATCATAAGGTGGATTGTCAAATGTATACAAATTTGCTATCACAAAGCAAAACGTACACTATCTAGTCCCCCTAAAGCCCACTCTACCCACAAAATAGGGGCTTTCATGGCATTTTTAGGGAACATTCCCGTAGATGATATCTGCAAAGGGGCTACATCGCACATATTCACAAAACACTATTGTGTAGATGTGCAGGCAAAACAAGCTAGTGTGGGCCAGACTGTACTCAAAACACTATTTCAAACTACTGCAACAGATACTGGTGGTCGCCGCTAAAGAGGAGTACTGCTATGCAATCTATGCACAGTGTGTGATCTGCAGCTCATATGCCTCGAACGGAAAATGCTACTTACCAGTATGCATCTGTTCTTGGCATGTAGAGCTGCAGATTCACACACGCCCACCCACCTTCCCGGCTACCTTTATCTGTTCCAGTATTATCTTAATTAGATACAACATACATGGACATCTATTTCTATTTCTCACAAAACTCCATCATTTCCGTTCTTGGCGAAAAAACAATCTGAAGATGGAGTCGATGCCCATGAGTCACCTATCTTGTGACTTCCAAAGACGTATTCCAATACAACAACAAAGTGCAAACATCCGGGCCCAACACCAGATGGCAATCTTTGCACAGTGTGAATCTGCAGCTCTACATGCCAAGAACAGATGCATACTGGTAAGTAGCATTTTCCTTCTAAAAGAACAGCAAATTCCTTATCAATGCAGCTATCCTTTCCACCTACAATTTTCTACATAGTGTACGGCAATCAGTACGAGAAGAAAATAAACTTTAAGAATCAGACTGGGAGGCCTAAGCAGGGACAACCTGTGACCAGTATGGCAGATGACCCAGTAAAGGAATAGACCCCATTGGCCAGAATCACCTAGCATAGCAACAGTGAAAGAAGATGCAGTTCAACACCTGAGGGCAATGGAAGCAGCAAAAGATGATACTGGGGTCCTGGAGACTAAGGAACATGCAAGGAGCTGGACAAACCAACAGTGGACTCATGAACTGACGATGGTAATGGCAATACACTGTGCAACGGAAGTGAAAAAATTCACACACTATGAGATGATCGTCCATAGAGCCACCCCATTCTTGACCCGACATATCACTCACTGCTTATATGCCTCTCACTTTTTAATGTCCCTAGAGTCATTGTCTCACATTCACCCCAAACCCTCACCTCCCCCATTTCCAACACAAGTGCAGCTTAGGCATATTCTAGAGATAATTGTTAAGCCCAGTTGGCCAGAAAAATCTTGTTGTTCTTGATGCATGAAGGCTGTATGCACATGGAGGTATGGGTGGAGAGCTTTTCCTATAGGGGGCAGATAAATGTACTCTAAATAACCATTCAAATTGCTGTTGAGTAATGTAAAAGGCCTGAACTCTCTAAACAAATGACAGCAGGTGTGGAGTTACATAACCAAACAGTTGTAGTCTTTCTGCAAGAAACCCACTTACTGCATTACTGTAATGTAGTAAATGGGTTTCTTGAAGAAAGACTACATATGTACCCTGTTCGGTTATGTAACTCTTCACCTGCTCATTTGTTTAGGGAGTTCAGGCTGTCATTTGCTTGACCCTGTATGAACTTTCTGTATGAAATTGTAATTTTTTCCTGAAAATCTATCTGTAAACAGTTTTAAAAGTATATATGGATGTTGAATACAACACATGTACTACCCCGCCAATTCTGGGCCTCGGCAACAACAAAAAATGTTGCTATATTTTGCAAAAAAGCGTTTGAGGAGGACCGAGAACACTAAAATCAGGAGGCACAGTGAAAGATGCTATGTCAAGTTCCAACTAAAACTACGTCAAGCCCTACGTATTCCATATCCTTTATGCCCTCAACCTAGCTCAAGAACTATTCCTTCAAGACCAGGGGAATAATCTCAGGGAAGAACTAATAGTTTTAGGTGATTTCAATTTACCCTGGAACCCTCATCTAAATAGGGACCTTCGGTTGCTCTCGGGTACAGCAGCCATGCTAGGGAAGCTAAAGAAAGAATTTTCTGACCTGTGACTGGTGGATGCTTTTTATCATAATTATCAAATATTCTTTATTCAGTAAAATAATCATAAAAGATACATAAAAATAACAACAAAAAAAACAATTGCAATGATTGAGTGATTCAACATGAATATTATCCCCATCTTAAATTAGATAATTGTCTCAGAACAAAAGTTTAATAACATTTCATAGTAGCTAAAAACATATCTATAGCTCAGTGCAGTACATCAGATCACTGCTTTTACCATGCCGAGAACATACACAATGTCATTCAGCAATCACCGTATAAAATCCCCCCTATTATATAGTGCTTCTGATCTTATTGGCATGTTGAATATAGTTAACCTAAGCCACAGAGATGGGAATGTGGGTAACAGTTGCAAATAGAACAAAGCAAGTCTGCGTTGCTTATGTTTTAAGCATTTCTATACAGGCAAAAGATGACAATCACACAATTTATAAATATAAAAAGTAAAGTACTTTTAATGGAGGACAAATCGCATGGACAAGAGGAAAGCATGTTCGGTTTACATCTGTTATCTGAGTTAGCAACCAAGAGATTAATATTGCTCAGCCTAAAGCCTGTGCAATAATGTGTATGCTGAGGTGTAGTGACCAGAGTAAGGTATGACTCAATAGAATGTGTCATTGATAGCAGGAGATAAGCTCCTATTGTAGACTTGGCAAGCCCAGGGTGTTCCTTCGCAGCATTTTGTATTTCTAATAATATAGCTTTAACCAGATTCTTGCTAGATATAGCAATGCATTCACTGTCGCTTGAATTCTACAAGAAGCTGAAGTCTGACTTTTCAATTAACCAACCTAACATAGGCAGGGCTAGAGACACACATACCTGAACAATCCCATCTCTTGTAGGTAGGTGGGTCCTGAGTTGTGTAGTGTCTAGAATGTGTGAGTGAGGAGTTTAAATTGAGCGTGTTTGTGTATCTGGAGCCAGTGCTGTTCCCTGTGATGAGATGTGATCTGAGTCCTGTGTGGTAGGTTGAGGATCCCAGCATAGAGGGTGTTTCTATAGTGAACTTGCTGGTGAGGAGGGCATTAGTGACATTTTTTCTAATGTTACTTGTGAGCCATTTGAAGATCTTCCTCAAAATCTTCAGGGTGTGGAAGCAGGATGCAGTGACAGCGTTGACTTGTGCAGTCATATCTCCTTTGCTGTCAGTGATTATTACGAGGTTCCTTGCGTGGGATCTTGTTGTGGGTCAGAGTTCGGATGGCCTTCAGTTGGAGTCCTATGGCGAGGTGTTCTTGCTGAAGAGCACTACTTTGGTCTTGTCTGTGCTTAGCTTGAGACAGCATGCTTTAATCCAGATAGCGCCTTTGGTCAGGCAGGTGATTAACTTGTTTCTTGTGTTGGGGGGAGCCTTCTTCAAGAGGGAGTGTATGAGTTGTGTGTTGTCTGCTTAGGAGAGGATGTTAATGTACTGGGGGAGGAAGGTGTTGCATTTCAAAGAGGGTACTAATGGCACCTAGTGTGATGGGAGTATTAGCATGCCCTCACCTTCTCTGACATTATAGGGCAGGACACCTCCATATTATCTCAGAATGGACAGAGAGGGAAAGCAATGAAATGGTTCTTTATAGACTGAGTAGCGGTTGACCGCTCCCTGTGGGACTCCAATATAATGCATAATTGGCCACCCCAGTGAGGACCATCTTGTAGGTATGGAATTACTTCGCTGAGGGGCATGGCCCAACTTTTATCCCCTCCCCAAACACTGCTATCACCCACAATCCAGCATTCCCTCCAGCTGTGGGAGGAGGGAGACGTTCTGCCACTGGGAAAAGGTGGAATGCAGACCACTAGCATATCTGTTCCACCAAATGCAAATCAAACAGGCTCCAGTACTGCAAATAGAGCACTTGGCCCAGCCACCTATGCAAAGGCGGCCACCCAGTCTCTGACTCGCATTGGAAGCCTGATTCAAACTTACTTGGGTTCCTGGAGTCTGAGTCTGGTCTCCGACATTTATAGGGTGCACCCCAGGTTAGCGACCTTGTTAAGCGATAGGACAGGGAGTGATCACAGACAAACCATGGGCAGTATTTTGGGGTAAAGGGAACTAGAATACTAAATCATTTACCAATGGTACATGATTCACCGTCACTTAAAATATTCCCATCCACCCCTGATGAATGGTGGAACTGCGGTAAGTACAGAAAAATCTTTCCTTCATGTGGTAGTCCTGCTCAGTAATCTATTTTGGATAGGCTTCCTGATGAATGTCAAAGAGGTCTTTGTTTATCCCATCCGACGCAACATTAACTATCCTTGGCATAAGATCAGAACTCCAGCTGCACATGACCTCACAATACCGGGCTTTAACAGTGCTTATGCTGGGGTTGGCAAGGCAACTTATTGTACTAATGTGGAGAAAAAGTGAACTCCTGGTTTAACAAACTATGGCAATTCTTAGTGATGGACCTGCTAACAAATGATTTATTCCAGGCCACTCAACTTCATGTTGAGATGGAGGCAACTGATACACTTCTTTTCGATGGTGGGGCTCCTCTCTTTTATGCCCCCGCCATGAGGGCTCTCCAGCAATTTGACTAACTGTGGAAGATCTACACAAAGACGTTATTTCTCCCCCACTTCATCTAGCAGCTCATCCCAGTACATTTGGGGCTTTGCGTGCCAGTGAACTTCAGGTCAAATACATCATCCAAGTACCCTCTATTTTCCATCAGCTTCCATTTTGCTGATCCAGTACACCACAACACCACTGTGCTTCCTATCCATGCCTGCAATTTCAATGTCCTTTTATTGTTGGGGAAAAGATACTCGCTGGGTCCCTCCCACATTTGTAAACTGTTGATGTTTATTTGACTCTTGGAGCAGGATCAACTGCCAGCCAAAGTTTATAGGGAGTGAACCCACACAAAGACATAGGCTGTCATGAAACAGAATTTACAGCGCAGTTTCTGCTTGTTTTATTATGCCTGTTTAATTCCTCATGCAAAAAGAACTGTTGATTGACAGAATGCAGAACAATGTCATACATTCACCCCAGTACAGAGATCTGGGCCTAAATCCATCGTTTTTTTGCTCACCATGCCATTCCAGTTTGGACCCCGCCATATGCAGATCAGTCTTGACCCTGTGCCCCATGGGAACAGTCCAGCCCGAACTGCCAGGCCAGGTCAGGTCCTCCCTGAACTAGAAACAAGCATCCTAGGACCGGTTTCAGGGTTCCACCCTTCTTCAGCCAGGATAGTTTGATTCCAGTGGCATGGAGTGCACGGGACTCACGTCTGAGCATACCCGTCCCACTCGGGGTGACAAATGCAAAAACAACAGTTGATGGACGGAATGCAGAACAATGTCATACATTTACCCCAGTACAGAGATCTGGGCCTAAATCCATCGTTTTTTTGTTCACCATGCCATTCCAGTTTGGAACCAGCCATATGCAAATCAGTCTTGACTCTGTGCCCCATGGGAACAGTCCAGCCCGAACTGCCAGGTCAGGTCCTCCCTGAACTGGAAACAAGCATCCTAGGACCGGTTTCGGGGTTTCACCCCTCTTCAGCCAGGATAGCTTGATTACAGTGGCATGGAGAGCACAGGACTCACGTCTGAGCATACCCGGCCTAAAATCCTCTCTTTTCACCTATTAAAAATGACACGTCCAAAAGCACAGAAGTAGGCTGAAGTTGGTAAAGCACACAACATTAAAAATGTGAACATTAAAAATAAATAAATGTACCCCACTGCTACACTCTAGGAAAGCATGTTCTTTATAATAGCCATAGAATAAAGATAATCTCTGTTTTATTTTGGTGTTTTAAGAATGATTGTTGCTGTTGCAGTTTGAAAGACTGAAACAGCTGTAAGGCAATATTCACCACAAGGTTAGGTGTTGCACATGTTTGGAAGCTGATATGCAGTGAGCTAAAATTACCAAATTCTTGTGCATAAAAGTTGTACGCAACCTGATATACAGTTGACTTTGAAAGGAGCACTTATGAGTGTGAGACTTATATCACAACCTTCCCTGTTGCCCAGCAGTCTCTCTCTGTGTAAAACCAACTCCAACGCAACCCAGGAGGTTCACAGCTGATGTGATGATACTGAAGGATAGAAGTCCTTGGTACGGTCCCATTATAGTTCTTCCAGATTGAGAGATGTGGTTTAATTTCTTCAGGTCTTTGAGACTGGTTGCTGTTGTTCTTGAGAACGAGTGTAGTAGATACACCTGTGAAGTGGACTTTACCCCAATCAGTTTGAGGAGGATTTTGATCAGGACTACTTTTCTGAAGAGCCTTTCACGGATGTACATTTTTACTTTATTTCTGTGAGCTGGTGCCACTCTAAGTCTTCAAGTTGAAGTAATTCTTGAAGGCAACATTAGTGTCCAGAGTGAGTCTAAGAGATTTGGCATAGACGACAAGCTGCCGTAATAAGATTTAGCTGTTGTGACAAGAATCCTGCTCATGGATTGCTTTCTCCTTAGTGACACCAAGTCATCCGGGCCTTTGTTTTTTTTCTGAGTTTTTCTAGTTTTGTAGTTTATGCTGTTGTGTCAGGTAGTTCTTGCGAGAGCAGAACATCAAACTTATCGCAGTATGTTTTTATTGAAGGGGGGTTGATTTTTTTATATGTTTTTAATGGGTACTGTTGAGGTCATTGAGGCCAGCCCTGATGGTTATGGGGAGAGACATAGTTGCTACGGTGGTGATGTTCTGTTGATGGAGACTATGGGAGAGTTTTGGGAGGAGCAGAACGATTACCTATCACTCTCATTCTGTAAAAGTGGCATCTGGGGGTGCAAGCTCATGATGCTAAGATGGTCTATCCAGTCAAGTTGGATGTATAGATGATCTTGCGTATTGTTTACGACACTTGAAAATGATGTTGCCTTTTATATAGTTGTACTTAGTGATTTGCATTTTGATGCCCAGATTCTTGAAGAGGTAAATCGCTTCTGTGGTATGAAGGGAGGGCGTCCTCAGATGACAAGTATGGCTTCTTTCAGATGAGCTCCTTCTCTGGCTACGGTTGGATTGTTTGTTGCTAATCTGTGATGGATCTGGAAGGTGTTCTCCGATTTGCTGGCTGGGAATAGTGGACCTGATTGTTCTCCAGCATTGGATCTTTTATAGATGCACATGCTTGTATTCATCCCTGTCATCAGACTGGGAACCCTTCGGTAGTAACACAGCAATATACTCCTTCACCCATTTATATTGCCTTACATCTAAACCGTTCCTTGCACAGTATCCCTCTTATTATACATGAGCCAAATTCTAGCCAGTCAGAAGCCATCGCACCAGCTGATCTCCTGTCCGAAGCTCCCTACTGCAAGATTTTTTTTACCACACATTTGTTGAGCAGAATCCTTTGGCAGTTCATTTGAGAAAGGAGGTTTTTTAATAGATATTGTCAAAACCGCACATCATGGCTGAGGCTCAAATTAGGAAATCTTTATTTAGGTTGTCAAAACCGCACATCATGGCTGAGGCTCAAATTAGGAAATCTTTATTTAGGGCTTGTAAAGCCTATTATAAAAAGAAAATATTTGTGGATGATCCACACGCAAGGTGTTTATAATGTTTACATTCCACACCATATACCGGCTTAGTGTGAGATATGTAAAAACTTCTCAACAAAGACCTTCAAGGATCAAGAAAGGTGGTTGGCTCTGGCTATTTTGGAGAAGGTCAAAACATCGAGGTGAGGCAAGAACAACCAGTAAAGGGGAGTAAAGGAAGATGACTTCAAGCAGGCAAAAGAACCCTCTGACCCTGCCTTTAAGGGTAAGACTTCTGGTCAGCTGCATTGCGCGGAAAGTTGCCCAAGGAAAGAAGTTACCAGAAAGCATAAGGAAAAGAAATGTCCCGACGGTGATAATGAGGCACCATCTAAAAGACTGAAGATTTTGACTGAGACTGTACATGGTAAAAGATTGTCCACGAAAGATTCAACGACGAACAAGAAACAACATGTTCAAGGTATGTCACTGATGGGCTCGTCGACGACACCTACATATATAGAGTAAGTTAGGAAGAAATTAGGTTACCGTCATTGAAGACATGAGGTTTCTGTCTTTGAAGACTGGAATACCATCTACAAGATAGTTACCAGTAAGAAAGCCGTCAACAAGAAAGGTAATGTTGATGAAGTTCTTGCCGTCAGCGATGAGAAAGGTACCGTTGATGAGGTCCTTTTCGTCGTCAACGATGGAGATAACGCAGGTGGATATGTCGTTTACAAGAAAGGAGGCTTCAAGTACAGAAGGTGCAAGAAAGCATGTCAACGTCGACCAAAGAGCCATTGAATGGAGAGAAGACATTGTTGTCAAGATGTTTGTTGGCACAAATGAAATAATATCGAACTCCAAAGTTGGGAGAGCAACAGGTACGGCCCCTGCTTGTTTCACCGGTCGGGATGGAGCCACTGTCTCAGTTTATGCAGAGTACTTCTTTTCTTCAGGGCGAGAAGAAGAAGCTAAGCTGGATAAACAACATGATGATGTAAATGATCCAAATCTGGACCATATGGAGGCTTTCTTCAGTGATGAAGAGAGAACAGAAGGATATAGGGTGACTCACCCAGAACATTCAATATATTGACTATGAAGAGGATGATTTAGGATAGGTATGGTTATCCTGATCCGAGTTAAATGGCAAGACCATTGGTATGTAGACCTAGAAAGGATGAGTGGTACAAGTTACAATGCAGATCCTAAATGCACTGTAGAATATGGTTATTCACATTTATAGAAGGCTGCCACTGACGACACAGACTGGGCACCGGACTGTATTATTGGAAATGCCGAAACTGCCAGATTTGCAACCTGAGTATTTGCAAGTGCAAGCCAACAGCAATTCAAAGGAGAGTTGGAAGAATCCGCAAGATAGAGAGCTGGATGAAAGTAGAGATGACAATGAGGATTTTGGTGAAAGCGGTCAAAAATCGCCATTGGGGAATGAAGATGATGATCAAGATAACAATGCAGACTCTGATGGTATGATAGACTCCCAGTGATCATGATGTTGAAGGCTCTGAATGGAACCAGTTTATAGTTTCAAAACATGTGAAGCCAGAGCCGACACACAGACATTCAAAACCAGATGACATTGGTAGGTTTCTTCTTTAATTTGGAAACCACCTGAGCGCTTTAGTGTACTGACATCTGTAGAGGAGAAGTCTTCCTTCCTTTTCGATTTAAAGGAGAAATCACAAAAAAGCACCTGTTCAGCCCTTATGTTAGTCCTTCTTCCCATAAGTGATCTAAGTATGATGATGAATCCAGCAACGTTATCTGTAAACTTGGCAAGGGTAGAGGAGAAATATAAGGCGCTGAATACTGCGGTAGGTTGCATATTGAATCGGATGAGAAAAGATTCTGTAATAGTGGCAGCTCAGAGGAGATTTAGAAACCCATTGACTCCTTGTACAGCGGCTACAGATAAAGCGGGCAGAAAATGGGACTCGATGGAGAAGAGAGTGAATGGTTTGGCCGCTGATGTAGTGCAAATTGCAAATTCAGTTGTGTAGTAGCAAGGTTTGTCAGGCAGCTATGGAATGATATGTCACAAGTCATTGAGAAATACTACAAATGGTACCAGTTCCTAATGAAAATTGGAAATACGGCAGCCTATTACGGTTGCGAGTCAGGATAGGTGTCGCCAAAAACAAGGAATGCGTGTGCAAGAGTGGGGGAAAAACAGATATAATCTCACTACTCTCAGCCCGTGTAACAGTGTTATTGTGGTGTTAAAAGTGAGGAGTGGTTGACATGTTTTGCGCTGTCATTGGGTTCCTAATGGATCCTGAAGCGTGGACTGGGCAGGCTGTTAGGTCTCCAGGATTCGGTTGGAGGGTGATAACCTCCTCTCCCCACTCTACTGCTAACCGCCGAAGAAGCCTTACTCCACCTCGGGGAGGGTTTGAACTCGAGTACACGAATAAGACGTGTCTCAAACATATTTTGTTTACACAACCTCGTTGAAGGTATGGTAGGAATATAGGGCGTCTTTCCCAGGATTTCTCCCTCTTTCTACTAGAACTCACGGTCCTGATAAAGCGCTTTGGGATCCATTAGGGCTGAGAGTAGTGGGATTATATCTGTTTTTTTCCCCTCTCTATTAGCATAAAGTGCATCTCCATCCAGATTTTAGCTTAACCCAGAGGACCCTCTAATAAACCTACCAGGGTACCAACAGGTTATTTTATCTACGCTCACCACTTGGCCCACACACCCACATGCACAACTGCAGGATCTCCTAAAAGATCTCCACCAGAGAGCCCTCCTGTAGGGCCCGTGAGGGACTGCAGCACCACCCCCATGAGGCGCAGTGCCCAATGATGATGCTTTACACTCGAAAGGGTGTGTGAGGGCACAATTCATACAGGAGTACCACTCCTCACTCTTGCACACGCATTCCTTGTTTTTGGAGACACCTATCCTGACTCGCAATCGTAATAGGCTGCCGTCTTTCCAATTTTCATTAGGAACTGGTATCATTTGTAGTATTTTACATTTGTCTCTAGGAGCATTGGTCCAGGGCCTATTTCCAACCAGCTCCTTGTCCCCCGCCTCTTCAGAATTGTGGTTTCACAAGTCATTGAGAAGCTGCTTGACAAAGATACATTGAAGGCAAGAGCAATATTGAAGGAAAACGAGCAGATGTCATCTTCATTGATTGATGCAGGAATGGATGGATCTATGGGCATTTAGACAGATTGGCAATGCAACAGTGATGAAATGATAGTTGGGTTAAAAGCACATCCTTCAGGCCAGAAGTTCAGTCTTGTGTAATGGATTTACCGTTTGATGGGAGTAATGTTTTTGGAAAGAAGTTGGATGAAACAAATACAGGCAATATAAGCAAACAGAGACTGCTCGGACTTTTTGAGTTCTTGGAAATAGGCAGCAAATTAGAAGTTTCAGAAGACGTCATTGGAGACAAGGACAAAGTTCCCAAGGATCTTTTTTCCAACCTTTTTTCGACTCTATAGGCAGCATGGCACATATGCTCAGTATGGATCGTATGACCTGCAAAGGCAACAGAGAGGCCATAGTTACAGGCAAGCTAGACAAAGAAGAGGGCAACCAGTCAGCAACATTTGACAATAAGTCAGGACGTGACTTGCCAAGCAGCATTTCCTCGCACAATCAGCTGCCAGTGGGGGAGGAAGAATGCAATATATATATATTTTTTTTTTTTTTTTTGAAAACCTTTATTTCGAAATTCAGGACACAGCTATTCAGCCGACAGCCCGAAGGTTCGGCAGCATTGCAAGTTAGATACAGTAATGCGTCCCGGATAAAGTACGAAGAGTAATGCAAAGGTCCAATTTTAAATAAACACAGAAAAAACACACAACAAACCCCAGCAAGGCAGAACATTGAAATCCCACGGCGAAAGCCCCCAGGGGAGGCAGGACCCCACTCATCTACTAAGTATAAGACTGTGTGCGGAGGAAGAAGGGGAACAGCAGAGGCCCAGAACAGGTACCAAAACCAAACTGTGCTGGAAGGTGGGTCAGGGGGAAAGCTGTTCCTCGGGAGGTTCCAGATCCGGGGCAAGACATATTCCCCCCCTGTATTGGTTCCACCGCCCCCAGATGGCATGCCACTTCCGGGGGCGACCTCTAGAGCAATAGACCGTCTTCTCCCTAAACATGCTCCAATCCATGTTCTCCTTCCACGCGGTCAGTGTAGGGGGACCCGAGGAGCCCCATAATCGCGCGATATCCCTCTTAGCCACCATGTTACCCAGAGTCACCCATTGGGTCTGTGCCTCATCGAGATCAGTGGGCCCCCAAACGTTCAGGAGGCAACACCGCGCCTCCGGCAATACCACAATGCCCGTCACCTCCCCCATAACTGCATGGACTCTCCTCCAGAACTCCACAATGACCCCACATTCCCAAATGATGTGCAGGAAAGTACCCACCATACCACATCCCCGTCTGCACAGGCCATCCTCCGAGAATCCCATGTGGACCAGCCTTGGCCCCGTAACATACACCCGGTGCAGTATTTTAAGTTGCACCAGCCTCAGACGCGACGGGATCGCAACCTCCTTAGGCGAAGAAACCGCTGACTGCCAGTCCTCATTATCCAACTCGAGGCCATCCCTGGTCCACTGTTCTCTCAGCCCCAATAGCAAGTCTGCCCGGACGTTTATCAACTTCTTATATATGAGCGAAATCGTGCTCTCGGGCATATGACCATCAAGGACTCGGTCCTCAAGGGGAGAGGACTCCGGCACCTTCTCACCCTCCACTAGGACTGATCGAAGGGCGTGACGCAGCTGGATATACCTAAAATACTCTGAAGGCCCTAGCTCAAACTCAGTCTGCAGCTCCTCGAAAGACTTCACCCTCCCCTTATGCAGCACATCCCCCACCTTGGATATCCCTATCAGATCCCACTTATCAAAGCCCTTCGTATGCCAGAGTCTTCCCAACCTTTCCGATTCAAACAATGGGGTAGCGAGGGTTAGCCTGTCCTTCCAGCCCAGCGAGTCGGTCGCCATCTTCCATACGCGCACCGCCACACCTGTGGGCCCCGTGAGGGACGAGTCTAGGGACCGCGAATACAACGCCCTGTAGTAGTTGCCGCCGCGCAGCAGCCACCTATCCATGGCATACCCAGGGCTGAGGGCAGGGCTGTAAAGCCCATGGTTGATCGCGCTCAACTGCGTGGCCCAGTAGTACCGTCGGATGTCTGGGAGCGCAATGCCCCCATCGTACCATGGGAGCGTCAACTTTGAAATAGCTATTCGCGGCCGCCCATCCCATAGCAACGTCCTTTGGAGGCCTTCGACCTCCCGAAAGTATTTAGCCGGTACCCAGTCCAAGGTGTTCTGGAGGGCGTAGAGGAAGCGGGGAAGAGACATCATTTTGAACAGGGCCGCACGCCCAACAAGGGAGAGCGGCAGCCTCCGCCAACCTTCAACATCTCGCCTCAAGCGTGCCAAGGGGGGGAGCAGGTTCCTCTCATAGCGCACAACAGGATCCATGGATATAAAAATCCCCAAATACACAAAACCTTGCTGGGCAACCTGTATCGAACATGTTCTAGGGATCGGTGGGACCTCGCCACTAAGAACGTACAAGTACGATTTGCCCCAATTAATCACAAGCCCCGAGTTCCTACCGAACGATGCGAGTACGTCACAGACCACTATAAGTGACTTCTTTGGTGAGGCAAGATACAGCAGGATATCGTCGGCATAAAGCGAAATACGGTCCTCGTGATCAGGCGACCACCGAAGGCCCCGTATATCCGGGTGCCAACGTATCCACGCAGCCAACGGTTCAAGGGCGAGGGCGAACAACAGAGGCGACAGGGGGCAGCCCTGCCGAGTACCCCTTCCAAGCTGAAACGGAGCAGATGCCCGACCATTCACAACAACATTCGCTAGTGGCCCTTCGTACAGCAACCGGACCCAACTCACAAACCCGCGACCGAAACCAAACTTGGCCAGCACGGCCCATAAATATGCCCACTCCACCGTGTCAAAGGCCATCGTGGCATCGAGAGATGCCACAACAGCCGGTTCACGCAGCGTGCCCGCCCTGGCGATGACGCCATGAAGACGCCTAAGGTTCAATGCTGTGTTTCGGTGCGGGATAAAGCCAGATTGATCCGGGTGGACCAGATCGCCAAGTACCCTAATCAGACGGGTAGCCAGGAGTTTGGCCAGAATTTTCGGCTCAGCGTTGAGGAGTGAAATGGGCCGATAGGAGGCGCATCTATCTCGGGGTTTACCCTCTTTGTGTATGACCAAGATCGACGCCAGCCGCTGATCCAACGGAAGGATCCCATCTCCCCGCGCCTCCAAAAACATGGCGCGCAGGTGAGGGGCGACCCTATCCGGGAACAGTTTGTACAGATCGATCGGCAGTCCGTTCGGTCCAGAGGCCTTACCCGAATTCAACGCGCGAATCGCCCCCGCCACCTCGTCAACCGTGATGTCGCCATCCAAATCGTCCCTATCTATATCAGAGAGGCAGGGCAACTCGATATCACGGAGGAGATCAGACGAGTCTTCGGGCGGCCTGTCCGACACAGAGGAATAAACCCTATGAAAATACTCCGCGAAACACTCCACAATCCCTTCAGGTTCCACAATCGCCTCTCCCCCCTCTCCAATCAACTCTGGCACCACTCTATTGACCCGTTCCTTCCTGTCCAGCCACGCCAGGAGTTTCCCTGCCTTATCTCCAACATCATACAGACGGCCCTGTTGTTCCCTGCTGAGGGTCTTGGCGGCGTCCGTCACCAGGTCCCTATACTCCGCCTGCTTCAAGCAAAGCTCATGCAATGAGGACTCTGTGACCTCCTCCTCCATATCCCCTTCAAGGGCCGCAATCTCCTCCTCTACTTGCCGCACTTCGCAATCCCTCCGATTCTTGGCGGTCACCACCAGGGAGAGGGCCTCCCCCCGAAGCACGGTCTTAAAAGCTTCCCACAGCGAGATCGCCGAGTCCACGGATCCCAGATTGTCCTTAAAGTAATTATCTACCTTCTTTACCAGAGCGCTGCGCATCTTGGGGTCTCGGAAATACCAAGGGTTAATGGGGGCCACCCTCCCTCCTCCCTCCTCCCTCCCGACCTAGATCCAGCCGGATCCACACTGGCGATTGATCAGAGATACCACGTGCCATGTGCCTCGCCTCGGATATCAACGAGGCATGTGCGGCCAGAGTGAGCAGGTAGTCAATCCTGGAGAGGCTACCATGCGCCCCGGAGTGAAACGTGTATTGACTCTGTGTGGGGTGCCGGAGCCTCCAGCAGTCTATCAGGCCAAACGTGTCTAGGAGGTCTGGAAGCCATTTCTGAGCCCCCCCTGTGTCCCTGGGCGGGTATCTATCCAGCAGTCCGGAACCCACAGCGTTGCAATCCCCTCCCACTACCAGCATGCAGCCCGGGAGATTCAGCAAAGCCCTGCCCAATTCAGCAAATGTGGAGGCCTGCAGGGCCGGCGGTACATAAACCAAAACCAAAGTCCTTCCTTCCCACCGCCCCGCCACCGCCACAAACCTCCCCCTATCGTCAACAATGGTGGAGTCCACCTCAAATGGCAGCGATACTCTAACGAGGATGCCCACCCCCCTGGACCCAGAAGAGAATCCCGAGTGTGCAATGAATTTATACCCCTTCCTATTCAGGGCATAGCACGTATTGCCTATGAGGTGCGTCTCCTGCAGCAGTACAACGTCTGGCATTGAGCGTTTCAGAAATTGCAAAACAATCCCCCTCTTAATGCGATCCCCCAAACCATTAACATTCCAGCTTATAACACTTAGGCCTCTACCCCCCATCCTCAAACGGAAAGAGGCCCACCCCACACCCGAGGCGCCGCCGTGGAATAGCCCTGAGGATAATCATCATGCCTTGCAGAAATAAACCCCCCAACCACAAACTCAAACTCCCCGTAACTCCCCCCACCCTGCACCCCTGCTGCAGCTTAAAAAGCCCCCCCCAACTTGCAGTGTGCCTGTCGCCCTACAAAAACAAAAATCTACAAAAAGTACCCCAAGGGAGGAAAAGAGCACCCCTCGTCCTCCTGCAACCCTCCACAGTTACTGCACTCTATTCAAATCTTCAAATATGGTCAAATCAAGTCAGGCCGGCTTTGAGTTATCAGCCCTGTCCATCCCGGCCACTGTCTCCATGCTCAGCTGTGTCGTCCCCGGTCCGGCGCCGGGGCAAAGCGTCCAGCCATTCATCGGCCATAACAGGAGAGTCAAAAAAGAATGTCCGATCTTCATGCACCACCCGTAGTCTGGCGGGGAAAAGCATGGCATACTTTAGGTCCCGCTCCCGAAGCCTTCGCTTCACCCCCAGGAAGCTCTGTCGCTGTCTCTGCACCTGCTGGGTAAAGTCCGGGTAAAAATTCACCGACGCATTCTGGAAGGGGACTGGGCCCGTCACCCTCGAAGCTTGCAGGATAGCGTCCCGATCTCGAAAATGAAAGAGCCGGGCGACAATCGGCCGCGGCGGGGCACCCGCCTTGGGCCGTCCGCCCGGCACTCTATGGGCCCTTTCCACCGCAAAAAACTTCCCAAGGCCCTTAGGCTTCAGATGATTGAGGACCAAATCTTCCACAAGCAGGTCCGCCGAAGCCTCATCCGAGGACTCCGGGACCCCAATTACGCGCACGTTGTTGCGCCTGGACCGGCTCTCGAAGTCCTCCAGCCGGCGGGCGGCGAGGTCACTCTCGGCCCTCAGCTTCCGGACCTCGTTCTGCAGGTCCGCAACCTCATCAGTGAGGCCCGTGGTCTTGTGGTCCAGGTCCTTAACGCGCTCGTTTGTCTTGCCCAGGTCCGAGCGGATCAAGTTGACATCCACCAGGATGGCGTCCACCTTATGCGCCAGGGCCTCGAATTGCCTCCCCATCGAGGTCTGCATCCCATCAAGCGCGCCCATGACATCCTGCAGGGAGAGCTCCGGGGTCCCAGGCGAGTCCTCCTTCTGGGCATCCGGCGCCTGGCTCGATCCACTCGGCGATGTCTTCAGGAGGGCGTAGCGGTCCATATTGTTGACTTGGGAGTACGTTCCCCGCCTGGTGGACTTAGTCTTCAGCCGATCTCCTTCTGCCTTGCCCGACATAATGGACTCCAGGCAGTCCAATGCAGTGAGGACCGTCCCCTCTCAGAGAGAGGTATAAAGAGTGAGCAGGTCCGCCTTGTTCCGCCAAAGTAGCCCACCGAGCGTCCCTGGGGTTTTAGAGCCACCCAGAGCACTACAGTGTCCGGGCAGACAAAGGGAACGAAACCGAAAGTGAAAGAGCGAGGGCCTCCGTCCGGTAGTTCACACCTCACCAGGCCGTTGTTGATCAACTAGGAGTCGGGCATCCTGCCAACTCTAGCCCCTGGCATCTCCGGGAGTTAGGCCGCAATCTTTCGCCAGTCATAAGTCCGGTTCCCGATGGGCGATCCGACCGCGGGTAGCATCAGTCGCCTCCCTGACAACTCAGCAACACGGTGCCATGCATACCATCAGGATTAGAGTCAGGATAATCGACGGAGGGCGCGAGGGTCTCGGGAGCTCTAAGCTCACGCGGCCATCTTGGTCAAGCGCTAGGCTCCTCCCTCCAATGCAATATATTTTAAGGAAATGGCAGCAAACAACAACTGACAGGTGAGTCTTGGATATTGTGAGACAGGGACACACCCTGAAGTTTGTGGAAGAACTGTATACACCACCAGACACAGACAAACAGGCATTTAAAAGAGTTGAAAAAGGAAATAATAAAACTCCTACAGTAAGAGGATATTGAGGGTACTGTTAGAGGAGAAGAACATGGGCTTCTACTCCAAATTCGTTCTCATATTAAAAAATCAGGAGATTGGCATCCTATATTGAACTTGGGAGGGAGTGTTGAATACGTTTATAAAGAAAGTTTCAGAATGATTTGCAAGAGATTTTGCCATTCGTAACAAAGGGAGATTTTTTGTCTTCCATAGATGTGGAGGATGCTTATTCCAATGTGCTGATGCACAAAAGACTCAGACAATATCTGTGATTCCTGGTAGATGGACAACATTACCAGTTTAAGGCCCTTCCTTTCAGGCTCAAGTCAGTACCTCAAGTTTTCACGAAATGCATAGCTCCAGTTGCAGCTTACTTATGGAGGCAAGTAAGTATGGTTTATCCGAAGTTAGATGACTGGCTCATAAAGGCGAACAGCTTATTCAGGGATCAAGAAATTACCAAATTGATAATGGAGGTTTTTCAGAGGCTAGGGTTGGTATCAACAGAATAAAAGTTACGTTTGCAGCTAGAAAAGGAATTGTTTTTTCAGGGAGCAAGGATTGTGGCTACTCGAGACAGAGGCGACAATTTGAGGAAACATCTGTGTTTCCTAATGGGAAAGGAGATAGGAACAGTGAGAGTGCTCGAAGCTCTGCTAGGATTAGTGTCTTATTGATTTCTGCTGATTCCGTATTGTCGAATCAGATTAAGGATCATTCATGAGCAGTTGGATGAGCTGTGAAAGCAAATGCGAGGAGGATTGGTCAATATAGTCCAAGTAACACCTACCATGAAGAAAGCATTGAGAAGGTGGAAGCGAGAGGAAAATATCTTCAAAGGTGGGAAATTGCATCTGGAGAAGCCACAACTGTGTCTGACAATGAATGCATTTCTGTCAGGATGGGGAGCCCATTTGTACGGAAAACGAGTTAATGGCATATGGACCGAAGAGGAAGGGAAATAGCACATAAATGTGTCGGAAATGAGGGCATTAATGCTAGCTCAAAAATATTTTTCGCCCATTGTGAAAAATCAGCATGTTATCTTCTGGACAGAAAATACAACACCAATGTACCATATCTAGAAGCAGGGAGAGACAAAGTCACGGTAACTTTCCAAAGAAGCACAAAACACGTGGAATTGGGTGATTGGGAACAACATTGTCCTCTCAGCAGAGCACATATCGAGAATGGGCAATGATGTAGCTGATCCGCTGTGCAGGTATTATGCAGACACCCACAAATGAAAAATAGACAACAAAAAGTTGAATTTGTTATTTTACTGGTGGGGAAAACTGTAATGAGATAGGGTTGCAACACATAGTAATTGCAAGTGCAAGATATTTTTTGCAAGCAGATGGTTTTGCAAAGACATTCGGCGGATGCATTTGCCATAGATTGGCAGGGGAAATTTGTGTACGTATTCACACCAATGCCTTTCATCTTGAAAGTGTTGTGCAAGATAAGGCAAGAGAGTTGCAAAGCTATTTTGGTAGCACCTGCATTGCCACAACAGCACTGGTATGTGGATCTGTGGGAGCTGACCATAGAGAAATCAGTACATTTCTAGCCAGATGTCAGTCTGCTTTTAAAGAATGAGGCACAAATGCTTCACAACCCAAAATCACTTCTCCTAACAGCACAGCTCATCAGGACTTACAGTTTGATTTTCTGGATATTCCTGAGGAATCTCAATGAGTGATAAGGGAAGCAGGGGCACAATCAACAGTGAAGAAAATATCTGAAAGAGACACGTTAGTGAGAGATTCCTTACCTTAGAATATCCCCTGTGCATCAGTAGGTAGCGTCGTGCGGCTCCGCGTCCGTCATTGGCGTCGTATGCGCCGAGATGACTCCACGGAGAGTCCTTAGGTGCCACCCATGCGCGCTGATGTCAGTTCTTTCTTTTTCCGCACCAGCAAGTGCAGATCCGGATTGAATACGTACCTTAGTCATTTTTTGACTACTATTTTGAGACTTTTTGTCTCCTCTCTTTCTCCTGGTGCACGTAGGGATGCCTGGCTTTAAGTCCTGTGGGGCCTGTCGCCGGAATATGTCGGTGGCGGACCCCCACGATATTTGCCTCTACTGCCTGGAGACTGCGCGCGACTCCCGGGACTGCCGGGATTGTCGAGCCATGGCCCCCAAGGCCTTGCGGGAGCGGCGTAGGAAGTTGCTGGAGGTCCGGCATTCGTCACACTGCCGCTCCGGATCCAGGGGCTGTTCCCGGGACCGGAGCTGTCGCTCCTCAGGCTCCAAGTCTTTGCCTTCGGATTCCGGTAAGCAACGCTATAAAAAGAAGTCGAAGAAGCGTGTTCACTCTCTGCCGTCCCCCCGTCGCTCCCCGGAGGCGGACGCGGGGGATAGGGGCTTTGCCCCGGCGGCTCCCCTGGAGCCTGGGAGTCCCGCGGCCTACCCGCCATACCTGGGGCCGTCGGCGACTCGTGAACAGGAGCAAGAATTACTTGCTACCAAGGACCGCCTTATTAGGTGTGGCGTTGCCGGCTCTGGCCCCGGCACCACCCTCAGCGCCACACTGGGTGCTGTTTAATCCTCCGTTGCCCCGGTTCCAGGACCATTTTGTTCCGGCCTGGGATCCGCATTGGGAGACAGAGCCGGTCCGACCCCGGCCGACGCCGTTCTCGGTGCCGTTCCCAACGCCGTTAGTCCCTTCTCCAGCTCCGGCTTTGCCGCCGCAAGCGGCTCCCTCTACGCCAGAGGCAGACGAAGACTGGTAAGGGTCCGAGGACCCTCTTGCCTGGCAATGTGGCTCCGAGCAGGATTGGGTGGACGACTTGGAGGAGGCAGGCGACCTCGATGTCTCCTCTGACCCAGGGTTCGCCTCCCCCTGCCTACGATGGAGGAAGGTGCCTCCTACACGATGGTCCTCCGTCGGGCGGCTGAGGCCCTCAATCTTGACCTCCCCGCTGTGGCCCTCAAGACCAACCTCCTCACCGAGGTGCTCCAGACGGCGTCTACTTCGTCGGAGCCGTTGCTTCCCTTCAATGACACCCTTACCGACATCCTCTTGGGCACTTGGTTGAGGCTGGCCACAGGGGCCCCGGTGGATAAAAACGTCGCCAGGCGCCACCGACCGGCGCCCGGTGTCCCCGCCTTTTTAACTACTCACCCTACGCCTGAGAGCCTGGTCATTCATGGTGCTTTTCCTACGGCCCCGCCAGATAAGGACTCTAAACGGCTGGACCAGTTTGGGAAGCGGTTGTTCTCTTCGGCCAGGTTAGGGCTGCAGTGCACACCGCCTGCTTGTTGGGCTGCTACTCCCACGCGGTGTGGATGCCGTTGCTCAGGTGTTGCCTCAATGTCCTGAGGAGGTGCTGGCTGCCTTTTGTCAGGCAATTGCTGAGGGTAAGGATGCGGCTAAGTTCGCCATTCGGTGTGGGTTGGACACCGCTGACTCATTAGACAAGGCGATTTCTACAACTGTGGTGTTGCGACTTCACGTCTGGTTGCGTTCGACTGGGTTCTCGCCCGCTGTCCAAAGCTCGCTCATGGACATGCCCTTTGATGGCACCCGCCTGTTTGGCGACAAGGCTGACAGTGCCCTGAAGCGCTTTAAGGATATGCGGGCTACGGCCATGTCCTTGGGCCTTTCTACTAAGAGTTTGGCCTCTATTGGTTTTCGTTCCTTTCGTGGCCAAGGTAGAGGCAGTCAGGCGCGCCTGTCCCCTAAGCCTGTGCAGAACCAGCCCCAGCGCGGCCGGGGTCGCCGTTTCCGCAGGGGCGGGGCGGGGAACCAGCGTGCGGGTCCGTCCACCTCCACCCCCGCTGCTTCCGCCTCCAAACCTTCCTAATCTGAGCTTCAGGGAGCACCCCACACCGGTGGGTGGCAGGATCCGCCACCACCTCCCTCAATGGCGCGAGATTACATCAGACAAATGGGTGCTGCAGATAATCTGCCACGGTTACTCCCTTCCCTTTCAGTCCTTCCCTCCTGCCATGCCACTTCGGTGCCACCGCATGTCGGGGGATCACTTGGCTCTTCTCCGACAGGAAGTCACGGCCCTCTTTGCCAAGGGGGCCATCGAGTGCGTTCCTGGACCGGAGGTAGGGAGTGGTTGTTATTCCCACTACTTTCTTGTCCCCAAGAAGGACAAAGGGGGTCTGTGTCCTATCTTGGACATCCGGGACGTCAATCGCTTCCTCCGGAAGGAGAAGTTCAAGATGCTGACTCTGGCTCAGGTCTTAGCTGCCTTCAACCCTGGAGACTAGATGGTAGCGTTGGACTTGCAGGACACATATTTTCACATTCCTGTCCTGCCGGCCCATGGCGTTACCTGCCGGTTCACGGTAGGCCAGGAGCATTTTCAGTTTGCCTTGCTCCCCTTCGACCTTACCAGCGCCCCTCGGGTCTTCACGAAAGTGATGGCGGTGGTTGCAGCTTATCTGCACAGGTCGGGGTGTCTGTCTTCCCCAACCTCGACGACTGGTTGTTGAAGGCGGGCTCGCCCCAGGCAGTCGTCGCCCACTGTCAGACTACGGCTGAATTCCTGCATTTGCTGGGGTTCTCCATCGACGTCGCACCTGAGTCCCTCTCAGAAGCTCCCCTTCATCGGAGCGGTTCTGGATTCGACACGTTTATCGGGTTTACCCTCACGAGCAGCGAGTCCGGGATTTTCAGGCTATGATTCTGATCTTTCAGCCTCTATCCCTGGTTTCAGTCAGGAGGACGCTCCGGCTCCTGGGCCTGATGGCCTCCTGCATCCTGCTGGTGCAACATGCCAGATGGCATATGCAGGCTCTGCAGTGGGACCTGAAGTTCCAGTGGGCGCAGCTGCAGGGCAACCTGTCCAGATCTCGGAGGGCACTGCACAACAATTGCAGTGGTGGCTCACAAATCGCGATTGGGTCAATGGCAGATCCCTCTCCCTTCCCCAACCAGAGCATACAGTGGTGACGGATGCGTCCCTCTTGGGATGGGTAGGCCACTTGGAAGAGGCGGAGATCAGAGGCTCGATATCAACCTTTTGGAGTTTCAGGCGATCCAACTTGCACTGAATGCATTCCTTCCCTTTGTCCAGGGGAGTGTGGTGCAGGCGTTCATGGACAACACCACCGCTATGTGGTATTGCAACAAACAGGGCGGGGTGGGGTCGTGGACCCTATGTCAGGAGGCTCTGGACATGGCTGGAACACCAAGGCATTACCTTGGTGGTTCAAGACCTGGCAGATTCTCTGAACGCCAGGGCGGACGAACTCAGCCGCTGGTGCTTGATGGACCACGAATGGCATCTGAACTCGGACGTGGCTCAAGGTCTCTTACAGCAGTGGGGAGAGCCTTGGTTAGATCTGTTTGCCACCGAACAGAACGCACAATGTCATCAGTTCTGTGCGTTGGAATTTCCAAGGCGGCACTCGCTTGGCGACGCTTTTCGTCGTGAGTGAAGTTGCGGTCTGATGTACGCCTGGCGATCGATCCCCTGATCCGACTACCTCTTCGGTAGGATCTTCTGTCGCAGCAGCAGGCGACGGTCCTCCACCTGAACTTGTCCAGCCTCCACCTCCATGCGTGGAGATTGAGCGGCGACAGTTGACAGCTTTCGATCTTCCTCCCGAAGTCTGTGATGTCATCTTGGCAGCCAGGCGTCCCTCCACTAAAACGGTATACGCCTATCGGTGGAACAAATTTGTGGCATGGTGCACAGCGAAGGCTGTGGATCCCCTTTCTGCCCCTCTTTCGGAAGTTCTTCGGTTCCTGCTTTCCTTGACCCGGCAGGGCTCTGCTCAGGGCACTATCAAAAGTTATCTTTCTGCCATCTCCACCTTTTTCCAGCTTCCTGATCAGCCTTCTCTTTTTAAGTCTCCAGTTGTTAACCGTTTCCTGAAAGGCATTACGCACATGTTCCCTCCAGTTCCGTTTGTAATGCCCCAGTGGAACTTGAACCTTGTGTTGACTTACTTGATGTGCGCTCCCTTTGAGCCGCTTCACAACTGTCCCTTGCGTCTTCTCACCTTAAAGACTGCTTTCCTGGTTGCTATCACCTCTGCCAAAAGAGTGAGTGAGCTCCAGGCCCTTTCTTCCAAACCTCCTTTCCTTTCTGTTCATTCGGACAAGGTGGTTTAAGGACCCGTCCTTCTTTCTTTCACCCTTCCACATCGGGCAGACCATCACTTTTCCCACCGTCTTTCCGCCTCCACATACTTCAAAAGAGGAAGAGAGGCTCCACCGTCTGGACCCGAAACGTGCGCTCTCGTTCTATCTGACGCGCACACAGCGGTTCCGGGTGGATGACCAACTCGTTGTTGGCTACGTGGGCGCCAAAAAAGGTCGGGCCGTGCACAGGCGGACCATCTCTCGGTGGGTCGTTCTGTGCATCAAGGCCTGTTACTCGTCGGCTAAGAAGGAGCCTCCTATTGGGCTGCGTGCCCATTCCACCAGGGCATCGGCAGCCACTACTGCCTTGGGACGCGGCGTTCCTTTGCAGGACATTTGTCAGGCAGCTACGTGGGCCTCGCTTCACACGTTTACCAAGCACTACTGCCTTGACAGTCAAGTCCGGAGGGACGGCTTCTTCGGCTGTTCTGTGCTCTGTGACTTTCTGGTGTAATCTTGTTCGCAGACCCACCATTTGCTGGGGTATCTATTCTAAGGTAAGGACTCTATCACTAACGTGTCTCTTTCAGATGCACAAGTTACCACTTGTGTAACGATGTGTATCTGTAAGAGACATTAGTTAGTGATAGATTCCTTACCGCCCCACCCATCCTCCCCATTCTGCGAACTGGTTACTAGGGTTAAGGTCATCCCTCTTAGGGCCCTAGTTTTCTGCACCAATGGTCAGTATCTTCCATGGCTCTGCGTTCCTGGCACAGAAAGTCGTGTACAGAACTGACGTCAGCGCGCATGGGTGGCGCCTAAGTACTGTCTGTGGCGTCATCTCGGCGCTTACGACACCAGTGACCGACGTGGAGCCGCACGACACCACCTACTGACGCGCAGGGGTACTGCTAAGCGAAACTTTCCGGATGCAGTCTGACGCCTGGGGATATTTTAAGGTAAGGAATCTATCACTAACTAATGTCTCTTACAGATCTATCGTTACACAAGTAGTAACTTGTGCATCTAAAATAGAAATTGTTTATAGTGTGGGCACCTGCAGCGATATTAGTTCCACTAAAGATGGCTACACATGAATTTTATGCCTATTTGTTGTGTCTGGTTTATCATTTATGTCTATAAAGTTCACTTGGTGGCCATTTGCAGGTTTGTAAGAGGTTTGAATCAAATGACTGTATTCACAAAAAGAAATTAAGGAGTTTATGAGAGGCTGGCTTAGAAAATTCCCACTTGAGCCTAAGCTGGCTCTTGAGTGGGAGCTAAACACTGTATTGTCAGCACTAATAAACGCACCATTTGAACCTATTATTAAAGCCTCCATAGAGAATTGAACGTGGAAGACTGCTTTACTCTTGACAATTACGTCAGCTCGTAGAGGTAGTGAGTTACAAGCATTAAGTTGTAAAGAACTGTAGCTCATTTTTTCGAAGGATAATGTGACTTCAGTGCCTAATCCAAAGTTTATACCAAAAGTACGACCTTCTTTTAATGTGAAGCAAAAAATCACATTGTATTTTGGGCAAATCCAGGTACAGTTGCAGATCATACTTTGCATTTATTGAACATTAAGAGATGTTTGAAATTTTATTTTCAAGCAACAAAAGACTTTAGAAAAACAGGACAGCTTTTGGTGGCATGTGGTTCACGAAGTAAAGGCAAAGCAGTGAGTAAGCAGACTGTGGCAAAGTGGATAGTGTCATGTATTACAACTGTGCATACCTCAATTGTTGAGGTCAGTAAGGGCACATTTGACGAGCTATGGCAGCAACAACTGAGTTATTCGCCAGCATTTCTTCAAATGACATTTGTAAAGCATCAAAGTGAAAAACCACTCATTATTTTGCGCAGCATTATTGTATTGATGTGCAGTCCATTAATGAGTCAGCGGTGGGTCAAGCAGTGCTAAGAAATCTTTTTAAATAAGGTAAGCCGCATTCCCACTGTCCTCTTTATTGAAGTTGAAATATGGTACTGCTTTGATAATCTGAATTCAAGTGTGTGAATCTATGAAAGATCCAATGTTGGGGAAATTATTAAGTTACTTGTAACTCTGGTTCTCTAGTGCCAAGACCACAGCTACTTTTACTTTGTTTGCTGTTCAGGCGGGCCTATCATTGTAATACTTTGTTGCTGTACACTTCTTAAACAGAGCACGAGGTATACATTTATTGAACCACTGCAGTAGTGACAAATTTGCTGCGACACATAGTAATGTAACATCTAGTAATCCAGGTACCTCTTGCCATTGAGGAACAAATGCACCTGTCAGTATTAACCACTCCTTAGCTACCACTCAAAGAGAAGCTCCAAGTGTTAAATAACATGAAATGCCAAAAGACACGTAGCCTCATGGTTAAGGATCGCCTTCAATTTTGAATCAGTTATAGTGCTATAAAATAGAAATTGAGTTGTAATGTGAAGTAAAGCTTTGATTTAATCAAACTACTTTAACTGTGCAGTTCAAGTGCTATAAAGCTACTGACCTCAGCCCATGTTTGTTGCGTTTGTATAAAAATACTGTTCCTAAAGTAAGTACCAATCCTGATTGTGTATTCATTCACCTGGGTAACAGATGAAAAGGTGCTGCGTATTTGACTTGATGCAGTATTGAAATTAAAGATGAAAAGTGGTGCTGTTATGCTGTACAATTTGAAGGTTTGTTTTGGCAATTGCACCACTCTGTTTGCAGTATTTCGTCTGTCTTGTAGTTTTACAGTAATGTGTCTGTGTTTGGTCTTCTTTCAAGAACTTAAAGAACCAATCGGACAGATTGTTTGTACAGACAAGGGTATCCTGGCAGTGGAACAGAATAAGGTTCTAATACCTCCTACTTGGAACAAAACTTTTGCATGGGGCTACGCAGACCTCAGTTGCCGATTGGGAACCTACGAATCAGACAAGGTTTGTGAGTTGTTTTTTCAACTGAATTAATGCTTAGAAAGCATCAGGACATTTTTCTTCTTTTTTTTTGTAGGATATGGGGTGTATGTCATAGTCTCCCACCCCAGATACAATAGGGCAGGATGACTGATTTTCTCTGTATGAGCTCCAGGCCTGCTCCACTTCACTTTTCACTGTGCCTATGAGAGGTTGTGGTTATGCAGCACATATGATAGTGAAGCGATCCAGCACATGTTCTGGGCGTTCAGTGGCCAGTTAAGTGGTCTATACTCCTGCTGGATGAACCAAGGAACATAATGGCAGTGCTTCCCTATGCTGGCTGTGTCCATTTTGGGTCACTAAGGAGACTGGTGGAATGTTTGAGGGAAACAATCATTTTTTTCCACAAAGCAGGAAAATCGTATAGCAGGTTTCGAGCAGCATGGTAGCTCTTTCAAGGAAGATGGAACGAATTGTAATGTCCATAAGGACCTATTGAAACACTTTGACACCTCAACCCTCCTTAAATGTACTGTTGGTTTAGAGTGTCTTTTTTATGACAGCCAGAGGTCCTTTATATAATTTGCCTCTCAGTTTATGGAGCTCACCTGGGTCATTTTGTACTATGGCTTGTCACAGCAACACAGAGGATCAATGCCTGCCCACACAGATCTCCAGAGTAAAAATTAGTCAGTACACAGTCAAGAACTCCCCTCACCCACATAGGCTGCAGGTGTTACTGTTGGAACCCCTTGCACGTATGTGCACGTATGTGGGGAACACTGGCAAGAGTTTTAAAGGCAAATAATGTAGAGGCATCACCATATTTAATGCACTGTCAAACCAAAAAGAGTCTGGCAGAATGAAGATATGCTCCTGTTTTTAAGGAGGAGGAGGAAGGTAAACTGCAAATTTGCCTAAGGGTGGTGTAGGAATTCCAATAGCCTGAGGAATCTAAAGTTCACAACAAAGTTTTAAATGCAGGAGTTGTGATTGCAAGCTGGACATTCTGTTGATGCTGGGACAAAGATGGCCACTAGAAAGGAAGCAGCGACAGAGACAGGTGTGCTGGGGAATACATGGGAGAGACTATAAAAGCCAATGTGGAAAACCAGTCCATAAGAGTGCTGCCATGGCATGTATTGTTGACAGTTACAGTAAGGTTTAGTGAAATAAAGGATTCCCAAGACTCTTGAAGCAAGGATGAGCCATCTGAGAATATGGGCCACAGAATACACTGTAAAGGAGGTTTATGGAAAGAGTTGTGTCGCTGGTAGTTTATATAAGTGCACAAAAATCAGAGGCATGTAATATATATATACTTGTTTATTTATAGCTCTTAGAAAGTGCTCAAACCAAAAGTTGCCTACACAGCTCACTGGGGAGAGGGAGGCAGTGAGACATTCCTTAATACTGTTTGCCATGGAGTTCATACAATGAAGATAAAACAGAAAGTAATGAAGTGAGCAAAGCCTTTGCATCCAAAGATGAAAAGTGTGGAAGAGAAAACTGTTGTAAACTTGTCAGTCATAAGCCACTGACTGGCAATTAGAATTAGGATGTACATGAGATAGTCATGCAGGAGGCCTGAGGAAGTCTCGAGAGTCTGAACCATAAAAGAAATTGAAAAATTGTGTCTTTAGGCCTCGTTTGAACACAAGGAAGTCTTTTTCCATTCTCAACAGTTGAGGATCAGAGGCAGGAGCCCTGTGCCATAAACAGTCTGCCTCTAGGTCTCTCGAATTTAGGATGGTAAATAGCTAGTGCACTTGCTAAGGATGATCTCTGAAATCCGGATAAATGGTAGGACTGAATGTGTATGGGCCAAACCCCTGGCAACTCCATGAAAGACTTGTGGACAGTGCACAATGTTTTGAAACCATATCTTTCATTGACGTTGGATTGTGTTACATCATACACCTCCTTTTTCTCCCCTCAGTCATCCCTAGGTTTTTGTTTGGTTGGCAGATGGGATAAAGAGTTATCTGATGAGAAATCGGCTTGAAATACTATATTAATGGTACAACCAAGGGTGGATTGGATGTATTCCTGAAATTCTGGCTACCTATAGAACTGTGCTTTCCGATGCTCTGGGAATCGCATTATTTTTGCTTTACAAAAAGAAAAGATATCCCCATCTCTTCCACGACTGTCTTCTCTTATTAACATCTTTACACAAATCAATTTTATTCTGGATTTATTTTAATAAAATATAAAACTAATAAAAGTAGCATGTTCATGTTAAAATGTAATAGAAGAAATAGCAGCATTTACGCTTTTCAACAGCTAACCATTGTTGCAAAAAACTCAACAGGAATTAAGCTCCCAAGTGGCTTGTTCACTAAGATTATTATTCCTAACTAAACACTATTGGAGATTTTTTTTTGGCTTGTTTTAAAATTCATATTTTTATGGCGGGGGAACTCATCCGTAGTTCCTCGTCCACCCTCCTCCATTGTGAAAGAACCCAAACATCTTTAATAGGATTCTTGAGGTTTTATCTTTTCTTATCCTTAAATACCAGATGCAGAATAAGGCTTAATCAAACCCTATACAGACATAGAAATTGGAGACAACATTTTTGCACCTGTGTGAAAGAAAAGCTGACAAACTACTGTAACTAGAAGTAGAAATGAAATTTTAATTCGAACCAAAAATATATTGTGTGCCCAGTGATCCTAAAATGGTTGAACTGGTATGATTATGGAAAAGTGATTAGAAAAGAGAGCTGAGAAGTTTAGATGTTTAGATAAAGTTAGGATACGCAAGAGATTAAAATACACTTCAAATAATGGTCTGCTATATTGTGTCTCACCCAGTCTCTTTTATAGACCTGCTTGCAATCTGCAGAGCATGCTTTGTTATGTTAGCATATTTGGAAACTTGTGATTACCTAGTTTCAAGGATAGTGCTGATCCGTTGCTGAACAATGTAATAATGTACAGAGATTTGTTCTTGTTTTTCCAACATTTTGGGTTGACGTAATTTACGTTCATGTGAGCGGTTTTGCAATGCCTGTCTCAGCTGCATATACATTTGTGGTCAGACACCTATGGAATGTGTACAGAATATTAAAAAAGTGACATACCTCCGGGTTGTAATATGACCACTAATTTGCTTTATTTTTACCTTCTTTATAGGCTGTCATTGTTCATGAATGCTTATCGGAATGGGGGCAAATTTTATGTGCAATCTGTCCGAACCCAAAGCTGGTAATAACAGGAGGAACAAGCACAGTGGTCTGTGTGTGGGAAATGTCTGCTTCCAAAGAAAAGGCTAAAATGCTAACTCTTAAACAGGTAACTTGCAACATGTAAAAATGTACACACAATATGCTTGAACTCAGTAGCAGAGAAGCATGTTTTTGGGGAAATTAAACAAGCACAAAATGGTACTCCTTAAAGCAGTGCCCCAATCCCGATCACTACACTTGTAACCATGCAAATATGACAGTTGGAGGTGACATAATTTTATTTTCCTTCTTCCAGTTGCACTCCTCAATAATATCTGATCATAGAATCACTTTGTCACTTTATCAATGTACAAATATATTCAGTAGATCTTAAACGTGAGGAGCACTAGAAAAAACAAAGCATCTCTGAAAAAGAGAGAAGCTGTTAAAGGAAACAAATATATGTGAGGTGTAACAGAATAGCAGTAACTGCATCAATCTATATTAGGCTGGTACTAATGTTACCATTAGTAAATAACAATTTACTGTCTCATATTATCTCATTTAGAAAGTGATCACAGAAAACGTTGTATCTAAAATATGACGTTGTGTTTTTCTTGCCATCATTTGAACAAATCCAGCTTTTTCAAGAAATGGCAAGAAAAACTCTATCCGCAATGACTCTAGTAACTTTGGTTAATTAATATAATATCATACACAAAAGTAATTGTATCATACGAGTATTCTAATTACCTGATAGTACCCACATGAGTAAATTTGAACTGTTCAATTAGTGCTTAACCATTTGGCTGCCCTTATGACGTATGTATACGTCATGAAAAGGTGTCGCCAGAATGCCCTCATGACATTTCCATGTCCTTATTTTTAGCCCCTGTTTTTTTTTTTGGGTGGTGGAGGGGGAGTGTGTTTGGCCCCTCTTGGGACATACTATTTTTTTTATTGTGGGGGTGGTGGCAAACGTTTGTAGGTGTACAAATCCTTCTGGGGCATTAGCTCCTCCGAGGGGCATCCAAGATTCAAGCTGGTGGTCAGTGTTACTTGAAGGACCATGGGCAGCTACCTGTTCTTGCCCCCAGCTACTCTTTAGCCATGTCCACCACTTAATCCACTTTCTTTATGCTGAGGGAAGGAGGTAGGGTGGAGGCCAGGAGGAAAAGCCCAGTTCTTTACACCATACCACCAGCATTTTTACCTCACCAACAGAAGTGAACCAAGTGGTTAAGATTGAATGGGGATGGACTAGGATTGTTCCTAGTTCCTGTCTAATCCCCATTTCCTGCTTCAGTTTCACATAACCGCTTTACTCCACAGTGCTTCCGCATCCAAGAAAGGCATTGAGAAACAAAGGTGCTGTGTCTGTGCCCAGCAGAGAGCTAGACGCAGTGTGGATTTTTTCTTTGGTTAGGAAAAAATCCCCAAATCTTCTGTTTCCTTTCTGGGACACAGACACTTATTTCTGTATTGCAGCATGAAGACAAATGTAGTTAGAATTTTTTCTTATCCTAATTAAAAATCAAATCCGTGTATTCCTCTCCCTGGCAATAAACACACCAATACATGTAGGGTACCATTTATAACATAGAAAGTGTAGAAATATTGGATGGTGGGACGTTTGCTGGATGTTTTGTAGTTTTCTGTCACTGAAAAGTGATGAAATTGTATTTTTTTTTACCTAAACTTTGACATTTGCAAGGCATTGTGGGTAACTATATGTTGTGGTATTCACACAAGCTACTTCACCCTGGATGCTCCCTAGTCTATAATTTTAGTAATTATCTGGGTTTGGTAGGTTTCCCTAGGTGCCAGACAATCCTGGGCCCAAATACTTTAGTTATCCCCATGGAAATTTGTCCCATCCAAAATATTATGTGCTGTCTTGTGTTTAGATGCCTGCTCAAACCCACTGAAAATCTTCACGTCTGATATACCCAAACTCAGAAAATCTGGTAAAAAACACATTTTCGTCAAGCTTTGGCGAAGCAGGAGACTTGAAGGAATTACTGGGTTTTGTGGAAAAATTGCTGAAAGTCTGGCATATAATTTTCAGTGCACAGTCCAGCCATTAGAGTGAGTGAGATCTGGAAATTAGCAATAAAAACCTTGGGATGTGTAAATGTTGAAAATATATGGTTGTGGTGGGTTTCCATATAGGCCAGCGAGGGTACTTGGGACCAAAACACCAAAACATTTTGCTTTCAGTTGCTTTCGAAATTCCCTAAATGTACTGTACTCAATCAATTCATTCTTTATTTGGTTTTGAACAAAGTAAAACCATAAAAGACATCAATGAAAACAATACATCAGTTACTTCCCAGTTCTCACTTGGTGAAAATGCTTATTGACCAACAGGGGAAAAATAAAAGACTTCCAGAAAGTTTTATTTAAAAAAGGGCAGAACATGACTAAGTGCAGTGTCCTCAATGAAGACATGATCACATGTACATAGTACAGTGTTAATATCAGTCGTTCTCCCCTTAGGAATGGCCGATAAAAAATTGTGTTCAACCTAGAATGAGTCAATTAAAAACAATGATGGTTAGGCATATCAAGCAATAAATATAGTTCTATAAACAGGGAGGACTTTAACAAAACATAAGCTCTTACAGGCTGATTTGGTGCACATGATGCTTTCTCGTCTAAATTCCAGGCCTTAAAGGCCTTTTAATTGCAAAGAAGACCACCTTTAACAATAGTTGCGGGTGTTTCAAAATCTCAGCATGACCCAGCTTGGTGAAGCATGAATCAACATAATTCAACCACAGAATTGTATGTGCACAGTCAAGTGACGTACAGTCTTTTATGACTTGGCGATTAAGCCCTGCATTAGGTCTTAGCTAGACAGTGAGCCATAAGAGCAAAGGCCGCAATTGCAAAATATTTGTCAGCTACCCTTAACCCAGTTCCTCGTGTATTCTAAATGAGACAGAACTCTGGGGAAGGGATGAAAGTCTCTCAAGAACAGGTTTTGTGCTGATTGCAACACAAGTGAGTTGGTATGGCCCCAAATCTTGATGCCATCCACAGCCGTAGATACACATTTAGCCTTGTAGATATTTAATATTGTTATTGGTATACAACCCAATCTGGCTGCAAAGTCAAATACAGATGTTGGACTCATAGCAAAGATGTATCTTTTTTAGGCTACTGAGGGGTACCAGGAGGTGGCAGAATTAAACAACATGACTAAATAGGGAAATGTCGCTTCATGGCTGATGGGGATTGCCTTTCGGAAAAAAAGCCTCTGGTTTTAGTTGACCTCGGGCCAACCACCATAAAATGAGATTTGTTAAAATGAGTTCCCAGGTCTAGACTGTCCGTAAAACTCACAAAAGAATGAAGCATATGCTGTAGACCTAACGCTGTCCTAGATAAAAGGACATCATTGTCCAACCAAGGCCAGCCAGTTCAAGATGATTATTATATAATGTGAACAGAAAAGGCAGCAAGATGTAAACTTAGCACACACTACATTTTTAATTAAAGTGCTCTATGCATTCCCCACTTTACCTATACATGACCAAGGCTGACAAATGTAAGCACAAATCGTGCAGCAAATGGACTTTGCTGGGCTTAGTACCCATGTGCACCGTTATGCCCCAGAGTTTGTCCCTGTTGACCCCATCACACTCTGAACTCGGGTCCATAAAAGCCATATGTATGGATCCTTGTTTAGCAACTGTGTATTTGTTGACAGCAAGATAAAGGTTAAGACATTGATCAACAGTCTCTAGACAAGGTCTAAAACCATACTGTATTTCTGACAAAATGTTCCATTCTTTTGCCTATGTCATCAACTTGTTCAGTACTATCCTCCCTATAATCTTAACCACAGCACATATCAGGGAAATAGGATGGTAACAATCAGGGTCAGATTTCCTCCCTTTCTTTAATATTGCACAATCACAGATTTGGACCAAGACACTGGGAAAGCCTGCCTAACTGCAGCATTAATATAAATAGTGATCAGCGGGGCCCAGAGCGATACATTAGATTTTACTAAATCCAGGGGTACTCCATCTGGAACGGGAGCGTTGTTCTTAAGCAGCTCAATATTAGCATCTCTAACGTCTTCCCACTTAAAAGAAATCGATGAAGTGCCTACTGGCGGGGGAAAGTCACAAAGGTGAGGTACAAATTTGTGTGCATCATAAATTATTTCGAAATGTCTAACCCATGAATCAGGCTGTATGTTTGAAGACAAAGAGGGCCCTGCACCCTGGTAAAATAATGGGCTGGTAATGATTTCCCAGAACATAGAACAATACCTAGTGGTAATTGCACAAATGAGTTTGTCCCATGCCTCAAGATGCAAAGAAAGTTTTGCAAGCTTTTAAAGTGTTTTTATACACAGCACAATAAGTGGCTACACTTAGTCCGTCCCTTGGCTTCTCTTTTAAGGCCCAATAAGATCAAAGACCTTGGAGCACAAGTAATCGAAGCATCTAAAATGCTAGGGTCGAGGGGGTTTTCCTGTGCTAGTCAACAGTGACTTTAACTTTATCAAAGATAGACTTAAAAGAGTAAACATTTATTCATCAGGGGGACATAATGTCCAGACAGATATCTAATAATAACAATCAGTAAATAATTCAAGATGGAAAACATCTGGCAAGGGGGGCGCTAGGTGGCGCACGACCAAGATGGCCGCACACCTGTGAGGCTGTGGCTGCTTGGTGGCATAATCCTTTAATTATCCGTTTTTAAACTATACTGATCCTTCATCTGCACCCTGCCGCTTGCTATTTCAGCTGCCCACTAGCTCCGGTGCAAAATTCAGGGCCCTAGACCCTCGACAAGTGATGTTTTCTTCCGGACTCTGTGGACCGCGAGGTGAGAGTGGTGACAAGCCTGGAGCCCCACACGGCTGCCTCAGCTACGCAAGCCCCGAGGACTCCACGTGGTATTGAGCCCTCCGGCTGCGCTGCACTGTGATTCCATTTCGCCTGCTGCCCCATCGGCTCGTCTGTGACGGCTAAATTCTACTGCTGCTCGGCCGGCTACCCACTGCTCACCGACAAGAACTGCAGAGGCATACGCTGGTAAACATGAGCTTTGCCACCCGGACTCCTCTCCCGACTACAGGCTCCCACCATCGGACCCCGTCGGCCGTAATCTGGGAGTTCGGCCCCTTGATTGCCGCACCGCTCTCCGACCGGCCATTCCCACAGAGGGTCGCGCATTACTAATTGCGGTAAGGCTTACCTGACGTGTGCTTGCGCTCGCGCTACATTTCTGCCTCCATACCACTGCCATATGCTAGACACTTTCACACTGGGCCTGCCGCCCTGAGTCAGCGCTGCCGCTCGGACCTGACAGACTTTGGAGCCCTCATTTGTGCCTCACTGTGAAGCGGTTACTATATCCTTGGCTTGTGCCCTCGTCTCTCCCTGCCACATTGAGTGCCATCTTCTGAACTTCCCCAGGCCGCCAGGATTTCAGTATGCTGGGGTTCACTGAGGCTGGCTTTCTGCCCTGACCCCGCTACAGACTGAACTGCTCCACTGCAACTCTGGGCAATCCTCCTCACTTACCGCCCATAAACAAGAGAACCCTCAGTGGCTGCTGTATTGTAGGTTGAAAGTCTATCAAGGAATGAAGGACGTCGCTGCCTGGATGAAGGACAACTGCCTGTAGCTCAACTCTGAGAAAACCGAGGTCCTTATCCTCGGACCCTCCACCTCCGCCTGGGACAATACCTGGTGGCCCTCCGCCCTGGGAAGTGCTCCCACCCCTACTGACCACGCACGAAACCTCAGCATCATCCTCGACTCCTCCCTCTCCATGACCCGCCAGATCAACGCCGTCGCTTCCACCAGCTTCAACTGCCTGCGCTTCCTCCGCAAGACCTTCAAATGGATCCCCCCCCGAATGCAGAAAGACCGTCACCCACACACTCATAACCAGCAGACTCGACTACAGCAACGCCCTCTATGCCGAAATCAACAGAACTCTCCTAAACAAACTCCAAACCATCCAGAACTCCGCAGCCAGACTCGTCCTCAGGACTCCGCGGTATGAACACATGACCCAACATCTACGCGACCTCCACTGGCTCCCTGTCAAGAAGAGGGTTACCTTCAAGCTCCTCACCCACGCCTACAAATTCCTCCACAACATAGGACCCGAATACCTCAACAAGAGAGTCTCCCCCCCCCCCCCCCCCCCCCGAGAGCCTTGAGACGCTCACGGGTGAGTAGCGCGCTTTATAAACCAATCAATCAATAAGGGATCATATGCCTGTTGCATTCTTCTGAGCTGGCTACCCTCGTGTTCCACGCTAGACTTTACCACTGGCAGCTTGGCAACCACGCACTTACTCCTATTGCCTACAACGCCGACAAGCCTGAGTTGCTCACCTTCTCGTCGTAGCGGTGGTCGTCTGGTGTGTTGGCTGGCTGAGGGAAGCGATAGTGCGCTGAAGCGCCCTCTCATCAACCCTGGGCTGATTACCCTGTGCTACGGAGAAACACACAGTGCGTTGCTCCTGCGGACACCTTCTCGCTGGTTGCCCTCTTCTGCAGCGGTCATGGAGAAGCCGGATGGACGCCAGCCTAAGCTGGTGTTCGACACCAAGAGGACGGCTACACCCTTCAATTCAGTGGACTCCCTCCCCCTAAGCGAAGATCAGCCACAACCACAGTCTTCTACCCCTGGTGATGATGTCAAAACGCTGCTTCCCGCTATGCAACATAGTCTCACAGACCTATCGGGGAAAATGGACACCATGAACAGCCGCCTAGATTTTTTAGTTCAAAAGGTGGATAAGCATGATGGGCAGATCGAAGAGGCGGAGCGCCGTATATCGGACACTGTGAATACCACCGCACAGTTACAGCTCCAGGTATCGCAGATGGATAAGCTGCTCAAAGTCATCGCAGCCAAGAACGTAGACCTAGAGGCCCGTAGCCGACGAAATAACATCCGAAAAATTAGCATTTCGGAAAGTACCAACACGGGCCGTATGGAAGACTTTGTTGAGCGCCTCCTGAAAGGTGCATGCAGTGCTGACACTTTCTCCTTGCAGTTTATTGTGGAATGGGCGCATCGATCCCTGGGTCCCCGACCTCTACCAGGCAGTGCACCTCGTCCCATTGTGGCATCGGGACGCGGCGCTCAAATTGGCCCATGAGAATAAACCGCTGCATCTTCCCTGATTTCACCGCTGCAGTGCAGGAGGCGTGGCATAAATTCCTGGTGGTCAGACAGAAGCTTCGGAAGGCGCAGATCGAATATGCTCTCCTATACCCGGCGCATCTGCGAATCTCCTACGAAGGGAAACACTCCATCTTCACCAACCCACAGCACGTGGAAGATTTCCTCAAATCTATCTCCCGAGAGGAGCCTCCAACCTCCGTGAATCCAGGTCTTCATCCCCTACTGCAGTCTGACCCATGTACCGGAACCGCAACCGGGTGCTTCTTTAATGCCTCTTGCACACTCTTTCGTCTGCGGAATCCATGAAATTAAATGCAGGTGGACTCCTGATGTCTGAGTCTGAAGTGACGAACATTCCCAGATTCCAGGGCTTCTGATGGCTCCCAGCGCATGATGGTCAGATAAGTGATGTGCTCAGCACAAGAAGTTTGCATGTTGGGACAGCAGATTCTATACATGGTTTGATAAGTAGAACTGAACTATGCCAAGTACCCCTCCCTCTCTCTCCCCTTATATCCCCATTCCATTGGGTGACTGCTTGCAGTACGAGTGAGGAGGGAGAGAATCGTGACCCACCAGCGGGCCCCCCACACGGTCGATCCCTATGGTTACTTGCATTTCCATTTGTTGGACTCTCTAGAACTGGACTACCATGTCACGTTCTTCTTGGGTGATGGGTGGGCTTTGCCATTCCGGCACGTTTGAGGTGCCGCTGTGGGTGGGTGTGGGATGGGAATTGATTCGATCCTCGTAAATGTCGGCAAATCCTTGCTTATCTTGATAGACCTCAGATACACATTGCCATGCTCCAGGAGACACGCGTTGACCCACGCCGTTCGCCCCGTTTCGGGAGTAAATGGGCTGCGGAGCGAGTGTTCTCCTCTTACTCTACGTACTCTGTGGTACCTTGATTTTAGTTAAAAAGAACACACCCTTTATCCTAGGTGGCACTTTCAGTGACCCTTCTGGTAGAAGCTGCATGCTCTGGGGCACACTGGGTTCACAGTCTCTTTCACTTATTTATTGCTATGGGCCTAACATTGACGACCCAGATTACTTTACTACATTATGGGGACACATCCTTAAGGTGGGATCCACTCACATTATTTGGGGGGGGGGGGGGGATTTTAACACTGCCCTATGCCCTTCAATGGACAGGTCCAATCCTCTTCCTCATCATTACACCAAAACTTATGACACACTGACACGTCTGCTCCCTGATCATGGGCTTATTGACGCTTGGTGTCACGTTCACCCCACTGGCAAGGAAGGCACCTACTACACTACGGCACACGCTTCCTGGTCACGGCTTGACTATTGGATTGTCTCCCGAAGGGTTGCTCCTTGGCTTCTCTCAGCGGAGCATGTGGCCAGGACCCTATCTGATCATGCTCCGGTGTGCATGACAATCGCGCCCCCTAACTCGATTGCCTTCCCACGCACTTGGCGGCTAATGCCGGAAGCGCTATTAGATACTGTCTTCAAAGCAGAACTTGGGGAAGAGATTTCTGATTTCTTTGAGAGGACTAAGGGCACAGTCACCCATATGAGCACACTTTGGAAGGCTTTTAAAGATACGGTGCGGGGTATCTGCATATCCAAAAGTTTTGGAGTCCTAAGAGACATTCACCGCAGCCTGCGCCACCTTGAAGGAGAACTAAGGAGAACTAAAACAACTAGAAAAAGACATGTGGTAAGATGCAACCGGGGCTCAGAATGCTACACTTAGGAACAAACTTTCAGAATACACCACCACAGGTGACCGGAAGGTTTGCTTTCGCGGCAAATACTTCACCGCTCGCAGGTTTGGGGAGGGGGGAGAGACCTGGCAGGGCACTAGCGATAGAAATTCACTTGCCCCGCTTCTCCAATTACATTATGGACATAATAGATAGTTTGGGGACACGCCACCGGGATAGCAACGAAATCTCTATCATTCTCGTAGGTCCATAACCCTGGATTTCGCTCCATTCCTTCAAGATATCACATTGGGATGGTTATGTGATAATCAACAGGAATTCCTGGTGGCCCCCTTTGAGGATGACTAGTTTCGAGCAGCCATAATGCAGATGAAATCGGGCAAAGCCCCTGGTTCTGGCAGCCTTCCCATAGACTTCTACAAGACGTACCTGGATCAATTACTTCCTGTGTTTAGCGAGATATATCTTGAAGCTCTACAGACTCAGATCCTTCCACAATGCGGGAGGCGTTAATTACCTCCCTCCTGAAGCCTGCGGATCACTGCGACTCTTACCGGCCCCTTTCCCTCATTAACACAGACGCTAATATTCTTGCGAAACTTTTAGCTAACCGCCTCAGCTTACTGATGGAGAAACTTGTGCTGCCCGATCAGTCAGGTTTTATCCCCGGGAGAGCGACCTCTCACAACCTCTGTACTCTATTCTCCAAACGGTTCATCCCCAACTCGACCTAGTGGCAGTTTTTTTAGACGCCACAAAGACCTTTGACTCTGTTGAATGGGACTATCTTTTCACTATCCTACAGTGCATGGGGCTTCCTGTAGGCTTCCTAGCATGGATACATCTGCTTTATGCCTCCCCCACGGCACGAGTTCTGATTAATGGCCACTCCTCCGCTTCCTTCCTCCTCACTCGAGGCACCCGGCAGGGCTGCCCTCTATCTGCCCTCCTATTTGCCCATGCCATAGAACCGCTGGTGGTCAAAATCAGGCAGCATCATCAAGAAAAGGCCCTTCCATGCTTTCTTCGCCCAATCCTCATATCCCTGTATGCTGATGATGTTACCCTATATGTCAAAGACTCTCAACAGAACCTCAAACCTCTCCTCCGTGAAGTTGTTAGATTCGGAGGTCTCTCCGGCGTCCATATCAATTGGGCCAAATCTCAACTTTTTCCACTCACACCATCTGTGGTGCGATTCCCCACATACTATCCCATAGAGTGGTGTGATGCCAAGGTGAAGTACTTGGGGATACACGTCACCATTGATTGCGAGGAATTAACGAGGACGTACGTTGGCACGTATCACTAGCAACATCACTTGCTGGAACGCTCTCACCCTTACCCTGGTGGGTCGTATCTCGCTCATTAAAATGGTCATCCTCCCCAAGCTCCTATATTTGTTTTTAAATATCCATTATGACTCGGGCAGACATTTTTTCTCTCAACTTCGCTCGGAACTCATCCAATTAGTTTGGGGTGGTAAACAATCACGCTTGCAGTGGGATACACATACACGACCATACTCCGAGGGGGGTTTGATGTCCGTGATTTAGAGCTGTACTACATATGTGCCCAAGCACATTATGCCCATTATTGGTTCCACCATCCTCGATATACGCCTCACGTCGTAACTGAACACTGACTGTCGGACCCCACCCCGCTGTACGGGGTTATATTGACTACACCCTCACCTCGCGCGTCCTGCCCGACTTCTGTAGATTGTACGGTTGCAGCTTGGCGCCGCATCACTCGCAGTCTTCAAGCCCCCATCTTATATTCCCCACTGCTGCTGCTTACATATCACACAAAGATGCCAGTCCTGCAGAAAGGAGTTTTTCACAAAACCAAAACTAAACATAACATTCATTGCTAGGGTGACCTCTTTCTCAATGGCACGTTCTGCACCATGCGGCAGCTATTTAGGGATACACAGCCCTCCCCATGGACATCTTCCTTTACGTCCACCTGCGTCAGGGTTTCAAAGAATACACTCCCTCATACCCTCAAGAGCCCCCGACTGTTGCTCCACTGCATCATGTACAACGCGTCAGCAACACGTCCCACTTGGTATCCACCCTCTATCATAGCATATACACAGAGATGGTCTAACCCCCCTGTGCTTCCCGTGAGAAATGGGTGGCGGACTTTGGACATGAGGTCACGGACAATGGTTGTATTGCTGCAAACAGACCGACCAAGTTTCTTCCAGTAGTCGGTCACGCATTACTCACTACAAGTTCCTACATCGTCTGTACTATACTCCTGTTGCACTACACAAATACAAACTACGCGAAAAAGACCACTGCGACAGGTATGGGGAGGAAGCAGCCGACTTCCTACACCTTGCATGGGGCTGTAACTCAATCTTCATTTACTGGCAGCTGGTAGTCACCGCGCTGGAATCGATGACCTCACTGCAAATCCCCTGGTCCCCGCTCACCGCACTGCTTGGGTTTGCAGCAGAGGTACCTGCGACATACGGTAAATTTGTCTCATTCACTCTCCTACTAGCCAGGCGACGTGTGGCCTGTAGGTGGGGCCGCGGACGTGCGCCCAAGTTCAAGGATTGGATTGGTGATATGACACTCTGGCAGGACCAAACGTGCACCTATGCTGAACTGCTCCCGCTCTCGTCCCGTCCCCGGGATATCTGGGACCCACTTAAATAATATCTCCTTGAACATTCTATGCAGATGGGTAATGAGCCCTAACTGTCCTTTCCCGCCTGACAATGTACCCCCTGTATACGCATAGTCGACGATTGGTATCTCTCACTTTGACTAACTGGTTTGTCGCCTCACTACTTTGAATTGCTCTACATTGTTTTTGTCTATGAGGTGTGGCTGAAATGTACAACTGAAGCAATTGCCTTGTGTATCAGAAATAGTTTGTGGCCTTTAGAGGACTCCATGGTCACTGGTGTGCTTATACATGTCTCTCTAATATCGCTGTCATACTGGTATATGCATTCTCATTGCTTATGATTGTGATTATTCTGCTTGCTAATATGAAAATTCAATAAACAAATAACAAAATAAACATCTGGCAAGACCATGGCCCATTTAGGCCGACGACCTAGGATTTAAATTTTCACTACTTTGGGAATGGGAAGATTTCTTCTGTGGGCCCCAGGGAAAAGATGCAGACAATGGGCTATAATCACTACGGCGGTCCCATAGTACCTCAAAGATATTAAGTAAATGCATCAAGGTAGGTGATGCATTTACTTTTATGAGGGAAAGATTAAAATCATAAATAATAGAGTTCATCTATTCACCCTGCATCGAGTGGCTAATATGAGAAGCATTAAATAAAATGGTCTCCGGTGTGCTACACCCTAAGAAGCAACACCAGGTGCAAAGGTGCAGATTAAAATCGCCCACTAACATAACTATAGTGCAAACACCATTTGTAAAAATAAATCTCTCCAAAAAGTCTCTAAGTGAACGTACATGATCTAGATGGCACTGCTGAGAATTAGTATTATAAAGAATAAGCATTCGCAATCTACTTGAAGTGGGAAATAGAAGACTGCAGCCAGGTTGTTTGAGCCAGTATTAATCATCTCAGCTGTGCAATCCAAATTCTAAGCCGTCAAAATATGGCGGCCACCACTGGCCCTCATATATATATAAGAAGTGGCAGGGATGGAGAAAAAACAATTGCCATCCAAAAATAAGTTATTGCCAACATTCCAAGTTTCTTGAAAACAAATTATATTGAATTTCTTTCAGAAAAGCGGGAAACTCTCATCTACTATTTTATCCATCAAGCAGGCTATATTCCAAAACAATAAATTTAATATGTTAGCAGAGACTGCGTTTAGTGTTACAACACATAGATATGGTTTATGATTATAGAGGGCAGTAAGTCATTACTGGCCAAGGCGCTTAAAGTTGTGAATCTGTTAAAAGTGGATACTTCAAAGGCTGGCCTATTAGATATACTACTAGCCACATGGATCGCATCAATAGCCCACTTTCCAGGGTCACTAAAGCTAATCTAGAGGGAGGGCCAGAATACCAGAAAAAGCCCCATGCTTGGGTGACAGATTGGATAACAAGTGACCAACCATGATCACATTGTTAAAGTTCACCACAATGCAGTCCTCTTCTAGGTTTTTAGGATGACTGGCTAGTCATGGTGCTTCCCTGACCATATTAAATCGGTTGAACAAATGAGTGTTACTTCCCAAGCGCCCATTAGTCCAATGTACTACCTTATTTCTAAGCTGTGAAAAATGTTTGATGGAATTTTATTTCAAGGGAGGGACCTTAGCCAGAACAAGAACATAGGGTGTGGCTGCAGTTTGTAAACTAAAACAATAAGGTACCGGTAATAATTTGTCATCACTGACTGGCCCCCTACTAACAGCACCAGCAGCAGATTTGCTTTTAAAAATGAACTGGTGGCCCGCCTTGAACCGAATAGGACTATGGCTTGGTGGCATGCTAGAAGCAGAATTGCTCTACATGAGAGCAGTAGTTAGGTCAGATTCTCCATTATTGACCCCTCGAGGACCTCCAGAGTGTGCCAAGTAGTTGGAGGCTTGAATAGCATTGTTAGCCGACAACTGGGTGCCAGGCAAAACAAAGTCAGGTCTATCTGTAGGTTTCTGCATGACCACGATACCTAGAAAATTAGTGTTGGCAAAGCACCTAAAATGCTCGGTTAGCGTGGTGATGGCACTTTCGATTCTAGTGAGTCTTTGATTACACAATGCAAAATAGTTTGCCACCAGAGATTCCAGTTTTACAGTCAATTTATCTAACAATACATCCAGCCACTCGTTCGAGCCTGGTGGTGCCCCCACTCTACCTATTGAGGGTACTATGTGCTCCTTACTTGAAGAACCCCCAATCTTTGTCTTTACAGTGGGCGGGTAAACAAAGGGACCGTTGCAGCCCGGCCCATGCACTACAGCAAGTCATTAAAGCATGCGTATTATCAGCCACCGGAGTACAGTCGTGATCTTTTCAGAAACCACCATATTGTCCACATTACACCCAGCTGGACCTTTGGCCTGCACACCCAACCCAAGCACCACTTTTACTGCACTGATCTCCTCTGTAATAGCCCCAACAGCTGAAGTAAACAATGTCATAATGCTTGAGCCATTGCAGGGGCACTTGACATCACCATGGGTAGAAGTGGACTTGCGCTTACCCATATCCTCGAGATCCAGTGCTCCGAGCTAAGAGAAAAGGCGCATCCCGGTTGTTCTTGATGGGGGAATATGGCCCGCTCTTGGCCCGGAAATGCACCAGGCGCGTCCTGTACTGCGAGCTCCAGATGTGCTTAAGTATCTCCTTTCCCCGCCTCCAAGACAAGTGGGATTATGGGCCTTTTGGCCCTGGCTCCAGCATGCAAGTGGAAAGCATGTTGAACGGGTGCGCAAAAGTGCATCCCACGCTGCAGGCTCCAGGCACGCTTAAGTATCTCCTCTTCCCGTCTCCATGACCAGCGGGATTATGGGCCTTGTGGTCCTTGCCTCAGCAGTCAAGTCGCAACTGGCAGGCAAAACAACGTCCCGCACAGCATTCTCCAGGTGCTTAGGTACCTTCTCTCCCAGCCTCCAATACCAGTGGGATTATGGGACTAGTGGTCCTGGCCCAAGCAGGTAACAACTGGCAGGAAAAAGTGTGTCCTTTGCAATTACTTTAGAGACTGTGGGCACCCTAAATCTATAAATAACCAACATATGTTTAGCACTCTCGCCCCCCCACACACACACACTCTCCTGAGATGTCAGGGAAACACAGATGTGGACCACACATTGGAAGGGGTAAATTCTTCTATAAAGGAGACTCCAGCGTATTATCATTTTGTAATTATAAATGCATTGTCCTAGCCAGCAATTTGAGGGAAGGGAGGCTGCCTAGCTTACACCAATAGATTGATTAAGCACTACAGAAATACAAAAATGTACAGTTTTGTACTGTCCACATAGTCCTGAGTTTGATATTTCATCAGATGAACAATGCACTGTAAACAGTTATTATGTCACAGTTTAGATATCTGCGCTAATATTTCATAATTGAATAGGCAGACTAAATTGGATTATGGCTGTAACAAATATGTGCAGGTTTTCCTAGGGAATTCAGTCAGCACAACATTTTTTAATCTGCATTCCAAGCTTTATGTGCGTCAGTTATAGAAATGCAACACAATAATCTGACAATGTTAAAAAATGAAGATACAAATCGATAAAAAAAAAAAAGAAAATACCTCCTTCTTCCCTGCACTGAGATATCGATGTGTGGTTTACACCAGTACATGAACCTTAATGTAAAATAATCCTTTCACAGAGATGTGCCAACATCACTCCAGTAAATTGGCTAAATTAATACAAAAGCCAATTAAAAGCATGAATATTTATAAACATCTGATGGTATATCCTATTAGTCTGCAATCCAGCAACTGGTTAACAAGTTTTAAATAAAAAACAAATGCTAGATAAGGACCTTTATGATGGCATATATTATTGGTAAAATTTGAAGCTGGAGTCTGTATGGTAAGAAGTTCTCAGTATATATTAACCAGGAAGTCCGTTCATTAAAAAAACAATGCACAAGAGCTTGACATACTTGCCTGAAAAAAGGTGTGATAGCCTGACATATTATATTTACCAAGCAGTCATCCAACTGCATGGCTGCCTTATTTAAAGTGGCAGCAGTTTTTCCCTTATTTACATTTTGAGATGAATTTATGTACATTTATACAGATGTAATCGATCAGCAATTCATTAAAATAGTTGTTCCACAAGCAAACTCCACTTTTACTTTTTACTGAAAAGGCGTTCTTTTAATGTTGCAGAAAAGATATTGTATATGAGAAGGATATCTGTTTACAATAACTGTACAAAGTGGCTACTTCAGAAGCCCAAATGCACCATGGGCAACAGGCTTCATTGCTGTCATTTTCCAGATGAGAAAGAATTGCTGCTCGAGATAGTATAACACTTTGCCTCACGCTGCACACCACAACTCCCACATTGTTAGGTGGCTAACTGATTTAAAAATACTTTCATCACTGTCTCGTACACCGTAAACCTCTTACTTTACTGCACTTGATAGTCAACAGGCTTGGGCGCAAAAAATGTGTAATGACAGGTTTGTGGGTTGAGTTTTTACTTTTTGGGTAGTGTTTTAATTTCTATGTAAATATTCCCTCAGAATTTAATTTTGCTCAATTTCCATCAGGATGAAACCATAAGTCTCCTGTCACAATGAGGATATGTTTTTGTCTAAGTGTCACTACATGTATTTTGTGTTTTTCTTACCACAGGCACTGCTAGGCCACACTGACACAGTGACTTGTGTAACAACATCGCTCGCCTATCACATCGTGGTCAGCGGGTCACGGGACCGCACCTGCATCATTTGGGATTTAAATAAGTTAGCATTTGTAACGCAGCTCCGAGGTCACCGAGCTCCAGTGTCAGCCCTCTGTATCAATGAATTAACGGTAAGAAGATTCAGTTCCACAGTGGAATCAAATCAAGATTGACCACTGTTTTTCTTTCTGTAGGTTTACATTTGAGCTCTGCACTCTGTCACCATCTTTGAGTTTGTTAAATAAATGTAGTTCACCTGGTATGTTAAATAATATGGTTCATCTTACTATGTTTTCATGCAATTTGTAATAATTTACAAATGGACTAGTACTGTACATTTTTTGTGCAATCTGGCATAGCCAACCTGGATTTCAAATAAGTATAAATCAGCTCTCCCATACTGAGGCCCACTTCAGTCACAGTTTATAGTTGCATTTGAAGCACACATATTAGTTCACAGGAGTCTGGTATCCAAGGGCAGTACGACCGGTTGTAAGGAAGAAGCAGAATTAATGACACAAGACTACGTAGAGCTAGGGCCATTCAAACTTTTGGGGTATTTCAGATCCATCTGGTACTTATTTTTCTTAGATTTATGCAAACTCCGAAATCATACAAGTACTTTTGGTGGTCACAATCCATTTTTCATTTTGGTGTGCCCCTTACAAGATGTTCCTGAGACTATGTTGCTATACCTTACTTTCGAAGATGCTTCTCCATGTGAATCTCCTTCCTGTAGTTCTTCAAGCAGCACCAACAATATTCAAGGAGGGAGGGACCTGGTAGCCTGTGCCGGTAGCTCCCTAGTGGGGTAAGACATCTATCCACAGCTCTCATCTGTGAATCTAGATCCAGGGTAGAGTTTAGTGAAACTCTTGCTATGATGTCATTTTTAAACTTGTCTTTTGCCTTCCTTCTTCTTTTTTTAAATAATTTCTGATAGTTTGAGATAAGTGGTGTGGTTGATCTGAGATCGGGAGAATTTTTCTAAGATGATCTCTAGAGCTTTGAGATGCATTATATTGTTCCCAAATGTGTCCTTAAAATGGGAAACCGTCTGTTTCTGAAAGGCTTTAATGTGTCACCGTCTGTATTTCAAAAATTCATCATGTACATTGTTTACATTTTTCCCTCAACAATAGTCATGACATTTCTGAAAATTGTAATGACTCTTAATGTACATACTATGACTTCACAATTAATACTGCTTTTGGATTTAATCTGATTTTCTTTCATGCCTTAGGGGGATATTGTGTCATGCGCTGGCACTTACATCCATGTGTGGAGCATCAATGGGAACCCAGTTGTGAGCGTAAATACCTTCACCGGAAGGAGCCAACAAATCTTGTGCTGCTGCATGTCAGAGATGAACGAATGGGATACCCAGAACGTCATTGTAACAGGGCATTCGGATGGGGTAGTCAGAGTAAGTACGAAATGAATGGGGGAAGTTGGTATCTTACCTAAATGTATCTTCTAAAACACGAGTGCTATGCATATATTATTTTCAGAAACATATCTAGCACATTCTCTTTGACCTGATCACCAGATTATGTTCTGTAGTGTGGAGAATAAATACATTGTAAATGGCAGAACTCCAGAACCGGTTATGTGTGTTTACCAACAATCAACATTAATTAAGTCTTGCAGAAAAGCTAAGCAATTTAATTTGTTTGCAAAAAGAGCGTCAGAGGCATGCTGGTCCATTTCCAGGCAAATATGGGGTTGGAGGAACCAGTATGGGTTTCATTGTAGAAGGTGCTTTTTTGTGAAATGTCATTTGTCAGAAAAACAGTAGGCTAATGACTTCTGCAAAACGTAATACTAAAGAGATAACATTTCAACATTACACCCGCACAGTTACTAAATCCAGCTCCCCAGCCTTGAATATAGACTGAGAAAACTCTTGAGTGACACAGGCTTTTGCTGCTATATCTTGAATAACTTTCCCTACTATTGAAGCTTGGTCAAATAGGACACAGGGAAACCTATCTAAGGCTGGAGGACAGGGCTGGATGATTTTGGATATCCTCAACCTTTTGTTAATTGAATAATGCTCTGCCAGAATCTGAAGTAATTATATATTTTGTGATTTTATATTCAGAACTGCATTTAAATCCTAGCCACTTTTGCTATCACGTTTACAAAATGGTGCCGAAAAAATATTTTGGATTCATTTTAGAATAACATTTCTTGGAGAGAGAACATCTTTAAATCCCTTTTATTTGATATTGATATTTGATCACTATGCTTTCTTCCTCAGTATGAAAGCCAAGAAAGTCACCTCACAGTTCCAAATCCCTGCCACCATACTCCCAAAGTTACAAGCGGATGTTTTTGGGCTAATTGCACACCACTGTTGGAGCAGAAAATGTATGAATCCACTGAAGCATGAAACAATATGGAGACATTTGTAGTGTATCAACTTAAAACAGGAGTCTCTGGACCTCTCTTGTGACAACATGCTTTAGTTACTTGCATTCTACAAGGGATCTACTAAAATGTGACCTAATTTTCACCCATCATTTTAAAAGTACTGGCAGAATATTTTTATATAACTGAGAAACTCTTTTGTTTAGTTTTACCCAGAAGCCTCAAAGCTGCTCCTATGGTAAATTTGGAAACCCCAGCATATGTTAATCCGTTATCCCTGCTGAACCCTCTTTACTGTGCAGAAGTTAGTGATCCCCTGAAGGGCCTCACCCCTTAAGTTGCCAATAATATCTCGGGAACTGTTCAAAAAAATGATTTTGCCACCAATACCTGCTGAGTGTCAGAACCTCAAACGGCCTGAAAGCTGCATTGAGTTAATAACTTGTAGGTGGACATTCTTTTACATGCATTCAAACTCTTGTTTTCATTTGTCATATAACTCGGTGTGTCCTCATTTTCATTAAATGGGCATACTAAAATAAATTGCATTGGCCCCACTTGACACAGTGAGTTAGACTATAACTGACTTTTTCACATTTAGCCTGCTGTCCCTGAAACTCTACCTACTCTCTGCCAGCTACTACTTGTGGTGTGTAGAAAACTGTTGTGGGTTCATTGAGTGTTTTAAGGCAATAGACTAGGAAATAGAAACCCAGGGTTTGGGGTTCACCTAGAAGTAAAGTGGTGAAAGGTAGCCTGGAGAGGAGGACATTTGAGAGAGATGCAGGGAGAAAGGGTTTGGTGGGGCTGAGGAAGAGCAAAATATAGTGGACATGGATGTCATGAAGCTATGTGGGTGCTGAAGTGATGTTTATAAAGGGTTTCTTCTTACTCAGAAGACTCATCATGTAAGAGTCCAAAGCCGACCTTATTGTGAGAGTGTAAGAAGCTGGCTCTTTATATAGAGGACTGAAACGAGGTACACTGTGTAAAGAGTCCAGGCAGACTCACACTGGTTTAAGGAGGCACAAATAATAACCCAAACGCTGTCTTTATGGTAGTGTGGAGGAACAGTTAGGCTTATAGGAGGGTAGTGCTCAGCATTTGTTGACACACACACAGGCAATAAATGAGACACACACTCACGAATAAATCCGAGACTAATTTACAAAAATAAGTTGTAATTATATGTACATTTTGATACCAAGAACTTGGTTATCATGTAAATACTTTTTAGGTCGAGCCTGGACAGCGCATGCGCTGCTCTGCAAAGTATGCTGTATTTGAGTATGAAGTTAAAGCCCCGCCCACTCTCCACCCCTATTTGTCATTGGCTTGTGTCATTTTCCTCCGTAAATGCTGGCTTCTGATTCGTTAATAGGCTTGTTAGTCCCTCCTTAGAATCGCCTCGTCTTCATTTGTAACCTCCCAGGAGGACTGACCCTTTTACTTCTGTTGTCATACAGTATGTCTCATTTAGTCTGTTAGCACTATTTTTTTTAATGAGTTTCTCCTTCTGCAGGCAGGACCTGCTTTCCTGCAGCATTCAGCGTGCCATGCGCGCTTTCCACGCAGCCCCGGACAATGGCGGACGCTTCTTTGAAATGAAATGGGTCTTCCATTTACAAGAGCTTTAGCTATTAGCATTGTAAATGAAAATGCCTTTTATTTATGTATTAATTATCAAAACAGATAAATAAAAGGCATTGTCATTTACAATGCCAATAGCATAAGCTCTTGCAAATGCAAGACCTATTGCATTGCAAATGCTTGTTGAAATATGGATTTTAGTAGGTAAGTAAAATGTTCACTTAACTGCGTCTTTACGCCCAATGCTTTCCTATGGGAGAAAAGGCATGTATAGCATACAGTTATTTACGTTCGGTTTCTGGGGGTCTCCTTCAAGATATAGGGTCGTAGCAGGGAGCCAAAGCCCAAAGTACCACCAGAAGTTACTCGTTACCTGCCCTGGGGCTTCCGGTTGCAGAGGTGCAGGTCGGATTGGTAGTTGTGTAGTTGTGTGCGCCACGCCGTTAGAAAGAAGGGTGGCCACCTGGAAACAGGCTGCAGAGGGGAACTTGGGGAGAAGTCTGGGAGCTCCCAATTGGGGCTTGGGTCAGAAGGGTCCAGGTGACAAGTGAGAACAGTCGATTCATCAGTACCTGGGCTGGGGTGTTCGGGTTCAAAAAGGTTAGCTGGGCTCTGTGCATCCTGGACCCTTGCGGTTGTCGGTCTCGCCAGTTGAGGGTGCAAAAATAAGGACTGCTGGGCCACTCTGGAAGTGGGTCTCTGCGGTGCTGACGTCCCTCGACAGCGGCTTTGTTTCGGAGTCCCGACCCCACTCTCACGGTCTAGGCTTGCTGTAAGAGGTCTGATACCCTTGGTATTGGTCCTGTGCACTCTGGTTGGTTCTGGTGTCCTCTCACTTGGTGGGGGGACAGATCTGACCTTCAGGAGCACATGTTCCTCCTCCTGGGGGGCTGCTGTGTTGGGCTGGTCAGCGAGTGGCAACTCAGTAGACCGGACTTTGCGTTTCAGTGCCTGCGGACTGCAGAGGAGAAGCTCCTCTACTCCAAGGGAGATTGCTGACAATTTGCAAAGAGCCTGCAGTCTCCCAGAGTTCTTGGAAGCTGGTCAGCTGCAAGACAAGTCCGGTTGTTGAGACTGGAGACAGGCAAGGTTTGGCACCAAACGTCCACAGCAAGTCTACTGTTCTTTCTTTTCTTGCAGCTCTTCTTTGTCCTCCATTCTTGAACCATCAAATCTAAGTTTCTGGTGTCAGGGATGCCACCCAAATACTCAATTTTGGGGTGTTACAGAGAGCGACAGGTAATAGTCAATTGGCTACTTACCTTTAGGGTGTTTACACGCTCTATATGACCGCTTCCTGTGGGAAGTGGACATAGCCCTGACCCAGAGAGCCTAATTCCACCAAAACTAAAATGGTGGAATTCTAAAAGTTGTGTTCACATCAGGTAGCCCACCTTAGGGATGGCACTAGCCTGAGAGGGGAACACATGTCCTGACCAGCTAATTTTCCCACCTGTCCTGGTGCCAAGATGGGCCCGGGTCAGAGGATGCCATTTCCCTGGTCTGGGGAATCCTTGGGTCACATATCAAAAGCAGCAGAGGCCTTTGAAGCCTCCTGTCTTGATGTGCTGATCACTTAGCCATCCTGCTTGGAGGAGGTGACAGTACCTCTGGACGGAGCAGGCATTGTTTTTGGGCTCTCACCTGCAGGGGGTCTGTCTGACGTGGCAGTCTGCTCTACACCAGTTAGCCAGCACACTAGTAGTCTGTAGGTTTTCAGAGGGTACCTCTAAGGTGCCCTCTGGGTGCATGTATTAATAAATCCATCACTGGAATCAGTTTGGGTTTATTAATATGAGATGTTTGATACCAAACATCTCTCGTTTCAGTGAAGCCATCATGTCGCTGTGAAACTCGTAAATACCAGTGCCCAGCACATGTTCTCAAAATGGCTTCCCTGGTCACTTGTAATATCTAAACATCGACTTAGACATCACAGGGGCATATCTGCTGATGCAAATATGTCCACACATGAAGTATAGTGCACCCTGCCTTAGGGCTGTAAGGCCTGCTGTAGGGTTGACCGTGCCATACTGCATGCAGTGTCTGTGGGCATGGCTCACAGGAGGTGTGCCATGTCTTGCCTTCACTTTTCTCTGTACCATGGCATGGAGCCTGCAATAGCAGTTTGCATGTTGGGTCTGAGGGGTCCCTTAGGGTGGCACAATACATGCTGTTGCCCTTAGGGATCCTCTTCAGCCTCCTTGCCCTAGGTACCAGGGGTACTAGCTACTAGAGACTTGTAAGTACGGCCAAAGGTATTGCCAATTTGTGAAACAATTGTACAGTTTTAGGGAACGAGATCTGGTACTGGGATCCTAAATAGCAGGAACCTAGTGCATTTTCTGTCAAAATTGCATCAGATACCAGGCAAAAACTGGGGGTGAACTTGTCAAAAAGTGACACTTTCCTAAAGAGAGGATTAATTTCATAAGATAGGCACGTCCAGAATAAAGGCAGAGGCAGAGATATGATCTTAGATGATAAAGCACCCAGAAATAAGCAGGGAGCTCTGTTGTTGCAGTGTAAACGGAATTCATGTCTCTCTTTAATAGCCAAAACGTTGATCTGTATTTGTTACTGCATGACTGTGGTGGACAAAGACTGCATCTCTGAACCTTCATCTGGCCTAAGGAGTGGAAGTAGGTAGGCGGGACCCTCTGAGCTTGTGATGAGTTATAAAGCACTCAGCCTTCCCGCTGCACAGGAGAACTTTCATCCATGTTTGTTGCTGCATGGCTGGGGTAGAAGGAGACTACATTTCCTACTCTGCATGGTGTCTGTGTAAGAGAAGGAGGGAAGTGGGACCCTTCCAGCTTGTGTTGCACTATAAAGCACTGTCAGCCTTCCATCTGAAGAAGACGCACCCAGGCAAGAGCAGGCCCCTCTGCTGCTCGCTCTTTAACTATAGGCAAGTGTAAGTTAACCCTCAACCAGCCCATATCTACAGCTGATACAAAAACACTACACCGCTGCAACCATCAACTCCTTTCTGGAAAAGGTAGTTGTAGTTTTAGCAAACTTACCTACCATAAACTTGAATTTGGAAATCGCTTCCCCAGGTGCCTATCAATAAATCCTGCTAGTAATAACACCATTACCATCATGGCAGATGTTCATGGGACTCTTGATGAGCCAATTACTCTAGGTTGCCCAAAACGGGATTCTGGTGTTAACATCACAACCAGATGGAGGAAACCAGTTAACCCCATTTGCACCCAGGCCTGTGATACGTTAGATCTTTCAGTTTGGGTAGACAAGCTAGTATCTGCGGTTAACCTGCTTGTTAATAAAATAGTTGATAAATTAACTTCAGTTGACGATCGGCTTGTGTATATCCTGTGACTTAATTTGATCACTTTAATACAACTATCAAGTCATATAGGGACATGATAGCGACTATAATTCCAAGCTAAATTACATTTTACCATATTGTTGCACTCCTGTCACCCCCTCCTTTTAGAAGTTTGCCAAAAGTAATGCTTCTGGTGAAGCCATCCCTGTTGTTCCCACTGGGTGTTCATCTAATCACGGGTCTCAATCGATTAAGACTCCAGTCTCCTCTAATTAAAGATATAGCTTGCATATTTTGCACTTGCCCCTAGAAGCAACTTCGTATGCTATTGTATGAAATGTTTACCCCCCCCCACTCTGCCCATAGTTAATTCCAACACTAAAGATGTTTTCAATCTGATCCTAAACAGAGTTTTTCATTGGATCAACTCATACTTAGCTTAGTATGATAATACTAGAATTGCACATTGTGTTGTTAATATGATTACGAGAGAGTTGGCTGGGTTGGTTATTATGGTAAATGTGTTACTAGGGCTTGCATTGTCATTAAGAAGCCTATGTTGGTGGCACAATTGTGGCACATTTGAAGCTCAATTTGGGCAAAATTTATTTTGTGCCCAGTTCTATACAAAGCGTACTTGTTGGGTATTTTTCTACAATCTCAATCCTTCACCTATGGATTATAAGTCTTGTTCGCCTCTTAAATGATCTTTTGAACTGAGACTTCGTAGTGAAGCAGTAATTATTAATGGAAGACAACTTTGCAGGAAACCGATGTGCCCTGATTATATTTTGCATATGATCATATCTCAGGCTCTCCCTTTCGAAATCTGAAATAATTTCTGTTAGCATAAGCTGAAGCCATCTTGGTTGTGGCATCCATTTTGTTGGCTTTGTAATTCTCCCATCCTCTGCTGCTGGTCTTTTTCCCTGCCTGTGCTGTCTATTTTAGTTAACTTCCTGACTCAGCTAAAAGCAATATGCATGTTAAGAGTTTGTAGCTGCCAGAATACCTGGTCTCAGACTCAACTGTCAATCATTTACTGCTGCCATAAGAACTCCTGCTCCCCCTCCCACTTTGCTGACTAAGTGATCTCCCATCTGCCCATGTTTGTCAGTAACTATTCCTGTGTAGGCCTGTACCTTCTATTTGTATCCACATGCTTATCAATGCAGAAAAAGCTGTATATAAGGCCTGTGTTCTGTGACTTCAATGTACTATCTCAGGCAGCACTCGAGAGTGCTGTGTGGACGTAGTCCCACTCATGAGTGATTAATAAACTTCTTATTTGAATTCCAGCTTCAGTGCCAATCTCTATTTTGTTGGTCTAAGGACCCGTGGACAGAGAAGGGTGGATCCTGCACCGGTGTGCTCATTAAAAGGCACATTTCCACATCCCTTTGTTCCTGATATGCCTATCTTGTAAAATTAATCTTCTCATAATTAGGTCAGTTTATGACATTTAGTTGGAATTATTAGTTACACCTTTGGTGTCCCCTTATCTATTGGCCATGCCTATAAAGAAAACAAATGGTTTGATAACAATTGTGGCAAAGCTAATCGGAAACAGAGGGCTGCTCTGAATAAACAAGTTTATAGAGACCCCAATTACACCCCGATGTGTAGAACTGATTTATAAATCCTGTTTGCATACGAGGATGATCACTTTACAAGAGAAATCGTGGGCTGAGCATTGATTCTGCTAATGGTGTCTCAGCTGTACTCTGTAAGGTGGTGAATGACCAGTTTTCCAGTAGGTGTTCCCATGAGGGACGATTCCCTGCTCATATCAATGCAGAGAGATGGAGGGGACATTTAAAAGATAACATGTTTGAATGCCAGAGTACGGTGTGGTTTGAATAGGGAGTCATCCGATTGTTTAGAGCTACAGAATGGGGCTAATCAGGACTGTATATTTGCTCTGTCTGTTCTTTTTCATATTATACACCAATCAGTCTAGAGACTGAGATAATGGGGGCAGGGTCCCATGTTCCTGTACTTGAAGAATTTCTATACTTCCTTACACCACAAAAGTAGGCGTAATAGCCGGGAAACCAGTGGACTAAAAGGCCTGATTTATTTGTATATTACTTTTATGGACAGTTTGGATTTAGCCATCAATTTATCATTTTTTTCTATTAATTATGGGACCTAAATCTGTTAAATCAAGAATGGCCTCTGTTAAAAGGCATTTTTAAAAGATGGGTCCTTTTTTTCTCTTACTTAGATGTTAGCATTGATAATACATAAAATGGGGCTGACTTATTACATACCAGAAGATTGCAGTACATTAAGTACCTAGGTGCTGTTACTAATTGTATGTCAAAGTATGCAGTAAACCATTTAAATGGATAAAAAAATATTGAAATGGTCAAATGTGTTTCTGTTGTTTCTTATGGTACTGGTATTTGGATATTTAAATGTCACTTTTCCAAAAATACAGGAAATTCACTTTCCTAGACTGTTACTTGGTTTTCCAAGGCTTACCCCATCTACTTTTGTTTGCAATTTGGAATTGAGATTGCGATGCCTTGAGAATTTAATCCATTTATATCCCCTTCTTCAATCAACGTTGATTTGGAATACCAAATCAGCTAACCTTTGTCTGTTGTCTGAACGTTTTTAACAATCCTAAGTTCAGCTGCATGTTTGATAAGGAGAGCATCAAGAAATAGTTTTTATCTCTCAGATCACTACAGGGGGTAGAGAGTGAAATATATAAAACCTCCATGAGGGCTTAATGGTTCGTATAAGCAGTTCAGTTTTACCTCACCAGAGTTTAGTAATCCTTCTGAGTAGAACTTGCTTTCCAGTTCTAAAGTAGGTATTGTGCATCTTCTACTCTCCGTACCTACAGAGTGGGCTAGTCTTACCTTCCGATACCAAAGGGGATGATGGACGGAGCGTTTGAGCAAATCAAATCATTCTTTAGCTCACTCCACCACCCCAGTTCAGACATTCCTCATCAGCCAGGCTGTCTTACCTTCCATCAATTCTTTTATTTGTGATTAATGTTTAGATCAGATGGTGCATATTTCTTGTTGTTCTGTGATCTATACAGAATGCCCAGGTAAAAAATGTTGAAACCATTATTGAAAGCTAAATGTTTATAAGTGTAGAGACGTTTTTATATATTTACAAATGCCCCATTCTCCAGTTTTAATTTTGTATGTGTGCATGTTTTTAAAATGTGCATTTTGTTTTTTTAGATCTGTTCGCTGGTGAGATATCATCTGTATGTAGCTAATATAATTCTTCTATTAGTATTGCCTTGTGGATGTATTGTCTGTTTTTGATTTTATGTATCATATTATTATTTGATTTTTATATAACCGTTTTATATAGCGCCAACATATTGGGTATCAGAGCGCTTTACACGAGCACCAGTTGCGTTACACGAGGACACATTCATTTTTGTTAGGCACAGGGAGATTAAAGGATTTGCCCAGAATCACAGGATGTTGCGCATCCCTGCCGAGACCCGAACCTGGTTCCCCAGCTCTGAGGTCCACCGCCCTAGCCATTAGGCCAACTCCTCTGTGCAGAATAAAAGTAGTTTGATCATCATCAAACTAAATAAAAACAAAGTAATGTTGTGCACAGTAATCAATTGTGATTACTATGAATCAGGATTTTTATGACTGATTAAGGAAGACGCTGTCTACAATGTTCTGACATCGCACAATAAATCACCAACCACCACTTACTTGTTAGCAAAAAAGGCCACTTTATTAAGACAGGTGCCAAATCATAACTTTTGCAATGCAATAACTTCCACAGTTTGTCCTCAAATCACCCCAAACCTAACCCCCAATGTAAAAGCCCTACCCCTAAACAGAATCCCGACCCCTGTGTGCATTTTCCCCTACTTCTCATTTCCTGATCACGTGACTGCTCCCCCCCTCCCCCGTTGGAGGATAGGCTAACCCGCTCAAGGCTGCCCACCCCCCCAGCAAAAACCCCGCCTACCCAGGACACTGTACAGCCTGAAAAACAAAACACAAGAAAAAACCTGTCTTACCGTGGCAAAAGGAAAAAGAAAATCGGTGTCATGCCAACACCAGGAAAAATTGTTGAAGAAAACAATGCTAATAAACCAGAGGGTGGGTGGGTGGGACAAAAGAGAGTAAACCAGCCCCTCCTCCCCGCTCCCGAGGGCCCAGTGATTTTCCCGCCCCTGCCTCCCCCTACTTATCACCTTCGGCGCGCCTCGCGCCCCTAATTAACTCTCTACCCTGGCACCTGGGTGGCCGCTCCATTGTGCGAAGCCACCCAGGGGGAGACCTGGCTCGCGCCCTGCACCCCCTGGGTCCCCCCTCGCACAATAAATCACCAACCACCACTTACTTGTTAGCAAAAAAGGCCACTTTATTAAGACAGGTGCCAAATCATAACTTTTGCAATGCAATAACTTCCACAGTTTGTCCTCAAATCACCCCAAACCTAACCCCCAATGTAAAAGCCCTACCCCTAAACAGAATCCCGACCCCTGTGTGCATTTTCCCCTACTTCTCATTTCCTGATCACGTGACTGCTCCCCCCCTCCCCCGTTGGAGGATAGGCTAACCCGCTCAAGGCTGCCCACCCCCCCAGCAAAAACCCCGCCACCCAGGAAAACCCACAGAGTTTTCCTGCCCCACCCCGCAACTTAGTGGTCGTGCGCAAACCCTTTTCAAGCGCACCATATTTGTTCCTTCCAGATTTTTGCAATCAAATCCCGCAACTCCAGCAGGTAATATGCTTGCCCCATTGTAGATAAATGTACCCCATCCTCCCGAAACATATACCCTTCCGTGCATTTAATGTTGGGGTGAGCTAGGACATGCACCCCATGACCCTCACAAAAATGTCTCATAGTGCGATTAACCTTTCGTCTCGCTTTTTCCATTGCTGCATGATGCCGTGCTCCTCTCCAGTGCAACCTTGTAATGAACTCCGTCCAGATCAACTGGGTGCTCTCCCAGGTAGCCCGGAGGACTTCCAAATCCTGTTTCATCAACTTTATTAATGACAGCCCTGACAAATCAACGAGGTCATTTTCACCCAAATGAAGAATGAGCAAATGTGGCGGTCCCCTTCCAGAGCACAGCGTGGCCAGCAGCGGAAACAAACCCCCCCAACGCATTCCCCCTTTTCCTTTCCATACCACCTCGTGGTTGGCACTGCACAGTCCAAGGGAACGCCCACACATCTGCTGTTCGGCATATAATGCAGCCCATTTAACGAAGGAGTGTCCTACTATCCATGTCGATTTTTTCAAACTTACGGGCCCCGGAGCCAGACCTAGACAGAAAAACAATGATTAACCAAAGAAAAACGAGAACCTATGCAGAGACTTTCCGCACATATTTCTCACAACATTTGGACTTCCACCTCCCAATACGGCGTATGTCTGCCCAGGACCACCCCAACCTGGCCGCCTCTGTAGCCGCCCCGATCCGGAAAGAGTGTGTCCCAAAACATAAAGGGTTTTCCCCTAAAAGAAGAAGTACCTTTCTCATGACCGCTAGCAACTGAGCCACTAAAATAGGCTGCCCCGAGGCGTGGCAAAACACAAGCCCCATGGCCAAACCACTAGAAATCTTGAAACTTTCCCATTCCCCTACCGGGCAGCACAAACCATCCTCACTACGGTTTAAGAAAACCCATTTACCCCTGCCCAGCTGATCCGTCTTTGACATTCTCAACCACAGGCTCAACCTGTGCCCCTCAAGAAATACCTCATCCCTGCGGATACCTGTCCTATTACGCAGCCCAAGCAGTTCAGAGGCTCTGAAAGCCCCAAAAAACAACCATAAAAAACATAATCTAAACAGCCTGCACTCAGACTCATCGTAGCATACCAAAGGTAACTGCCCCAGCATTCCCTGCAGCAAATCAAAAGTTATCGCCCTGCGTAACTGTTTTGTCCCCGCCTGCACCCTGCTTAAGCCTTTGAGGACCCTTTTCACCAACACCCCCTGAACCAAATCCCTCCCCCACCACAATTGCCCGTAAAAAGAAACCCCCGCCAACTTGCCAGAAATGGTAGTATGCGAGAGGCCTTTGTCAATCAAGTGTAACACAAAACCTAGCACCAACTGAGCATCGGTCCAAATCCCCCTCTTCTCAGCACACATGTTACCATAGCTCAAGAACTCTCTCCACGCCTGCTGATAACTCCGTCGTGTAGAAGCCGCTATGGAGTTTTCCACAAAAGCGGCAAGTCTCAATCCCCCCACTCCCAGACACACTGCGGGATTGGCGTCTTGTTGTGTTCCGCCCCAGGAGCCAGCCTGCGAAACCTCGCCCACTGTAAACGAGACAGAGAATCTGCTATACTGTTATGCACACCCGGGATATGACGCGCCTTAAACACAACATTGAGCTGTAAACATTTGAGCATAAAAGCGCGCAGCAAGCGTAAAACTCTCAAATCCCTGGCTTTCTGCTGGTTAATCAACTGAACCACCGTTAAATTGTCAACGTGGAAAAGCACGGAACGATTCTGAAACTCATCGCCCCAGACATATAGAGCAACCAAAAGTGGAAAAAACTCAAGAAAAGCAATACTGCGCCCTTGCGACATCCAATGCCGTGGCCAACTCTCAGCGCACCAGCGGCCCTCCCAGAATACACCAAATCCATGCGCGCCAGATGCATCCGAGTAGATCTGCACTTGCCAAATCATGTCTTCGTCCGCAAAAAACAAAGACACCCCATTAAACTCTGCTAGAAATGTCAACCATATAGCCAGATCCGCCCTCGTAGCTGCTGAAATACGCACTCTGTGGTGAGGAAGAAAAGCCCCAGACATAGCCATGCCCAACCTCCTGCAAAATGTCCTCCCAGCCCGGATCACCCTGCATGCAAAGTTTAGATAACCCAACAGCTTCTGCACCTTCCTGAGCTCCAACTTGCGCTCGTCAATCACAGATGACAAAAATGCAGTGATTTCTTGAACTTTCTCCGCTGGTAACCTTGCTACCATTGCAATGGTGTCTATTTCAATACCCAGAAAAACCATCGTCGTGTTGGGACCCTCTGTCTTATCCGGGGCCAATGGCACACCCAGCTCCTGCGCCAGCGTCTGAAAAGCCCGCAGAGCTCCCTGGCACTGCCCTGTACCTTGAACTCCAATGAAAAGAAAATCATCTAAATAATGACAAATGAGGGCATGTCCAGTAACCTGGGTGAAGCGCCACTGCAGAAATGAGCTGAAAAGCTCAAAGAGGGCACAAGAGATAGAGCAGCCCATAGGAAGCATTCGATCTACATAAAAGGCTCCCTGCATCTGCATCCCCAAAAGTTCAAAATCAGAAGGATGAATGGGTAACAGCCTAAAAGCAGATTGGATATCACTCTTGGCCAATTGCGCCTCCCTCCCTGCCGATCTAACCAAACGCAAGGCATCATCCACCGAAGCGTATGACACACAGGCATCGTCGGGCGAGATGAAATCATTAATGGATGCGCCCTCGGGCCATGACAGGTGGTGTATCATACGGAATTCCCCAGCTTTCTTTTTAGGGACCACCCCCAGTGGAGATACAATCAAATTGGGCATTGGACAGTTGGAAAAAGGACCAACAACTCTTCCGGCTTCTACTTCACCCTGCAACTTCAGCTGAACCACCTGTGGCAACTCCTTAGCTGACTTCAAATTATCAGACCACCTACCCAGTCTAGGCCCCTGGTAACCTATCTTGAACCCTTCCTTGAAACCCCAAAAAAGCCTACTGGCGGCCTCCACATCAGGGTACTCCTGCAACCATTGCCCCAGAACCTCCACCTTAACCGGAGTAGGACCCCTTTCCTGTAAACTGGACAGCATTGCCCCTTCCCCTCTGTCCCCTCCCCATGTCACTGAACTTCTGGCCGGCGAAGCATTGCGTGAGTGGATGCCGTCCACCACACTGGGAACACTCATGTTTATATCGGCAAAACTGCCTATTGCAGAAACCCCTGTTGAAATTCCAACAGGCTCCAAAATTAGGGGTCTGACCTCTGCCACCAAACCCCGCCCCAGGCTGGGCGGGACGAGCGGGAAAGGGCCGATAGGATATAGGTAAACCACTAGCCGTGTGCGTAGTAGCAGGCGGCAGAGAAGACGCCATCCATTGAAGCCACAGTTCGGAATCCACATCACCCCAAGGTCTGTCCTGAGACACACTTAAACGGGCTCTAAACTCCTCATCATAAGACAGCCACGCAAAACCCCCAAAGTAACTCTGAGCCTTCCGAATAATATCCATGTATTTGAAAATCGCTACCGCCCTATCTGGGTATTTTTCACAATATACACTGGCATATATCAGGAAAGCAGACGACCAGTTCTCAATATTCTTAGGCACCCTGGGACGCCTCGCCAGTTCCCACTCCTCCTCCTTGGAGCCCTCCTTTGCCTGAATGTCACGGTGCAACAGTTTAAAAACATCCACAAACTCATGTCTCCAAATCCTGTTTTTAGTCTTGTCAGATAGATGTGAGCCCAACGGCATGGCAATCCCCATATACGGCAATTTCTTGTGGATATTTTTATCTTCCTCCACCACCTCCGGGACCCCTTTACCTTTCTCCAGAAGAGGCTGAGACCCAGGGACGGGGGCAACCCCCCCCTTCCCCACACCCAAGGAGGAACCTTGCTGCTCAGACACTGTCTTGTCCCCCAAAGTATCTCCCCCAGTCCCAATAGACCTGGTCGCTTTTGGTGGTTGACCCCCTTGTTGCCAAACCGACCACCACCCCGTAGTACCTGAAGGCAAAGGAGCTGGTCGAAGCGTGTTGACGGGCCATGCTGCTTGCGTGCGACTGGTATCCTCCAGAGCCTGGTCCGTTGCATTGTCCGCACTAGACGTCTGCAAAAAACTAAGCACATTTGGTTGCCCCACAAAACCCCTCTTCCCCCTCACAGGCTGCGCCTGGTGTGCCCCACAAGCCCCATCCCCGTCCCGCAATTCCCCTTCCTCCAATTCATCACTGTCCAAATTCAAAGGACCCAAGACACCAAAATCACCAGCAGGTGCCCCATTGTCCCCCGTCCCCTCCAGAAAACCCCCTCTCCCAAACCCCAAACGTTGCTGAACAGTCCCTCTAGTGGAGGGGTGCCCTCGCTGGGAAGGGCAATCCGCTCCAGATCGCCCCCCCTCAGTAGGCCCCCCAGACAGAGCCACAGCGTGCTCCATCCGCCTCGTGCGCTTGCCGGCCGCAAACCGTGTGGCTAAAACCGGCATATCTTCCTGTAAGCCGCTCAAACCAAGACGTTCCTTTCCAATCGACTGAACCCCCGGACCCTCCAAACTGCCACCCCTCCCAACCCCCGAAGCCGCAGCCCCTTGCACCCAGATCCACTGACCATCACGTGGCGCCGGTAACCCTCTAGCGGGAAACCCCTCTAAGTTGGAAAACTGTGCTGCACGCCCTAACGTGGAGCTCGGGCCCTGAAAAGCTGCCTGGCCAGTAGAGTCACCAGTACTAACAAGGGGGGAAGCGCCAAGTAGCTCAGGAGAACTGGCAGACGATGACGCAAAAACCGGCCCCTCCGGCGCACTCTGCCGCCCCAACGCGCTGTCACTCACTTGAACTGGACCCGTCACCCCTGTGCCCATGGCCCCAGACACCCTCCTGGGTGTCACCACCACTGTACTCCTCCTTAAGGGGCAGTCGGTAGGCACCTCCGGGGGAAAAACAACAGGCAGGGACGTCGCAGGGCTCAACAGAAATGTCTGCCCATTCAATTGCACCAACTGTGAGCTGTTATGCCACGATAAATCAACTGACCCTATAACTGGGGTGGTGGCGTGCCTCTGAACCGGCCCGGGGACCTGTAAAACCTCCATACTCTTCCCCCGCCCCTCACTCCTGGCACGCCCAGCTGGACCACCGGCCCTGCAACCGGCTCTCCTCCCACGCAGCCCGGCCTTCGAGAGGGACCGCCCCCTCCTTCCTCCCACTGCTGTCCGCCTGGGGCCCACAACCAGCCGTGCAGGAGCACATACCTGCGCCTCTTCAGCCGCCTCCTCCGACGGGCCTGCCTGCGCCTCAAGGTCCCCGCACTGGGCCGGTTCCGGCGCCCCCACCGGACACATCGCGACCTCCTCCATCGCGTCGGGCCCCGGGGATAGACAGGCCGCCACCGCTCGAGCGACGCCCCTCCTGGCCTTACGGGGTGCGAGGTCCAAGCCCACCCATGCCTGGCCAGCCACGCCAGGCTTCAAGAGGTCACTCCTGCCGGCTTCGTGTAGCACCCGTAACGCCTCCCGCACCGCCTCCTGGGACGCCATGACGCCTACGCAAAGCTACGGGAAGCGCGAGGCAACAAAAGAGAGTAAACCAGCCCCTCCTCCCCGCTCCCGAGGGCCCAGTGATTTTCCCGCCCCTGCCTCCCCCTACTTATCACCTTCGGCGCGCCTCGCGCCCCTAATTAACTCTCTACCCTGGCACCTGGGTGGCCGCTCCATTGTGCGAAGCCACCCAGGGGGAGACCTGGCTCGCGCCCTGCACCCCCTGGGTCCCCCCTTTTCACATTCTCTCAATTCAAAACTGTACAACTGACATCTTTTACTGTACCGAGTCCAGTCCATCTGTTGTAATATGGGGTTTTGTCTATAAAACAACCTCATTGCAGGAGAATTGCCCTTTCTATAGGGGCACCTTGGATTTTTCACCTTTTGCTGAGTGGCTGAATTCACTCTAGTTTTAGGTCTGTAACTCCAAATCTGTACACTACCTTACTAGGGTTCTGTTGACATCTGACCACAAAAACTTTCCACTGGTTTTCAGTGCACAATGTTTATTTAAACACATCCTTTTTAATATTGTGTTAATTGGTTTTATGCAAGTTATACAAAGTGTTTTCTTGTTTCTGTATTTATATACAGTTCTGGAGAATGGAGTTCTTGCAAGTTCCAGAAACACCAGCTCCAGAGTCACCGGAAGTTATGGACGTGCCCGATATCTGTGGAGAGGCACAAATAGGTTTGTTTGCTGAAAATTGTTACAAATGCTGTTCCCACTTACCTGAAGTCTAGTTTGATCTGTTATTTATTTAGAGTAGTAGCGTTGACATATTTTGGGATTCCTAGTTACCTGAAATGCTGTAAAACGTAATAGCACAATTGATAGGGTGTAAAGGAAGGGATTGTAATGCACATGTCTGTGTGTTGTCAGAATAAAGTTAAAATAAGTGCACAGTAATCAATTGTGAATCCAGATTTTAGGACTGATTAATGAAGATGCTGTCTACAATGTTCTGACATTTTCACATTCTCTCAATTCAAAATTGTACAACTGGCATCTTTTACTTTACTGAGTCCAGTCCATCTGTTGCTGTGTGGGGTTTTCTCTATAAAACAACCTCATTGCAGGAGAATTTCCCTTTCTATAGGGTCATCTCGGATTTCTCACCTTTTGCTGGACACTTGCTTTTTGCTGACCTTCGAGCTCTGTGCATTTTACCCCTGCTAATGATAAAATACCTGTGCTCCCCCGTTCAACATGGTAAAATTGGGGTACCCCTAATTAGCATATTTAATTTACCAATAAGTCCCTAGTATGTGGTACCGAGTGTACCCAGGGCCATTAAGTTAAATGTCATTGCTGGAAGGCAGCACCCATTGTGCCAGCCACTACATTAACAGTGCAAACATGGCTGCAGGCCTACCATTTGCAGCCTAGTTGTTGCCGTTTTAAACTACATATTTGACCTGTCAAAATAACCTCTTTTGACATGCAAAACCTTCCTTTAAAATATTTGTCACCCCTAGGTAGGCCTTATTGCCCATAAGGCGAAGTGCCTGGTATTTAAAAGTAAGACATGTAAGAATTAAATGTTAAACAAATCATTAAAATGAAAAAGGCCCCAAACCTATTTTCACTGTAGCAAGGCTGGCTGTTCCATAGGAAAACACTGGGTTACACTATTACATTTAATAATGCTAAGTTTGTTTAGGAAACAGCTAGAAAAATATTAAACAACTGTTTTTAATAGTTCTTAAAAATCCAATTGTTGCTAAATTAGAATTTTTGATAAATATTAAGGAAATATACTTTTAGAAAGTCACATTTTCTCTGCCTAACTCCTCTGGGGTTCCATTTGCATTTTATTTCCCACTTCAGTTTATTTAGGCACGGGGGTATGAGAGGCAATATACTATAAAGCGTAAAATAGAGTATGTACAACAGTAATAAAGTAAAAAGAAAAAGTAAGTCCACGTCGTTGCTTGTATTTCTAAAGTGATGTTTTATTCATGATGTTGGTAAGGTTCAATACAGCCAACGCGTTTCGCCCCAGCATGGGCTTCTTCAGGGCTGTAATGTTATACAATAAAACTTTTTAGTTTATAACATTTGTTTATAGATTTCAAAGACTGTAGATAGATAGAAGGGTGAATCAACCATGAAATAAAGAGGCGAAGAACAAACCAAGAAACAAAAGAAGAATAATAAAGAGTAAGAAGTAGCACAGTACTGATAGAATGTCCGAGTGGAGATTTGAGAGGAAAAGGCGGGCTTAGAGGGAAGAAGGTGGCAGGGTCTGTGATAGGAAGTATTCAAAGATACTCTCTCTTGTGCAACACTAATTATCGCAATAGTGTAAATATTCAAGAATACTAGCGTAACATGCTATGCTACAGTCTTTCTGTGTCACAACCTATCTGCAATCACCCTTAATGTTATTATTGTTCGGTTATAATGATATATTTGCAACTGCTGTTACCTATGTACAATTCCATGACTAATTAAGTCACAGACTGTTTATGTTGCCTTAATGGCTCACTTCGCAAACCTATTGCTTAACATACGGTTCGAGGCATATGAGCTGCAGATTATACACTATGCATAGATTGCCATCTGGTGTTGGGCCCGGATGTTTGCAGTTTGTTTTTCCTCTTGGAAAGTCCTTGGAAGTCACGAGTTCGGTGACTCCTCCTCTGGTTAGTATTGCGCATGGGCTTCGGCTCCATCCTCAGATTGTTTTTTCCGCCATCGGGCTCGGATGTAATACTTCGCGCTCCGGTTCCGAACTTCCCAGTTCACCGATCGACGCACAAATCCTCGCTCATCGAGCTTCTTCAAAGATAATAAATCATCTTACTCATCTTCTCTTCGGCACTTCTTCGATTCCGGTCGTCGACGGCGGCCTTCGGGCATATTCCGGCTCCGGTCTCGGCTGATGGAAAGAACTCCCTTCAAGAAGTGCCCTCGATGTGGGTCCAAGTTTCCACACACCGATCTTCATGAGGTGTGCAACCTCTGCCTCTCCCCAGAACACGAGGCCCGAGACTGTCCCGCCTGCAAGTCTTTTCGCTCAAAAAAGACCATTCGAGATCGACGGGCTAGACGCAACATGGCGCACTCCTCGACCTCCGCTCCAGTCGACCTCTTCGGGGACGACGTCGAAGCTCCGGGACAGCAGGACATCGAACAGGAGGACAACGACCTCGTCAGCGCTTCCGAGGCCGACGACTCAGATGTGGAGGACATCCCCCCGGCGCAGCGGGTCGTGAGTACAATTCCCCCTCCCACGCCGATACCGAAAAAGGCTTCGGTCACACCTTCGCCTCCAGGCCTAGTCAAGACCAAGGACACTGCTTCTTACACCCCACCTTCGGGCCCGGTAAAGAAGCCTATTAAGCCTTCCGGCAGCTCGGGCTCGAGCCAGCCGACCACCGGTGCCGAGAAACACCCTTCGGCACCGAAGAAAAAATCGGCCTCCACACCGAACCCGGCACCAAACTCTTCGGTGTCGAAACCTACTCCTCCGGCGCCGACCAAACATCACAAGGCCCTCGGCACCGACACTCCCGTGCCGAGGCCTTCTTCGGCACCGACCAAAAAATCGGAGGTCCCAAAGAAGCACGGCTTCGATAAGCCTAAATGACCGTCGGCCCCGAAACCTTCGGCGCCGACCGAACAACCAGTGTCGCAGGAACTTTTCACACCGGATCCTCTGCAAAAAACACTCACCAAGGATCCAAAAACTGGATACTTGACATTGTCTTAAAAAAAGAGACACTTGGACAAGCCGGCTCCACCTCCACCTCCAAAGAGAAAGGACATTGCTACTTCTCCTTTCAGGGTGCCTTCCCCACCTCCTCCACCTCCTCCACTCTCTCCACCTCCACCCCCCCCACCTCATCGTTCCCCCACCTTGTCTCCTGTCCCAGACGATTTGGGAGACCCTTATTATGATCCAGCAGATGTGCCACAAGACCCTACCCCTACTGGATCTCCAGACCCATGGGATGATTATAACAATCCGGACATCCCAGATGTCCCACAGGATGACCTTTACCCATCTAGGCCATCCCCACCTGAAAATTCCTTGGGTTTTCACCATTTGTTACAACGGGCGGCACACTACCACGGGGTGGAGTTACATACTGACCCAGTGGAGGAGGATTTTCTCCTAGACACCTTTGACGATGCACATAGGTCTACTGCCATTCTACCTATGCTAAAGGGCGTAATTAAACATGCCCCTGAGGTTTTTAAAGACCCAGTCAAGGCCAGGGTCCTAAATCCTCGTATAGAGAAAAAATACAAAGCCGCCCCCACAGACCCTTCTTACATTAAAGGCCCTGCACCATTGGATTCCCTAGTGGTATCTACAGCTAGGAAGCGCTCAAATTCTCAGGCGTCAGGCGAAGCACCCCCACCTGACAAAGAGTCCAAGCTCCTAGACGCGTCAGGAAAGCGCACTGCGTCACAAGCTGCCAATATATGGCTTATCGCCAATACGCAAGCACTGCTGGCCCGATACGACAGGGCGCACTATGATGAGCTAGAGACCATCATGCACCATCTCCCTGAAAAGTACAAGACTAGGGCTAATGAACTGATTCAAGAGGGGAAAACAATAACTAATACCTCGATACGCTGTGCCCTAGATGCAGCAGATACAGCCTCCAGGGCCATAAACACCAGTGTCCTTCTCCGTCGCCATGCCTGGCTCAGAGTTTCAGGGTTTAAACCGGAGGTACAAGCCTCTATATTAAACCACCCATTCGGCCAAGATCATCTATTTGGCCCCAAAGTAGACTAAGACCTCGAAAAAATGAAAAAAGATACAGACACGGCCAAATCCATGGGAGCCCTGCAGTCACATACTCCCAGGCGCTCTTTTCGCCGCTCTTCCTTTCGGGGCAGAGGCTACTCCTCGGATAGCGCATCCACGTCCTACAAATCCCCTCCTCAATCTACCTTCACAAGGGGTTATCAAAGAGGCGGATACAGAGGCAATAATAATAAGGGCAGAGGCAAAACAAATACCGCCCGCTCTGCCACACCTCCTGCCCAATGACTTTCCCCCGCTCCCTCCAGACCATTCCACTCCGGTCGGGGGCAGACTACAACATTTCCTTCACGCCTGGGAGACAATCACCTCAGACAGATGGGTGACACAAATTATTCAGTCAGGGTATTGCCTAGAATTAACATCTACCCCACCAAACATTCCACCCAGGCACCGCCCTATGTCTCAAGAACATACTGCGCTACTAACACAAGAGGTGATCTCCCTCCTGCAAAAGGGAGCAATAGAGCAGGTCCCCATAACTCAACAAAATTTAGGGGTATACTCCCTGTACTTTCTGATTCTAAAGACGAACGAGACTCTACGACCTATCCTAGATCTCAGACCTCTAAACACCTACATACATTCAGACCATTTTCACATGGTGACCCTTCAACAGGTTCTTCCACTCCTCTCCCAGAACAATTTTATCACCACCCTAGATTTGAAAGACGCATACTTTCACATTCCAGTACACCAGTCTCACAGAAAGTACCTCAGATTTGTGGTGGACGGACAACACTACCAGTTCAAGGTGCTCCCGTTCGGGGTAACAACAGCACCAAGGGTTTTCACCAAGTGCCTGGCAGTAGTGGCTGCACACCTCAGAAGACCGCAGATTCACGTCTTCCCATATCTGGACGATTGGCTCATAAAAGCCACGTCCTACCAACAATGTGTGCAACATACCGCCGCTACAGTCCAATTACTTCACCAGCTAGGTTTCACGGTGAACCATCAAAAATCCCACCTGGTACCATCACACACAAAACAATATCTCGGAACCACCATAGACACCTCAAAAGCCATAGCCTATCCCAATCCTGCCAGGATTGCAAAAATACAGGCTCTGCGTCAAAAATTCCTATGTCAACACTCTCTCCCAGCAAGAGTGTTTATGCAGCTCATAGGGATGATGGCCTCTTGCATCTTTATAGTGCCCCATGCAAGACTCCAAATGCGTCCAATCCAAGAGTGCTTAGCACGCCAGTGGAACCAGGCCCAGGGACAACTGACGGATCTGGTGTTGGTAGACGGTCGCACCCATCGCTCTCTGCAGTGGTGGAACACCACAAACCTTTCCAGAGGTCGACCATTCCTGGACCCGGTCCCACAAATCCTAACAGCAGACGCATCACTCTCCGGCTGGGGAGATCATCTGTTACATCTCACAGCACAAGGCACATGGACGCCACAACAGAAGTTACTCCACATCAACCATCTGGAGTTACTGGCGATCTTCCTCGCCCTAAAATCCTTCCAGACGCAGATTTCAGGCAAGGCAGTCCTCATTCGCACAGACAACATGACTGCCATGTACTACATTCAAAAACAGGGGGGCACACACTCTCCACAGCTCTCTCAGTTAGCACAGAGCATATGGAGATGGGCAATGCCACAAAGATTTTTCTCCTAGCCCAACATGTCCCAGGAGTCCAAAACACCGTGGCAGATCTGCTCAGCAGACAGACACAGCAGATCCACGAGTGGGAACTTCACCCACAAGTTCTTCACCCGTTCTTTCAGAAGTGGGGGCATCCGCACATAGACCTATTCGCCACCCACGAAAACAAAAAATGCCCAAGCTTCGCCGCCAGATATCCACACCCATTGTCCAAAGGCAATGCGATATGGATGAACTGGTCAAACAAATTTGCATACGCTTTTCCACCTCTCCCACTAATTCCATTAGTGGCGCGAAAGCTACAACAGCATTCCCTGACTCTGATCCTAGTAGCTCCAACATGGGCCAGACAACCGTGGTACACCACACTGCTGGAACTCTCAGTAGTACCACACCAAAAGCTACACCTCTCACCATGCCTCCTAACCCAGAACCATGGAGAGATCAGGCACCCGGACCCAGCTCAGCTCAACCTTGCGATCTGGCTCCTGAGGTCCTAGAATTCGGATACCTTAACCTTCCCCCTGATTGCATGAACATTATCAGGGAAGCTAGACGCCCTACTACTAGAGCGTGCTATGCAGCAAAGTGGAAAAGATTTGTTGTTTACTGCCACAACAACACAATCAATTCTTTAAATGTATTCATACAGCACATTATATGTTATTTACTCCATTTACAAAGGTGTAACCTAGCATATACTTCCATTCGGTTACACCTCGCTGCAATCGCTGCTTATTTACAGAACAGACAGCACCTCTCACTTTTCAAAGTACCTGCCATCAAGGCCTTTATGGAAGGCCTCAAAAGAGTAATTCCACCCAGAGTGCCACCCTCACCTGTCTGGAACTTGAATATAGTTCTCACACGGTTAATGGGACCCCCTTTCGAACCATTACATAAATGCGAGCTGCAATTTCTCACATGGAAAACAGCTTTTCTGGTGGCCATCACTTCCCTCAGAAGGGTTAGTGAAATACAAGCACTCACTATACAGGAACCTTTTCTCCAGATGCATCACAACAAGGTTGTACTCCGCACCAACCCCAAATTTCTACCCAAAGTCATTTCTCCATTCCATCTAAACCAGTCGGTAGAATTACCAGTGTTTTTCTCGCAACCCCAAACAGTTGCGGAAAGGGCTTTACACACACTGGATGTTAAAAGGGCTTTACTTTACTACATCCAGAGGACACAACCTTTCAGGAAAACAAAACAGCTATTTGTCTCCTTCTCCCCACCACACAAAGGAAACCCTATTTCTAAATCAGGGATAGCTAGGTGGATTGTAAAATGCATACAGATTTGCTACCACAAAGCAAAACGAACGCTATCGGTTCCCCCTAAAGCCCACTCTACAAGGAAGATAGGGGCTTCTATGGCTTTCCTAGGGAACATACCACTAGATGACATCTGCAAGGCAGCGACATGGTCAACACCGCACACCTTCACAAAACATTACTGTGTAGATGTGCAAACCAAGCAACAAGCTAGTGTGGGCCAAGCTGTACTAAAAACACTGTTTCAAACAACTGCAACGGATGCCGGTGGTCGCCGCTAGGGTTGGGTACTGCTATATAATCTATGCACAGTGTATAATCTGCAGCTCATATGCCTCGAACGGAATATGCTACTTACCAGTATGCATCTGTTCTTGGCATGTAGAGCTGCAGATCTATACACGCCCACCCGCCTCCCCGGCTACCTGTATCCGTTCCAGTCTTATCTTATTTAGATACAATACACATGGGTTTCTCTACTGTTACTACTACGCTCCATCTTTCCCCGCTGGCGAAAAACAATCTGAGGAAGGAGCCGAAGCCCATGCGCAATACTAACCAGAGGAGGAGTCACCGAACTCGTGACTTCCAAAGACTTTCCAAGAGGAAAAACAAACTGCAAACATCCGGGCCCAACACCAGATGGCGATCTATGCACAGTGTATAGATCTGCAGCTCTACATGCCAAGAACAGATGCATACTGGTAAGTAGCATATTCCTTATCCCTCAATATACCTGAATATGACCACATGCCATCTTCGGTACTCATTCATAGCATTAGTGGCATACTGTTTAAACCTATACTCTATAAATAGTGACATACTGTTTAAATTTGTACTTGACAATGAACCTTACTAGACTCTCTTCTCTTGGACATATTTTCACTGTACATGTGATTGCTCTTTCTTACATAACACATTGGTGAACCATTGTAAGGTTCTAAATTACTCAATCTTTGTTTCATTTGGTCTAACTTTATTGCTGTCCACGTTTCTCCGTTTCCAACATTATTTTCTACTTTTGCTCCCTCTTGCAATGCAACTCGGGCGCATTGCGCTTACTTGTCTCTGTCTTTTGCAGCACACGAAATATGGTGGATAAACTCATAATTCTTAATACATATTCATGTTGCTATTTTGGGCAACGTTTTCACTTTCACCTTGTTGACCACCTTTATTCTTACATTGGATGTCTTTCACGTCCATGACGTCTCCCGGTTACTGCCTTCCGTGGCTGCTTGCAGATCCATGTCACTATATCTACGACCCCATCTTGGTACTGACTTGTCACATAGGGTGACGGTCTAGTCTTCCTATTTTCTCCATTGGCCCGCTACCCGGAACCAGCTGTCTTAGCTCCTTCATTGGACCACAATCCGGAGGTTTTTAGACATACATCAGCTTAAAAAACAGCGTGCGCGTCCTTCAGCCTACACACCGACCGCGAAGGAGGGAGATCCGGCGCTGAGAGTTTCCGAACACGGACCACCACGCTATAACGCATAAGTAAGGCTCTTCGTTGAGTAACAGACTTTTCTGCCTACCGTTTTAGGGTCATTTTTTGGCTCATGCGCTGCCCGTTTCCATTGAATTATTCACACCCACCACCTTGGGCCACCTTTACGTATACTTCTAGTTTTTAACTTTTTTACTCTAATTAATACATTTTCTCTCCTAAAATATCTCCCTATTTTAACACTTATTGACCTTTCATTTCTCTCTACTTGAATCGATACCGGTAACTAACGGTATCACTATATTTTCGTTATGATCTTGCAGACATTTTGTTTGCCTGCCAGTTTATCCGTACCTGACTATCTTAAGGGCTCTTAACGTTTCTTTTTCTTTCAAATAGATCTAGGGGCTCAGCTTTAACTTTAATTTAAGAACAAGTGCGCGCAAATTTTTGTTTAGCTGCATTTATACATTTTAGCTCATATAATATATATTTTCTGGCTTCTTATATTATAATAGCGTAACCAAGCATACTGCGATAGTCTTAAATCCAATGGTTGGGGCCTTGCCACGAACCCTGCCTATGATGATAGCGTACCCTAGCATACTGCGATAGTTTTAAACTCAATGCTTGGGGCCTGGCCACGAACCCTGCATATAATTAATGCGCTCGTATTTATTAATTTTTACAAATAGTTTTTTCCACACTCTTAGCCAAGCCAAGACACGGTACCTGGTTCTTCCATTCTAGAATAACGTACCTACACGTACTCTGTTAGCTTTTATTCACATGTCTCTAGCCCGTCATTTGCTTAGGTTTCACCGTTATCATTTTTTCACCTCACACACAGGCACCAATTCCTATATAAGGACTGATCCATAGGAGGCAATCTACCTTCTTTCTCTCCGTCAACTTGGATACATTTAAGCCATTTTTATGAAAGGTCAGTATATGGAGTGGAGAAGTGTGGCTCAATGGTTAGAGCGGCAGACCTCGATGCAGAGCACTGGTCCGGGACCAGGGTTCGATTCCCGTCGCGGCAGGGTCTCGGGCTATAAATTCCGCGGACTGGATATTCTCGCCTCAGTGCCTATTCTAATCATGGGTCCCACGCTGCAACTCTGGGCAATAGCTTGCTTAATCTCCACAACGGCCCCCCCGCGGCGGGATGCCTGGCTTTCACCTTGGGGATGCCCAGTACGGGTTATCTCACAGGGAAAAACCAGGACGGGTTCCCAAGGCAAGCGCCAAGATGCCCAAGGGTAGTTGAGCGCTATATAAGAACATATAATAATAATAATAATAATAATAATATCTTTTCATAAACGCTTGCTAGTCACGTAGGATCTTTTACATTTATTCACTAATTTATGATAGCTCAAACCATTTAGGTTTTCCCATACTCGCATTTGTCAAGCCACAGTGCAGATCAGATATTCCGTGTTTCATCACAGACGTTCCAATTTACACTTACTTTGGTAAGCACAACCACATTCTACTAGCTTCTCTCAATTTTTGGGATATTTTTTTTTTTTTTTTTTGAAAAGATTTTATTGTGCATAAAAAAGGTTACAAACACGGGCCTACAACCACCAGGGCCGGCCGCTAGTAGTCAAAGTGTTCCAGCATATCAGTAAACAATGGCTAGCCCACAGGGGCTCCGCACTATCACAGTAAATCAGACTGCACATAAAGGAAATCAGAATTCACACTTTTAGTATAAATAACAACAAAAAAAAGAAAAATACAACAAACAAGGCGAAACGACTTATGAAGGGCGGCGAACACCAGCCGGGGGAGTCAACACCCAACCACCCGAGGGCGGTCAAGAAAAGAAGACGTGAGAGGGAGGGGGGGGGCAACGAGAGAACCAAATCTGTACTCCGAAGTACGAGATGCACAAGGAACCCTCAAGGATCAGGGGGACGAGGCAACCCCGGACGTATCTACCAAAGGGGGAGCACAGATAGACCCACGATACGCGTTCCACTGCCCCCAAATTTTACCCCAAGCCCCCGGTTTACCACGGGCCACATACACCGTTTTTTCCCTGAACATGCACCAGTCCATGTTTTCCTTCCAGACGGACACGGTGGGAGGCCGCTGGGAACCCCAAAGCTGCGCAATATCTCTCTTTGCAATCATGTTCCCCAAGGCCGCCCACCGAGCCTGAGCCGCATTGCAGTCATTGGGCTCCCATACATTCAGCACACAACGACGCACCTCCGGCAGCAGAGCGACACCGGTGACTCGTCTCATAATATCATGCACCCGGCGCCAGTATTCCGCCACCTCGCGGCATTCCCATAGGATATGGAGAAAAGTAGCACTGAGCCCGCAGCCACGCTTACAGAGTCCGTCGTCTGAGAACCCCATCGAGACCAGGCGGGGGCCCGTCACATATACACGATGGAGAATCTTAAGCTGGACCAGGCGGAGACGGGCCGGGATAGCCACCTCCTTAGGGGATGACAGTGCAGTCTGCCAGTCCTCATCGTCCAGCTCCACCCCATCTCCCGTCCATGCCTCCCGAAGACGCACCAAGAGGTCAGCCCGATTGTTTATCAGTTTTTTGTAAATCAGGGAAATAGTACTGTCGGGGACGTGACCGTCGAGTATGCGGTCCTCGAGAGGCGAAGAAGAAGGGACCGTGGTCCCCTCCCCAAAGACCGAAAGCAGGGCGTGCCGAACCTGTGCATAACGGAAGAACTCTCTGTCACTAAGCTCATACTCGCGCTGAAGCGCCGCGAAAGATTTAACCGCACCTTTAACCCACAGGTCCCCCACTCTGCTGATGCCGATTGTATCCCAGCGCTCGAAGCCTTTCGTTGTCCAGAGGTTTCCCAAGCGGTCTGAGTCGAATAGAGGAGTGGCGCACGTTAAACGCTCACTCCAGCCCATCGCCACGTTAGCCGCCTTCCATACACGGACCGCAATCCTGGTAGGGCCCGTAAGGGCCCTACCAGCAGACCGCGAGTAAAGCGCTCTGTTATAGTTACCGCCGGGGAGCAGGAATTTATCCATCTCATATGCCGGGTTCGAACCAGGAGCGTACGTAGCATGGTTAATGGCAGACAGCTGGGAGGCCCAATAGTACCGTCTAATATCAGGAAGCGCGATGCCCCCGTCATACCAGGAAAGAGTCAGCTTGGCCAACGCGATACGCGATCGCCCGTCCCAAACCAGTCTCCTCTGCAAACTCTCCACCTCCCTAAAGTAGGCCGCAGGAATGACATCGAAGAAATTCTGGAGTGCATAAAGGAATCTGGGAAGGGACTTCATTTTAAACAGCGCCGCGTGACCAAGCGGAGACAAGGGCAGCTTACACCACCGAGCCGTATCTGCCCTCAAACGCCGAAGTGGAGACAGGAGATTTTGCTCATAGCGGACCGCCGGATCCAACGAAACGTACACCCCCAGGTATTTAAAGCCGGACTGAGATATTTGGAGCGGGAGCCGAGGCGGCAAGAGAGGAGACCCACCAGAGATAGGATACACACAAGATTTGGACCAGTTGATTATCAGACCCGAGTTTTTCCCGAAGGAAGTAAGGACATCAAAGAGAACATTGAGCGACTTCCGCGGTGAGGTGAGATACAAGAGAATATCATCCGCGTACAACGAAACCCGATCCTCGAAGCCCGGGGCCCACCGGAGCCCTCTAATCGAGGGCTCCCAACGGAGCCAGGCAGCGAGCGGCTCCAGGGCGAGAGCAAAGAGCAGCGGGGACAACGGGCACCCCTGCCTAGTTCCCCTCCCGAGAGCGAAAGGCCGAGAAACCCGCCCATTGACAACCACCTGAGCCATTGGTCCAGCATAAAGGAGCTTCACCCAGCCAAGGAACCCCTCCCCAAACCCAAACTTCGCCAAGACGGCCCAAAGAAATGGCCATTCAATGGTATCAAAGGCCATCGTGGCGTCTAGGGAAACCAATATGGCCGGTTCAGCCAAGTACTCAGCCCTAGCAAGGACGCCGTGCAGACGCCGTAAGTTAAGAGCGGTATTACGATGTGGGATGAAGCCACATTGATCCGGATGTATCAAGTCACATATAACGCTCAGCAAGCGATTAGCGAGGACCTTAGCATGGATTTTGGGTTCGGCATTCAGCAGGGAAATAGGCCTATAGGAGGCACAGCGGTCACGTGGCTTACCCTCCTTGGGAATCACTACTATAGTAGCCAGACGCTGGTCGTCAGGAAGGGAACCCCTCTCGAGCGATTCCTGAAACATATGACGGAGGAAAGGCGCGATTTTATCCGGGCGCAACTTATATAGTTCAATCGGCAGGCCGTTTGGGGCCCATAGCCTTGCCCGAGCGGAGGGAGCGAATCGCAGTAGCAATCTCTTCGACAGACAAAGGGGCATCCATCAGCTCGCGGTCATCGACGGATAAGCCGGGCAGGGCAAAATCCCGAAGCAGAAGACGAGAGTCGTCCTCATCTCTCTCGGACACCGGGGAGTACACTGCACGGAGGTGGTCAACAAAACACTCAAGAATCTCACCAGGCTCAGTCACACACACTCCATCCGACACCCGAAGCTCCGGGACCACACGATTCACTCTCTCCTTCTTATCCAACCAGGCAATCAGCCTACCCGCCTTGTCTCCGGCGTCATACAACCTGCCCTGCTGCTCCCTATATATAGTCTTGGCAGCATCAATGACGAGAGACTTATATTCAAACTGCTTCAGGCTGAGGGCATGCAGCCCATCCGGGGTGACACCCGCCTCCAAGGCCGCCTCCAGCCCCGATATTTCAGTCTCCAGCGTCACAACCGCCTCTCTCTTGACCCTCTTGGCCTCCACTATCTGGGACAGGGCATGCCCGCGGAGCACTGCTTTGAAAGCTTCCCACAGGGACACCGAGGACAATACCGACCCCTCATTCTCAGAAAAATATTGATCAATCGACTTAATCAGGCTATCACGGATCTCGGGGTCTCGCAGGTACCAAGGGTTAATAGGAGCGATCCGCCCAGCGGACCGCGACCCGGTGTCAAAAAGCAACCACAGTGGGGAATGATCAGAAATACCCCTGGCCAGGTGTTTGACCTCTCGAATCCGAGTAGCCTGGGCCGCGGGCATAAGGAAATAATCCAGTCTGGAGAGACTCCCATGGGCCCCAGAGTGAAAGGTGTACTGACACTGTGCCGGATGCATTAACCTCCAACAGTCCACCAGACCGAAGGTCTCCAGGAGCCCGCCCAGCAACGCCTGGGCAGCAGGGAGGGCCCTGGGCGGATGACGGTCCAGGTCACCCGAGACAACCGAATTAAAGTCCCCACCCATAAGCAGAAGACTGTCAGGAAGCCCAAGCAACATACGACCCAAGTCTGAGAAGGTGGAGTTCTGGAGGCCCGGGGGGACATAGACTGAGATCAAGGAAAGGGACTGCCCCTCCCACCTCCCAGTCAGAGCCACATAGCGCCCTCTATCGTCTGGGACCACCCTGGTGATCTCCAACGGAAGTGAAGCTCGCAAGAGAATGCCCACCCCTCTCGAACCAGTGGTGAAACCAGAGTGGGCCACAAGTCGATATCCCCCCCTGTTCATAGCCCGACAAACGTTGCCAACCAGATGCGTCTCCTGTAAGAACACCACATCAGGAGTCAAACGACGCAGATATTGCAGCACAACACCCCGTTTGATACGGTCCCCCAATCCATTGACGTTCCAAGACATCAGTCTCAACCCGTCCCCCCCCATCCCATCCAGTAGATCAAGGGCCCCCTAGCAAAGAGCTCAACACCCAAGGATGAACCATAGCCAATACTTCGCCTTGAAAACAAAAAACACAAATGCAAACAACCCCACCCACCCACCAACCCCCCCCCCAACTCCAACACCCCCCACCCTGCACCCCTGCGGTTCAAACCACCCCAACTTGCAGTGTGCCTGTCGTTTTGGGATATTTTTGGCCACTCTTTTTGTTTCATCATTTCTGACACTTTTCCGTGGATCTCCTTTCAGTCGCTTGACACACTTGATACCTTTCCTCAATCACCTTACTGAATGATTACTCTCTCCATTGCTGCAACCTTAACGTAATCTTCAATCTAAGTAATACTTCCTATCACAGACCCTGCCACCTTCTTCCCTCTAAGCCCGCCTTTTCCTCTCAAATCTCCACTTGGAGATTCTCTCAGTACCGTGCTACTTCTTACTCTTTATTATTATTCTTTTGTTTCTTGGTTGGTTCTTCGCCTCTTTATTTCATGGTTGATTCACCCTTCTATCTATCTACAGTCTTTGAAATCTATAAACAAATGTTATAAACTAAAAAGTTTTATTGTATAACATTACAGCCCTGAAGAAGTCCATGCTGGGGCGAAATGCGTTGGCTGTATTGAAACTTACCAACATCATGAATAAAACATCACTTTAGAAATACAAGCAACGACGTGGACTTACTTTTTCTTTTTACTTTATTACTGTTGTACATACTCTATTTTACGCTTTATAGTATATTGCCTCTCATACCCCCGTGCCTAATTTTCTAATCCATGGTCATATAGCAGCTGGCATCTGAGGTGGGCAATATCTCAATACTTCTCTGTGACATGTCTAGGCGGTGCAGTCGTCTGCAACCCGGCTGCTAGTTTTCTTTTATCAGACTCAGTTATTTGAATAGGTGTGACTTGGTGTGACATGCCTCCCAGGAGCAATGCATAGGCAGAGATAATCCCTCTGCAGTAGCGACTTCTCCGCAATGGCGGAGGAGCGTCACCACACTGCCTGGTTCAGAGCCAGCAAATGTAAAATAAAACAATGTTCTTGCATTGTTTTATTTTACATTTACCGGTCTTAGCCAGCTGTGTTTGGAGGGGTGGGGCTGAGGCATGGGAGGGGGGAGGATGAGTGCTAGTGCACTCCACTCCCTAAGTGTTCATGTGTGTTTGGCTGGCCATGTCAGGCCGACCAAAACACACATGCGCACTTAGGTTTTCTCCTGGTCTGAGCAGGGCGTACCTCCTGCCTGCTCAGACCATTCGTCCCCACACCCCGCACGACCTGCCCCACTACCCTATGTTTATGGCGGCCGCCGCTGTCCCTTTGAACCTGATAGAATATGCAAGGTGGCTGTGAACATCCTTTTGGATATTACTATGTCAAATCCTGCTTGATAGGTCTGCTGGGGTTTAACATATAACAATTGGACGCACTTTCAAAGGGTGGGAAATAGAATCCCAAAACAAATCTTGTGTATGCACTGTCTGGTTGCTGGAAAACCCTGCTTTGTTCTACCAGACTTCTGCCTCTGGGTGTTTTGGGGGTATACTAACTGCCCCACACTGAAGTTTAGTGTTAGATGTGGGAGGACCCTAAAATTACCATAGTACACTCATTAAACACTTCTCCAGGCCTCAGAGCTCAAGTTCAGTGTGGCAGAACATTTCTGCCATCTTGAAAGTGGCCAAAGTGGGTAGGTTTGGCCCCAGGATTTTTTCCCCTATTGGTTAGGGCGAGCCCAGGAGTAATGCCCACCCACTAGCTCGTGCCAGGCATAAATGTGGCACTTCTAGACATCTACTTCCCAGCACTGCTGGACCTGAGGAAGATCAGAAGAGGATTGAATCTGCTGCCCGAGACCTGAGATGAACCCTGAAAGGCCCAAAACATAGGAGTGGACTCTAAGGCATACCTCCTATTAAAGCTGCAGGGATACAACAAAATACACTAGGCTTGACTGGTGACAACTAGACCAGTACTGAACCCTTCTGTATGGCTTCTGCCTGACAACCTGTGAGTCTCTAAGTGCCTCTCCTGAAGTCTTGGGGAGCTTTAGAAGTGTACTTCTGTGGTGGAGTGGGACTTAAAGGACTAATCTCAAAAGGTAAAATCTTTGACCTGGACGAATCTGGTTGGAGATTCCGACCCGGGCTCCATAGTGGTCAAATGATGCCTAGGTCCTGGTCTACCTCGACCATTGACTATTATTGGCATTTTGTGCTTTTTGGCACTATTATTATTTAAAACTTTATAAATTTGTATTTCCAGTGCCCCTTACTGGATTTTTTTTAATTTTTGTATTATTTTATTCATCAAATGTTACTCTATTTTTCTCATTTGCTTTGGGATTTTTACTGTTTTGCATTTCGACTTTTAATGTTTTGATACTGTATAAATACTTTACATAGTGCCTCTGAGTTAAGCCTGTCTACTCAGTGTCAAAACTACTAGAAGGTTGAGCTCAGGTTTTTTTAGTGATTTTGTGAGTTCACCCTGACATAGGTTATAATTGTTCCTTGAGGTGGGTAATCACCCACTCCAAATTTTAATCCAGTTTCTTACACTCGTCATTCTCAATTACTCTCTGACTTTTATGTAAGAGAACATTCGCATTTTCGGCTGCCATCCCTGGAGCTGTATTTTTCTGGTTAAAAAATCCTAACTATAGGGTTGATTTTAGAACAAAACAACTTGTCTTTCATGCCTTTCTTCAACAGAACCAATTAACTTGCATCCCAGCAGATCATGCAATGACGCCATCAACCATTGGTAGACCTGACTTCTCGTTGTCTGTACCAAATGATGTCAGAGCCCGATAGCATAGCAATGTCCAATTAATGCCAATGAAAAATATTCTTGCACATTGGTTTATGGTGTTTCATGTCTAGGATGTTTTTGCCAGTATGGGGCCCTATTCCAGATAGGGCACACTTTACATGTTTGCGTCATGGCGCACCTTTAAATAGGTGCACCATGTACAAACAGGGAAAGTGCGACCTATTATGAAGAATGTGCTGCCCTCAGGGCAGTTGTTAACTCCTGCTACCCTGGGGGCAGTGCATGCAACTGAAATATGGAGCGGCTTCGTTAGAGACGCACCATGATTCACTGTGCACGCTGCAACCCACCTGCACTTTAAAGAGGGATTAGAGATCAACCTTGCAGGTGCGTGCAGTGAGAGGCTGCTCCCGGCTTGCAAGGGGATATCTGTAGTCCATTGACCCCCTTTACCTCCTCCAGAGGGCAACCATCCGGAAGTGCACTGGCAGTGTGCAATCTTTTTGTGGCACACTTTTAGTGCACCATCTGACAGCTTCTTTGTGGCTGCATCCATAATATGGTGCGGGCGTAGAAGTAAAGAGATTCCCTTATTTGCATGGAGGCACACCCCCATGTGAATGAGGGAATGCCCTCATGAGATGGAGCTAGTACTTCATGTGCAACAGCACTATCTGTATTACAGAAGGGGTTGCACTCGCATCTAAGGCCCCTTCTTTAATACCAAAGCTGACCTTTTTAACCCCTTGGGCGCAGCCGGAATTTCCCCGCGGTGCGGGAAAATTCCACACGTGCGCAGATCGAATGGCTCCCGGACGTCCGACGCACATGCTCACTGTGACGTCGGACGGCCGGGGACCATCCAACGCATGCAAGGGGTTAATGTCTACGCATGTGGGTCTAATGTAGACTGAACATCGCCCACACTATGCGAACTGGAGGATCTTTTAGACATTAGGGAAAGTCAATTTCCTCTAGTAGCTGCTGGGGACTTCAATGTCACCTATGAATCTCTGGGCAGGAAGACCTGTGTGATAGTACGGATGAAGATGAGCTGTGGCTCATCCCTCCGTTAGATTTAGTCCCTATTAAAAAATAAACCCAAGCGGCCTTACAACTTAATGCACTGACCCTCGAGTTTGGCCTTAGGGCAACCAACAGCTGCACTGAGTCTGACAAATTTGGGGCAAGTACCTACAATATATCTACTAACACAAGTCGTATTGATTACTTTCTGCTGGATTTGAGACTGTGGCCCAAAGTAATTGATATGATAGTAGGTACCACTACGGACAATGATCACAATCCACTTGAGCTCACCCTATCTTCACCTTGGGCCAATGACCCCTGTCACCCAAACATCACACTTAAAATACAACCAGAGAGGTGTACCCCACCAACAATAATAGACAACTTAAATGGGCACACATAGCCATGGACACCGAGAAATTAGATTCTATACACATCGATCTGGAGACTAGCATGAACCAGATGCTCCGATTACTAGAAGCCCGGGGAGATCTGGGAAAGATAGCCCAATGCCACACCAATTGTTTCAGCCAGCTGGCCTTATATTTTAGAACATCGGGACCCATCCAACGTTCCTCCAAGAGCGCTGGGCCGCACCACTCCTGGTTTAATCGAGAGTGCAGGAACTTGAGAACTAAACTGGCTATTGCCATTCGAGCAAACAATATGGCTGCTTTGGGCGAAACTAGGAGGGCTTACAAGGTAGCTTTAAACAAAGCCAAAAAAGAATGGGAAATAGATCGCTGGTCATCAATCAGCGAAGCATGTCGCAAAAATGATACTAAGCGTTTCTGGCTGTTAGTGACCAGGGGTGACGATGCCAGACCCCTGCCACCCAACAATAATGTCTCCATTGATGCCTTGTACTCCTATTTCTCCTCAATATACACTGGAGAGCCCGAGCACACTAATACAACCTTTGAGCCTGAATTTAACTGTCTCCAGACAGATGTTTTTTTTTTCCCTTTCAGATATAAGGTCAAGTATCAAGTCAATTGTCAGATCTAAAGCCCCGGGGCCGGATGCCATTCCTGGGGATGTTTTTCTCAATAATATCAAGAAATGGTCGATTTACCTTCTTACCTTGGCCAAAAGTATTGCAGCAGGCTCCACAATTCCAGCTTCTTGGAGGGGGGCAGAAGTAATTCCGGTGTTCAAGAAGGGTGACCGTTCAATGCCTTCAAATTACAGACCGATTAGCTTGATCGATAGTGCTCAGAAGGTTTTTGCCCGAGCCTTCCTTGCAAAGATTCAAACCTGGATAAGCGACAATAACATTCTGTCCCCTTACCAGGAAGGATTTTGATGGAAAGTAAGCACTATTGACCAAGTTTTTCGCTTTCTGTTATTAGCCTTGAAAACTGTAACTATTGGCCAGGGGAGCTTGTATGTAGCTTTTTTTTATTGATCTGAGATCTGCATTCAACCTCATCCCTAGACACAGACTCTGGTGTGTCTTGAAGGAGATGGGCCTTTCCCCTGACATACTAGCGCTGGTGATCCACCTTCATGAGAACAACTACGCTAGGGTCCGCTGGGGCAGCCAGGGCCAATTGAGTGACCCGATTAGGGTAGACAGGTGGGCCCGCCAGGGTTGTGTGTTGGCTCCCACCCTTTTTTCACTCATTATTAATGGAGTTGTACAGCATCTTGCGATAGACCAGCTGACGCGCCGACTCTGGGGGGGAGACAAGGTGACAACTTTACTCTTTGATTCCTTTTGTACTCTGAGAGGTCTTGAGGTTAATACCTTAAAGACCAAATTCCTAATGCTAAATCCTCATAGATCCTTCAAGGGCAAGCTGCTTCTGGAAAGGACACCTCCTGAGAGAGTAAGCACATTTGATTATTTGGGCGTCACTCTATCTGAAGATTTAACTTGGAAACATCATGTTAAGAAGCGAGACCTCCAACACAGGAAAATCACAGGGGCCCTTATCAAAGAGCATAAAACCTCTTTGAGCAAGCCAATAGCTGCCCCTCTTTGTATTTTGAGCATAAGGCTGTCGGTTCAACTTTATACGGAGCTGAACTCTGGGGATTTGACAAACTGGACGCATTACTTACGACAGAAAATAAATTCTTAAGATCATTATGTTCACTTCCATAGAGCACTCCCCTGCATCCGTTAAGATTAGACATGGGCACAACCTCAAATGTAGAAAAAACCCAGCTAAGGCCCTTACTGTTCTGGTTACCGCTAAAATCCATATGTTGCGGCCCTGGATGAGGTATATGCTCTTGATCTCTTCGGGGAAAACTGGATGGATGAGCAAGGTGAAGTTCATGTTAGACACTATAGGGTTGAAAGGCGCGCGTGGGACATTAAAGACCAGACACTGCTGCTGAATAAAGCCCTAATCAAGAAGCAATGCTGGGATTGGGTGGCACAGTCTTCTACTACCTGTCCAACTTGGGGCTGTTTGACACTGGATTTTATGGAGTTTAAACTGTCAGGCGCCTTCAAGCAATATCTGGAGGCTATCACAATCCCACAGGACAGAAAGCTTTTTATGTAATTTTGGTTTGGCACCCTTCCTGTTAACACCATTACAGTCTCTTTGCACCAATCCCCTACTGCATCACAGCCTTGCCCAGGCTGTGGACTTGAACGTGAGTCAATCAGCCATATTCTTTTTATGTGCCCCAGATACCAGCTAGCAAGAAGTAAGTGGTTGGCTCCTGTTTGCAGGCGGCTTAGCACCCGCTGCCACAGCGAAAACTTGCGCATTTTAAAATCGGACTCAAGTCTTTTAATAGCTTGTGCAGTTGCCAAATTCCTTGGTAGGATTTGGATCATTAGAAGGTCCATGATGAAATCACAGTTATTGTAATTCATTTTAAAGGCCTGTTTTTATACTGTCTCATTTATTCATGTAAATATTTTGGATTTGGTTTGTGTGCTATTATACTACTTTGCCCGCATGGCGGGTCATGCTGTTCTGGTTTACAGTATAGACTCATGTGGTCATAACTTATAATTGTCTTGCAGATCCTTTTAATACTTTTTATCACTGTTTTATCTAGTATGTCTAAGCGATTGTTGATAGATGAGTTTGATATACTGTCTCCGAACGTATACTTTTATTTTTGTTTGCATTACAGACATAACACCACCTGGGCTACCATTATACTATTATCGATCAATGATCTAGAAGGTCTGCGACAGGTCTTTATCAACCTTGCCCCATTATGCTCAATCATTCTGTCGATATGTATGCACTCGCACTTTTTGACCTTACCACTATAGGCTTCAGGTTGTCAATTACTCCGACTTATTGTACCACGCAGTTATCTGCTTTACTCTGGGACTTAGTTGGATAGAGATAGATTTTAACCACTAATTTTTAGTATTCTGCTTTATTCTCCTATCGTACTGTATGCATTTGCACTTTTTGGCTCTTCCACCAGTGTTAGCAGACTACCGATTGTTCCAGTTTTTAAACCATGTAGCAATTAATCATTGTGTTTAAATACATAATTCACTGGTTGTCATATTGTAGGTATTGGCAACCCACAACTGTCGATTTTATATGCCTGCTTTTTTTCCTTTTGTACTGTATGCGTTGCACTTTTGGGGTCGTAATGATCGAAATAAAGCTAAATTAAATAATACCAAAGTGCCGGTGCACATGCCTGATGTGCCCCCGGGGCACTTTCTATAATACAGCCTCAGGTGGAGATATGCGTCAATCGCTGGCTTCTTTTGTGCAATAATTTCTTCTGATGGTGCCCTCCTCCATAAGACTGGCATCGGATTAGATTTGTGTCACAGAGGCTTTTGGGTCTTAGAAGTAACAGCCTTGACTGATGGCCCTTTTATTCTGGTGATAACATGAGTGGAAAAGACCTTAGAGGGTCTTCCAGTGTGAACACTGGTGACAAAAAAAAAGATCTACAAAAGAGGGGGGGGGGGCCGAGAGGACGTGGGCTGGGGCCACCCTCCAAATTCAAAATTATTTATAGAAATAAAGGACCCAACCTTGTCACGCAAGAACATTCTTGTTCCTTCACCTGGGAAAACCTTAGGTTTTTTGTAAAACCCTCACCCACCAGGGTTACCCCTTGATGGCATGCTTCATCATAGGGTCCTTCCCGTTCCTCTATGGAACAGGGCGTGCTGCGACCAAATGGATTACACAGGAGCACTGATTAACACACTATGAGAGGCAGATGTTCCTGCTAGGAAGTAGTGAAATAAAAAGGAAGTATTGTTAAAATTGCCTGGCTAGTGGGTAAATTATTTTATTCTGACCCCTAGTCGGTAAGGTTAAAAAACAGGGAAAGATTAGGGTCACTGGGAATAATGTTCCCACACCCTACTGGTCGACATGTTTCTAGCCTATCCCTCTCGGCTATTCTTCAGGACCTAAGGTATTTCCAAGGTGAAGGAACAAGATTGTACTTGCGTAGATAAGGTTGGACAAAAGAAAAATGACATTTTGGGTTTTGTCTGGACAGTCATGAATATAGGTCTACACTTGTAAAATTTAATTGCATCAAAGTTACTCTTATTTAATTTGGGTTTTTCTGTTACTAAACACCTCCTGGAGGTTCCCAATTGCAGTCTGATTAAACTTCAACCCTGGGTGGGGCTGTATGTTTAAATGTGTTTTACTAAGACAGGTTTAGGAATGAGCAAAGTAAGTATCTCATTTGATAGTCCTGCTACTGCCATCACGTCATTTTATTTTAACTGAAGTCTGTCTGCTCACTATACCCCTTTTGTATCAGTAATACCAAAATCTTTTTATCACTGAGACTGATTTCACTTTCGGCAGAGTCCGTCAACGACAAATTAACAAATTTCCCAGAAACAACCACATAACAGATGCTATAGCAAGCAACTTTAACAGCCAAGTATTTGCTTTTTACTATACATTCTATGCTTGCTTTTCTGTCTCTGTTCATACGTATGGGTTTTTGTAATCCATCATAGGGCAAGAAGCACAGGATGATGACAGCAGTGACTCAGATGCCGAGGATCAAAGTGTAAACCAGGAAACCAAGCCCAAAGAGAGTCAGAGCAATTCTAGTGCCAACTACAGGTCTCGAGTGTCATCCGGAAGGGCAGGGACGTGGTCGGGAGATAGTGGCTCGGATGATTCAAGACGATGGTCAGACCATTTGAGTTTGGATGAAAAGGATGGCTTCATTTTTGTCAACTATTCTGAGGGGAACATTAAAGTACAGTACCCACAACCTCAGAACAGTACCCACGTTAACAGCACGGAACCAAGGAACTACAGTAAACTCAAACTGGGTAAGCAAACTAAGACAACCTGTTTGTAGAGGGATCCTAGCGCATTTTCTAGATTGTTATCTAATGTAAGTTTTAGAAAGCTCATAAATATATGTGTGACTGTCTGGGAAGTTAGCTATTATTCCATTTCAACAAGATTAGCTTTAAATATTGCTGCGCAACCTTCAGGCAAGTGTGACATTATTGGATTCCAGTCATCGGCACAGCAGAAACATATTACAGACAATCCAGGGTCCACATCGATTATTCATAGTTTTTAAACAAACTATTCACAGTTCTAGATTCATTACTATAAAAGTGCACAGCAAGTGTATTTATACCAGCTAATAAACTAAGACATTTAAAAAAAGAATGTTGATTTATTTTCCTTAAACATACAGCATCACTGTGCGCAGCATATATAAAACATATATATTTCAGGTAACCTTTTCCCATATGATTCAATGCGACGTGAATCGGAAATCAGGAACGGACACCTCTTCTCTTGTGCAATTTATTTTATTTTTCTATTTTGCGCTGTGCCGCCAGGACGCGTTTCAGCCAACAAGGACCTTGACCACATGACGCGCTGTAAACACTTCCCCATTTTTAAAGTGCCAGTGCAAAGAATTAACATATACAACAGACTGTCATTTCACGAACCGAGGTTCTATTGCTATTTTAGCAGCAAAATTATATGGTCAGTGCAACAGAAAAGAATAATACATTTGTGCAAAACAGGCTACTGTGGAAATATGCAATTATAAATTGAATAAGAGCAAAGAGTAACATCAAATTCATATTTTCATGGGAAAACAGGGTTATCAATGCCCATACTGCTGACTGGCCCACCTGTCAGTTATAGGTTGCCATTAAAAACCAATAAATGTTAATACACGTATAAAAATTCATTTCAATACATATACAGTTAATATTGGTTTAAAAGCAGTTTAAAAAAATAATTTGTGTAAAATAGATGTATATAAAAACTCATATCCGTATCAATATAATAAATAGGACAAATATACAATACACCATGATTTCAATTACTCATTCCACATCCTTATAATTTCTGTTTGAATACATTTGTCACAGTACTGTTGCAATTGATTATTGGAAATATTTTGCCCATAGTAAGTCTACTGACCAAATGATCAAAAAAATGTTCAGTTGTTTTTCAGTGCTAAAAAGCAAGTGTAATACCCTGTGCATGAACTACTGCTAATCCAACCTGGAATTCAGTAGAACGTGTTGTTAAAAAGTGCATGTGCTTAACATAGATTAAAAGGTTATGGTGAAGTTAACATTAAAACGTTTTTCTTGCTTAGTGACAAGGGTATTCTCGCTAAAGGGAAATTGATTTAGACAGATTATGGAGGTCAAATATTTGTCATATATAGCTTAAATGCTTATATGAGAGGTGTTAAAGGTCTTCAGTCGTGTTAAGACCATGAGGACTTTTACGATCGAGTTATACTTGGTCTCCAGTTTGGTGTGCCTCTCTATCTCCGCCTCTTCTCAATGGTGTTATGGTGTCTATGGCGAAGTATTTTAGTTGAGACGCGTCATTCCCATGCGCCTCACTGAAATGGCGGGCCACTGGATAAGTCGTATCCAAATTTGTTATGGCTCGCAGATCCTGAAGGATCCTCTTGTGGACTTGCTGTTTCGTGCTTCCCATGTACTGCAGTCCACAAGGGCACTCCAGTATGCGGATGGCATACTCCGTTTTGCAAGTGATCAGCTTACTGATCTTGGTGGGTCTTATATCAAAGGCTGTCTGGAACATGGTTTTGTTAATCCCATGTTTGCATGCTTTGCATGTGGAGAATCTTACGAATCCCTTTCTTCCTGAAAGCCACCCTGTATTTGTTGTTAACTCAGGGCTGCTACGGACTAGAAAGTCCCTTGTGAAGGGGGCCTTTCTGTAAGTGATCATTGGTCGGGCTGAAAGTTTAGGACCTAACACTGGGTCACTACTTAAATGCCAATTGCTTGTGATGATCTTACTCAGACTGTCCTTTTGTTTATTAAAGTAGGTCTGGGACCACTCTTGTCTACTGATGAATCTTTCTTAGTACTATATTTCCTAGTTTTACGAGATGGTTTAGACAAGAGGTTCCTCTCTAGATAAATTCCTAGTCTTTTTTATGGCATTGTCTATTGTTTTCTCAGTATAGCCTCTCTCCAAAAAGCATTGTTTGCTAGCTAGTTGTGCCTCTAATAGGTCTTTCTCAGAGCTGCAAATGTGACGAATCCGAAGCATTTCTCCATATGGAATACTGCATATGGTGTGTTTAGGATGGAAGCTTGTAGAATGGAGTGTCGTATTGCCTGCAGTGGGCTTGCCATGCAATTTGGTATGTAGTTGATTTTGTGCCACATACATCTCGACATCCAAAAAGCAGATTGTCTCTTTACTTATGTTACAAGTAAAATGTAAGTTCACCTCATTGACATTGATTGGCTCAATAAAATCATCTGCGCTCTGTTCAGACCCCCGCCAAATGACAAATAAGTCATCGATATATCGAATCCAAACAACTACATTCTCAACTATTGTGGCAGCATACTTGATGTTGAGCACTAACTCCTCCCACCACCCCATATGGAGGCAAGCGTAACTAGGAGAAAAGCTCGTCCCCATAGCCACCCCCCTTATTTGTTGGTATAGTTGTTGGTAAAATAAGAAGTAGTTGTTGTTGAGACAAAATTGAATCAAACTCATTATCATCTTGTTGTGTTGATGATACTCTGTCTGCTGCTGAAAAAGTGATCAACAGCACGTAGCCCATCTCTGTGATGTATAGATGTGTACAGGTTTGATACATCCAAAGATAATAACACATAATCATTTTGCCCGCTGATATTCTGTATCTTTTTTAAAAAGTCTGTTGTATCTTGTATGTAAGGTGGCAAAGATTTTACATGGCTTTGTAAAAAAAAGTAATTGATGATTGGCCTGCCTGGAGGATTGTTTAAGTTCTTGTGGACCTTTGGCATAAAATATATAACTGGTGTTTTAGATAGTCAATTGTCATATATTTATACTCAACCGGATTGACCAGGCCCACACTTTTCCAGGCAAGAAGTTTGGTGTGCAAGTCCTGTTGAGCAGCTAGCATTGTTTGTTTGGTACTCGGTCTGTAACAGCTTCTGTCGTTAAGTTGCGACATGGCTTCTTTTAGATATTGCTGTTTTGGTCAGATCACAACATTGCCCCCTTTATCTGAGTTGCAAACGACGATGGTGTCATTGTCACATAATTTGCTGATCAGCTGATAATATTTTTGTTGGTTAATGTTATATTTTTTCTTGCTAGCTTTCGTTATTCAGTTGAGTTTTTTCACTTCAGCAGTTATGGTCTCACTGAATGTATCTATCGTATCCCGTATAAATGTATACACATATGCATATACAAACAAAACTCCTCGTTGACTCAAAAAGGACGAAACCGGCACTCCGTTGGTTTTTACTCTGGCTTGTTTATTCTTACATGTGTGTTATCGTCTATACGTTTCGGCTGCCACCCGCACCCTTGTTCACGACAACAAGCTACTTTTGCTTTTCCATTTGAATGCTTACTTCCTTGAAGAAATACTAATAGAAAGAGGACCATTTTATTGCTATTCCTAGCAAGAGACGTAAGGTAAATAGTAACGCCATTTTGGAACATGCATTTATGCACTAATTTAGAATTATTTTCAGTCCCAACAACACTTGGTCACTAATTATTAAACTGTTATAGATCACATTCAGTTGGAAAGTTCCATTAATATGACATTTATAGTTCTAAGTACAGTTTCTTGTACAAACATTTTCATTTGTCTCATAATCGGACAGTTCCTGATGGTGAACAACATGTTCAATTTTGGATTATAAAGTGCGTACGTGCATATCGTTCCATAGCTGACATTTCCTACTCAAGTTTTTTTAACGGACCTTACAGTACTTCTTATTTATGTTTAAAAATATATATTACGTGTCCATTATCTAAAGAGAACTGCTGCATTGAGTTCCTAGTTCAGTCCCCAAAGCTGCCATGTCAATGCGGTTTACGTTGCCACAATCTGCAAAGCAGCATTCGTGCCATGTTAAAATTTCTCACATAGATCAACTCCTCAATGAGTCCATAAGGAATTAATCCACAATGGAAACATGGACATTTTAACATTGCAGGAATACTGCCCTGCAGATTGTGGTAAAGTAAACTGCATTGACATGGCGGCTTTGGGGACTGAACTAGGAACTCAATGCAGCAGTTCTCATTCTACTTCTAATTTTACCATCAACATTTGTCCAATGACAATGTATGTTCAATCTTTAAAATTCACCTGGGCTGCGACAAAATGAATGCTGCAAGTTTGAAAATGGCTAGCGCCGAAATTGGTCACTTGCTAAATTAATGATGAAAATTGGATTCCTGTAAGTGTTTTGAACCCCTTTGGGACTGTTTTGGATACTTACCGTGGTTCCACCTCCACGTAACAGTAGCACCCAAAGTTGAGTTCGGCAAGGCATTTAATAATGGACTTTGGAACGGAATTATGCCTAGTCTTGTGCCTTTGTTGGCATGTTATGTTATATAAGCTTATAAAGCGCACAGCCGCCCCAGCAACAGTGTGTCCTGGCTTTGACAGCAGAAAAAAGCCACAGAAGGGAGCTAGGGCTTACAGCGGAGGGAAGAGATGGGTTTTAATTGCCTTCCGGAAGGCCAGATAGTTGGTCAGACAGCGAATCTGTAAGGGAAGGGAATTACAATAATTTGTTTTTATGTCATCGTGCAAAGGCCCTTTTTAAAAGGGAGGTGGCGTGCATCCATCTTGCTCCATTCAAGTGTGTTGTGCTTCAAAAAATGTGAGAGGTGTGTACAATTACAGTAAGAAAAATGTAATATTCTTTAATGCTCTTCTTAGTACAAAATGATGTGTGGTGCAAATGGTTGATAGAGGAAAAATAAAACTCTATTGAAAGTGCTATATGATCTTTCGCAGTGTTGAGAATGAGTGATATATCCCTGTATGTGTAACCTGAAATAGTCTGTCAGTGAATGGGTCAATCCGGAATCGAAGAAATTTGATGAAGGTGTTTGTGCAATTTCACGTCCTTATGGTTCCTGTGTAAACCACTGTATATTCATTTTGTGTATTTGGACAATCTAAGTATTTATTTTGAATCTTTTTTCGTCTTTTCATTTGAAGGCTATAGATGGGAGAGACAGTTAGTATTCAGAAGCAAACTAACTATGCATACAGCATTTGATCGTAAAGACAATGCTCATCCAGCAGAGATAACGGCATTGGGAATCTCAAAGTGAGTATTGTGGGGGCGGCATATGTTCAGCGGGTGTGTTACATTTTGCATGTGATCAAATACTTAACCCTGAAAAACATGTCCGCTCAGATTTCTTCATGGTTATTGCTGAAGGTCAGTAGTTCTGTCTCAGTGATTGCTGTTATGGATTCGGTAAAAAAACACAGTTCACCTGGGTGTAAAAGCATTGTCAGTCATTATTTTTCAGATACCTAGGTTTGAGCTATCTGGCTCGTGGTGCACTTTTTATAAGAAGCTGCTAACTTTTATTGTCTTTTATTTTACTAGCTCTCCCCCTTGATGCTGATTTGCAGCAAATAATTTACCAGGTTTTATTCCACTAGCCTGATGAGGGAATCCTTCCAGTAAAATCATCCAAATAATTCCACATTTAAATGCAATAATGAGAAGATTGTATGTCTGATCCCTCTGGGCCACGGTTCTGGTCGTATTTCGAGCATTTGAGAATTGATGTCTTTTTGGACTTCTTCAATGAAGTACAGCTTGAATCTGGTACTACAGTAAGCATTAGACCCAAATCTGGGTCCGCAACCACATTTTGGCATGTTACTGAGAAAAACAAAGTGGTCAGTGGGGTTGTTAAATTACTCTCTTCTACTGATAATTACTAAGGTCCATATTGTAGTCAACTATTTTTTCCTCACTGTGTTTTTACATATGATTACCAATCTTAAGTAAATCCGCCTTGGTCCTGTTCCATTAAGAACAGATAGGCTACATTGCCTGGCCATCTTGTCTGCCCAAGAATCGAAAAAACGCACATACCCAGATGCAGATCCATCCCATGTTCTTCCATAAAGCTCAAACGGTACCTCACTGAAGAGGCCCAAAATGGTCAAAATGGTCATGGACTGCCTTTGTTGTTGTTTAGTGGTTATGTTGTCTGACAGTTCAGGACCAAGGTTCATGTGCATGAGGTTGGTCCCTCAGTGTGCTGGTACTGTGAGCAAGCCGCCAGTGGACTGAAACACGTCTTCTTGGTAACGTTAAAGCATTTTACCCATCACGGCTTGTTTTTGTACGTCAACAATACAGGTCATGATACACACCATAATTGCATACAAAATGTTGATACTTGTTCTAGGAACACTAGAGTTGGGGGTGCTGAAGAAATATGGGAGTATGTGGTATTCGATAGACACTTAAAGTGGAGAATGGGAGTGGTGGGAATAAGAGATGGGTGAACAGTCCCACCTATGATATTTGTGAAGTTTAATTAAAGATGAAACACAAGCGTGTTTGTTACATTTGGTAGAAATGTGCCAGGGGCCAATGTAAATTCCTAATTTACTCAGTCAACCTGTCCTAGATGTTCTGAAAATGTTTGAAATTACAGTAGGTAAATACTGTAACTGGGTTTGAAAGGTATCTTTATCCACATACATATCACCCTTGACCATAAGTCCAATTCTTATGTGTTCCACATTCTTGCTGATGTTATAATGGCCATACATCTAGCTATGTTCATTATGCATTGCTTTCAGAAAAAGTATTAAAAAAAATTAATAGGTGGATAGAGGAGGAACCTCTTATGTCCTTGTACCTTTTGGAAAAGCTGTTTCATGGAACACTCTTTGAGAAGCCCATAGACCCAAAACTGTCATTGCAAATACCCATTGCACTGTTCCTGGGAATGGATTGCATTACCTGTCAAAAACATAAGAAAGGAACAATATTTATCCAGCATGTAAACCACATTCTCTTACACTTCTACCATCAAGCGTGGAAATTTGTTTTTGTTCGAAGAAGAGGTTTGGGCTTCGAGGTAACTCGTGATGCCTCCCTTGAATCTCGCAATGAACCATGACAGACTCTACCCTAGATATTTTTTTTCCCTCCATAAGGTTTGGGCATATGTTCAAGTGATCTGGGTCCATTGTAATACAGACGATGAGAAACTCTCTATCTTTGACATCAAGACACCTTTGTGCTATCGTTAACAATTACAGCAGCTGCCGTATGCCTGTCAACTGCTTTGGAGCAGAATCTGGTCAAAAGAAATGAGGCAAGGTCGTACAAGAATGACTTGTGGGTGGAAGGTATGGAGATTATGCCTTTTAAGTTGTACCCCAAATGCAATAAGCCATGCTGAGAATAGTAGCAGGTCTGGTACCCCTGTCTTTCAAGGGACTACAACAAGTCTTCTTTTTATACTTGTAAAGCCTTTTAATGCAAGAAAATCATCCATCACTGAAGGAATTGATGGTGGGCATATTATAGGATGCAGCACCAAGGCTCCCCTAAGCCACCGTTCAGACAGGACATTGAGGAAGTTGAAGGGACTTTTCCACTCGGAGGATCTTCCCTCCGGAGTTCAACCTTGAATTGAGGCTTGGCTCCATGGAAAGGAACGTCATGAGAGAGCCATGTCTCAGTCGCAGAACTGCCTCCAGAGAGGCCTTGGCAATGGGTTCCCGAGGCACCTAGAACCAGAAAGGCCTCTGTGATGCTAGAAATCCCAGAGTCTGTGACTCAGCGCAGAGAATCTCAGCCTCTACACTAAGAGTTTGCTCAGCCCCTCCCTGAAACAAAATAGATTCTGAAGGCACCCTCAGTGCCGGTACCAAGCTTAATTCTAAGTGATTCCCATTAGACTGCAGACTGAGAGGGTCAAATGCATGTACAGCAGAGGCGGAATTACACTGATAGGGTCATCGGCCACATCCTTGCATCCCCTTCATCATCAGATGAGACATGCCAAAAAACATTATCTTACCTTCCAAGACTCAGTTTCAAAAGAAACTTGAGTCTTGCCTGTTCCCAAGAAAAAGCATATTGAACCCACACCAGCATCATCTGCACTTTTACTGTCCCCATAACAGTGCATCCACACAGACTGAGACCAGGAACCCACAGAAGACCAACCAGTTCCCTATGGTGAGACTAACTCCCAATGACAGGGACAACTCTTGGCCCGAATATGAGGTGAAACTTCCAGATGGTGCATCCTTAGAGCCATATCCCATAAAACCCTCCCCACCAGATGAGACAAATATATATCATGGTGTCATAAAAACAGGCTGCAGACCACCCTATAGTGAAACCCCATATGAAGGAAGAGGAACTCCACTTCCTCATTGAGACTTCTCAGAAACGGAGCTTTCCAATGTGGAGCCAAAGCCTTCAGAGGAGCCTTCAGCGGCCCACTGAAAATAAGCGTTGTCACAACCCAGATGGAAAATTAGTATAAGGCGGCCCAAATTATCCCATATCCAATTTCACCCATGTCACACATCTGTCCTTTGTCATACCCATGGCACAGAATAGGATGTTTACTCAAGCCACCAGTGATAATGCCTCCACCGGAATAACAAGATCAATGGTGCTGGCAAGCGGGTGGCTGCCACACAATGCACTTCACTAAATCTGTCAGCCTACTCTCCAGGTACAGGATGACAATGATTCTTTTTCAAGTGGCTCAAGCAGTGAGAGTATGAAATTTATGCAACGAGGCAGGGGCCGAAATAGATCTTATCACTATCAACCCAATTGGCAACCGCCTCCGAATTTAGGTGGCCTAGGTTATCACAACCATTTTCAACATCCACAATTCCCGATGATGGGTTGGAATCCTGGCTTTATACGGCCACCTCCCTTTCCACAAAACTCTTTTCGCCCTCCTTTTCAAGACAGAGGCCGGCGGGGAAGAGGGAGGAGGAGAGGAAACAACCAAGTGCATTGGGAACAGGAGGAAGGAGTAGGGAATTATACACGCAGCAAGGTGGGGACCAGCAACCAGAGAGTCTAGTTACTAATTTGTCCTCACTTGTCTTAACCCGGACTGAAAAAGAGATACTTGAGAAGGGACTAGGTTTTGTCCCTACTGCAAGATTTGATTGCTTTCGCTTGCATTGTGAACTCTCTGAGTTCTTCAGGAAATTAAAATTGAAATTCTTTTTCGAAAATAGCAAATCTGATGTCCTTGTAGATCATCCTAGTGACACTGGTGTACGACTGAAATCGACTTTTACACCCCCTCCACACCTAATTCCAGCTGAAATAACTGCGTTTGAGCAGGCTGTTTTTAATGATGTGGAATCCTTCCAGGACAAAGGAGTTTACAAGAATATGAGCTCGGCAGAATTCCGGGCTTTACAGTCATTACATCAAAATTCTTCTATTGTAATCAAACCAGCAGACAAGGGGGGAGGGATTGTGATACAGAATGCTATTGATTATGATCTGGAATGTAGGCGTCTCTTGAACAATTCCAAAAATTACATCCCTCTTTCTACTGATCCCTCTCCTCATCTAAAGGCGACTATATGTTATCTGGTGGAACATGCAGAGTCTAGTGGATATATTACCAAACATGAGTCTGATTACCTGACTAAAGGATTGGGTATAATTCCTTATTTTTACACCTTGCCTAAGATGCATCAAAACAAGTTACCTCCTCCAGGCTGCCCAATAGTCTCAGGTATAGGGTCGCTGTTAGAACCCCTTTCCACCTACTGTGACTTCTTCTTAAAACCACTGATTCAAAACACCTCTACCTACTTAAGAGACACTAAGAGCTTCTTGGCATTATTACAAGATTTGAGGGTTAACAATCACACTACCATCCTTGTATCACTGGACATCGAGAGTTTGTATACAAACATTCCCCAAGACGATACCATCAAAGTCATTGGGGAAGCTTTGGACTCAGAGCCATGGGTTTTCAAAAGACCTAAACAATTTGTTGTTGAATGTGCGACTCTGGCACTTAAGAAATATTTCTTTGAATATCAGGGTTCATTGTACCTCCAGTCCACAGGCACTTCGATGGGTAGCACTTTTGCACCGAGTGTGGCGGGGCTCTATGTTTATGATTTTGAGCGTAAGCACATTTTGAGCTCGTCCAACCCTTTTTCTGTGTATCTCTCTTTTTGGAAGAGGTATATAGATGATATTTTTATCATCTGGGAAGGGCCTGAGGATATTCTCCTTGAGTTTTTCAGTTGGATCAATACCTGTGACTCCAATTTGTCATTTACCCATACCTATGATAAAGAAGAGATGGTGTTTTTGGATGTAGTTGTCACCAAGATGGAAGGGATGTTACTGACTAAAACACATTATAAACCCACTTCTAAGAACAACTTGTTGACGTTCTCTAGTTTTCATCCACGACCATTGCGGGAAAATTTACAGTATGGTCAATTCTTACGCATTCGACGCAATTGTAGTAAGGTTGAGGACTTCAGGACACAATCCAAAGATCTGACTCTCAAACTGAGACAGAGGGGTTACCCTGAAAATATTTTGACAGCTAGTTGTAAAAGGGTTAGGAATCAACCTAGGGATATCCTTCTACAGACCGCTGTCAAGGAAATGACGGATATACCTCTGACATGTGTCACTACTTACAATATTGCATCGAATACCATCTCAAAATCTGTCAAAAAACATTGGAGGATCCTTACAAGTAATAAGTTGAAGTGGGAAAAGCCTCTTTTTTCATATAAAAGGGCTAAGAGTATCAAGGACTCTCTGGTCCACACAAGACCCAGGAATACTCAGAGGGAGGGTGATCCTTCTGTCCTTAATGCTTGGGGTCTTCCACCAGTTTCGGGACATTTTCCGTGTGGGTCATGTAGTGTTTGCCATCTGACTACACCCACTAAGACATTGTCTTTGGAAGGGGATAAAATCTGGACGCAACGGGGTCACACCAATTGTAACACCTCTGATGTAGTGTATTTGTCACTTGTCCGTGTCGTTTACAGTATGTAGGGATGACCACACGGAAGATCAAACAGCGTATAGGTGAACATCGCAGTAACATTCAATGTAAAAGAAATACAACGAAACTGACTGAACATTTCCTGCGTTTGAATCATACTGTGGATGATCTACATTGGACGATTATTGAGCAAATTAAACCAGGGCTCAATTCCCCCAATGTCAACACATTTAGTGGGGCTGAACGACAACATTCCGTGGGGTACAGTGATGAGGCGCAGTAATTAGTGTTTCTTCATACACTACGTAACTCCTTACTAATATAGTGTCGCTAGAGTCTTTTTGAATCATGAATGAATACTCTCTATGCACTAGTACATGACCTTTTCGTGCAGCAGTACCTGTACTAATTAAGCTTGTCCTCTCCTTTTCCTGTAGACATTTTTTGATTGTTAATAATGTCGAGGGTTTTTGTTCTGCAATGACTTCATTAAGAGACCTGCTAATGTTACAGGTTTACTTTGTTTAACGGTTCAATTTATATTTCCGATGTTGATTTGTGATGCAGTTACGCTTGTTTTGACACTTTAAAACTGACAAATGTATCTGCAAGGTTTTAAATAAAGCTTGATAGTAGGCGACAGATTTTCAAGGTTAGCGTTCTAGCTCGAGTCTCGAGACGGCAAGGGCAGTCCCTCCTCGATTTTCGATTTTTGATGATGAGCATGACTGCCGGTCACGTGACTCTGGTAGCAGTTCGCCGTGATTGGTGGATATCTCCAATCAGTTGGCCGCCTCTTTTTACTTAAACACGGATGTGTCGGTCCGAAAACGATTCCAGGCACGAGGGGAGTATATAGGTTGATTTTCCTGGCAGGGGACTTGGACGAAGTGAGTACTGCTTGTAATGCTGCTGTGTTTTCAGCGGTCTTTCTTTCTTATAAATAGCGGGTTGATGAACTCACGATTAATCTTCCCGTATTTTTCCAATTGCAGTTGTTCTGTAGTCCCGCCACCCACTCGCTTGCCTAAGGAGCGTATACGTTCATAAATACACGTAAGCCCTGTTTGTTCTTCCAATTTTGTTGCTCGCTCTTTGTGGGAGTATGCACCGTTTGTTTATGGCGCTTTCTCAACTCAGGCTATGGACCAGTATTTGATCTATAAGTAGACTTGTTTTATCACCTGGTATTTAATTAATGTTAGAAATGAGTAACGCATTCGTTTCTACTGATGATTCATTAAGATGAACTTGCAATGTTTGTTTTTCGAGTAGTGATTTCATCCAAAGACAGTGAGACATGCAATTATGTCACTGTTGATTTATACTTGACAATTTTGTCAGAATTTGCATGTGTGCCTTTTTTTACGTCTCTTCGAAGGTTTGAGATGTATATACTACACAATGAACTGATATGTATAATGCACACATGTACTACACATTGATGTTGTTTTTTTACACACACTTAAAGGCTTTTTGGGAAATTCTCGAAGGCCACTGCAGAACCGTGAGTCAATTCGGTCTTGTTTCTTCACCTGAGGTTAGGGTAAGCCTTAGTGAGCTTATACCGCCAAGGTGATTTGTACGTTTGATAGGTCCTGAAGAAAGCTTCGAGCAGTGACGAATAGAAGCTGAAACATGTCGACCAAACTGACAAACAAATAGGATATACCTGACCAATTTACGTCAGTGGATAACGTCCTTTTGTACACCTGTTTTTAAATAGTGCCAGGTTCGTCGCCATTAAAATTGTTTTTGGACGAATCCTGTGTACTTTTTAATTCAGACCTTTTTTTGTACACTCACCACGTTTAAATTGTTTTCACTGGTCTGATATTTGCGCTCCATATAATTAAAACATTGAAGCACACCAGAGGTGCATTAGGCACCTCTGGTGGAACCCTATGATGAAGCATGTCAGCAACCAGGTTGGTGAGTGAGGGTTCTTTATACATATCAGATTGATTTGCTTAGGGCACATAATTATACTAAGATTTCCGTAGCCTCGCTTGGAATTCTTACTTCTTTTGTCTTTATATACACTCTTTTGTTGTTTGATTTATGATATAGGGGGATTAAGAGTTTGTCTCAACCCTCTCTCTCTTGTTGTTCATATTGTTACTCTCCAGGTATGACAGACACCAGTGGAGGAGATAGAGGCACTCATAAAGCACCTTCCAGTAACATACAGAAAAAGAGGGAAAGAAATTATTCAAGAAAGAAAGACAGCTTTAAACACCGACATCAGTTGCATACTAGATGCTGCTGATATGGCCTCGGGGGACACCATCACCATTGTCGTCCTCTGTTGATATGCCTGGATGAGAACACCTGACTTCCTACTGGAAGTCTTGCACCACCTCCTCATCCTAACCTTTGACATAGAACATCTCTTCGGCCCATAGGTGGGTTTTTACCTAGAGAAAATGAGAAATGGGGCCCGTAAATGATGAAGGCCATGCAGCACAACAGACACTGTCACAACAGACTAGGTATTGCTGCCAACAGACATATCTGAAAAACACAGCCCATTAAAACATACGCCACAGGTAGATTTCTGGGTAATCCTTGAAGCACTCAAAAAAAAAGGGCTACTCAGCCTCAAAGCATTTCATGAACCCGCTCCTTCCCACTGAACACCTGTCGGGCAATGCCAAAGGCCATGTGCAGCAGGGGTTAAAAGTGCATCTTAATAAAAAACAATGACATTCATTGAAAAAATATAGTCAAAAACAGTTATGTTTATTGCTCAAACATGCAGAATTACTGCAGTTCATCAGGTATAAATACATAACACCCAACGCACTGCATAACTCATTGTAGCCCTCTCTCTACAAACCAATCAGTACAGATTCACAAAAGCAACTAACTCTGAACAACATGGCGGACAAGCATGAGTTATATCCTGTGTTGTGTATGTTCATAAATATAACCGGTGAACTTCAGTGGTATTACGTGTTTGAGCCCGAAACATAACTTTTCAGTAAATACAAATTTTATATACATTTATTTTTGTATAACTGTATAGATTTAAAAAAAACACTTACTATCCAAGATGTAAACTAAAGGTATTCCTGATTGAATAACTTCCAGTGTAAAGGTACTCTGTTTATACTTAGTCTGACATTGCAAATACAAGAATGGGAGATCAACGCTAAGGGTTACCAACATTACTTCCACCGCTGGCGAACATCATTGGGTGATCTCTTTGCCATGCACAAGAACACAAAATGCCAAAGCTTCACCTCCAAATAGCCACAGTCCATGAGCAATGTTCTATGGATGAATTTTAAATTGACATTTGTGTATGCTTCATCACCACCTCTGATACCATTTGTAATAATGAAAATGCAACTGGCACCATAAGGCTCATGTTGATAGCACTTATTTGTGCGAGCGAGCCCTGGTACTCACTGCTACTGGAAATGTTAATACACCCCAGGAAAAGCTACCTTTGTGCCCAGACGTTTCTCACATCGCATACAGCATCCCAAACTCCGGACACTGAATCTTGTGATTTGCGATCTTAGAGTTTGGGTAGCTTCATCTTCCAGAAGCATGCATGTACATTCTTAATGAGGCCTGCAAGCCCAACACCAGGAATTGCTACGAGGCCAAATGGAAAAGATGGGCCCACTACTGCACCTGTCCCTTAATGCAAGTCTTTATAACTTGCTGCACCTATTAAAAAGGTAGGCTGCTGCTATAAAGGTTTACCTGAAGAATAGTCAACACCATTTGACATTCAAAATACCTGTTAAGGCATTAATGGAAGGCCTTAGAACAGTAATCCCTTCAGAACTCCCCCAGTCCTTTATGGTATCTCTTCCCAGCTCATGAGCCAACCATTTGTGTTGTTACATTTCTACCCACTGCAGTTCCTGTCATAGAAGGTAGCCTTCCTCACGGCAATCACATGGTCTTCTGTCCACATATTCACTAAGCATGACTGCATGTACATTCTTGCCCGACAAGAGGCAAAGTTGGGCAATCTGTGCTTAAAACACTCTTCCAAATTTCTTCCTTGGCGGCTCGCAAACCACCAATATAGGGGTGGGTACTGCTTTATAGCCTGTGCAGAGCATATTAGCTGCAGTATCTCATGCTGCAAATGGAAGTGTAACTCAACTGTTAAAATCTGTTTGCAGCCTATAGTGCATTAGATTCACATGCACCATCCTACCTCCTTTTGTACAAGCTTGCAGTATAACATTTGTCAAGATTGCTTTTTTAAAATGCCTACTCATCCACCAATACACACAGACAATACAGCTTCACATCTGTACACCTACTGAAATGTACTAATGGAGGAAAAACACAATCCAAGGTGGCGCCCATGTTGTGGTCCTTTGTGGGTTTTGCGAGAGATGCCACGAGTCACCTTCAAACCGGAACCTCTTCTTTAAACAAAAACAATGTGCAAAGTCAGTGCCCAACACTACATGGTAGGACTGTGAACAGGATGTGAACTAAAGTAAGTTTACTAATTTCCTCCTTTAAAAAATGCATATCAACAAGCATTTGTAACAAGAACTATTGGGTTGCAGTGCTTTAATTCATGCACCAGATTGTTGCCTGTGACCCGTGTACAATAGGCAACCTGTCAATGTAAAAAGGGACACTGATTTTAAAAGAATATGAAGCCTATCGGAGACAATTTTAAACAGCAGTTCACATAAATTATTTGTAAAAACTAGTAGTAAGTACACTTCCACAAGCTTTTTCTAGTGAGTCATAATTTAGACATGTTTCAGGGAAGCAGCGGAGGCTCCTCTGTTATGGTGGAGGAGCGTACCCCGCCTGCTGCAAGCGCAGCAAGCACACACATTAATAAAGTGGTAATAAGTGCCATTTTATTATAATGTGTCCCAGGCTCGCAGTGTTACAGCACGAGGGTAGGGGCAGGGCTGATTAGTGCAATTGCACTATTAAAGCAGCCCGTGCCAGTGCGCGCATGTCAGATTGGCCAACTATCTAGAGCCAGCCAATCTGACATGCACACTTCAGAGCTAGCAATCCCAGGGCTTGAGAAACAGCCAAGGGATTGCAGCCGCAGGCCCCCAGCTTAAGAATTAATGCTAGGTTAGCCTGCTCCAACCAATGGTTGGTTTCATTTTCCACAAGGGAGGAAGTCCTACCCTTTCTTCCGGACTGCCCCTAGTTACCGCCTAGGAGAGCAGAGAGCCCTCAACGAGACCCTGCGTGCCAGCGCAACAAATATGGTGAGTTTTTGGGCATTTCGCCTCACCATATTTTAATGTTGCTGGCTGCTACTGCTTAGAAGCAGAACGTTTTATGAGCCCTATTGAGAAATAGAGTGTGTATGTTTAATAAACCTTACTAATACTTGATTTACATTTGCCTATTGATGAAAACTGTGCTTAATCTAGATTTGTTTATAAAGACCTTACAACGGAAAGCCTGTTTCATTCCCATGCACCTTAAGGGGCTCAATTAATACTGGCCAGGAAGGAGATGTGGGGTGGGACATGCAGACGTGCTGTAGACACATTTTTGTATTCTAGCAAACAACATATTATTATGGTGCTGATAGGAAGCCATTAGAATGATTTCCTGATTCTGAATCCAGGTATTCATTGCTTCAACATAGTAACAGCGGGAAACGATTGATATTCCCCACTGGTGCTACTTCATAGGTGCAAGCACTCTCTTCTGTCAGCCGCAGCATTTCTACTGTCCCGTACTAATAGGAAAACACATGCTGCCAGCTCTCTGCTCTCATTGTGAGAGCAATGATTACAGCTTTGGGCAGGGAGGAAATACACATAGGGTGTATATTTTTGCATGTAGGGAAAAAGTGAGTGGAAGGAATGCACAGATTGAGGTGTGGGAGAGTGGCAGGACACCAAGTAGGGAATATTTTGGGGAGTCCTGGAGTTGCCTGGTAAGTCACTCCTTTGGTGGTCGATGCGTGGCCTTCCCCAACTTTACCGCATACCCAGCGGTGCCTCTGACTCGCCTCCTATTCCTTGGATCTCTGAGTCAGAGTAAGAATATGGGCCGTGCCTTCCAGTATTTTTCGGCTCCGGGGCGACTCTGGCTCAGATGAGGGAATACTATCTCTCCCTTCATGCCTGTGCTGCACTTCTTAGCCCCGGGGAGATTGATTAAGCCTCAACTGACTCCAAACAAGCGGGTCCTGCCTTAGTGTCAGCAGGGCCCTCTGAATACGTGATCGATTCAGTCTTGACTACAGTGCACAGTCCTTTGGTGTTCCCACCTGTGACGCCTGTGATGGATTTGCCGGTACCGAGTTGTCGCCTTCTAGGTGCTGATCGGGAACGGCGTCGATGGATCAGTCCTCTTCAGGCTACCTTCCTCCGCTTTCATAGGAGGCCCCTGCTATTTTTTTCCTTTTCACATCGCTATTTTGATGATGTGGGTGATCATGTGACACAGCCTCCTCCAGAGATTCATTGGGTTTCTGCCCTTAGTGATGCTAGTGTCCTTGATTATTCCCCATCCGTTGGCCTGTTTTTACCTCCTCGCTTCGAAGGCGAGCTCTGCTTTTTCTCAGCTTTTGAGACGAGTTGACATAGTTCTGGGACTGTAGCTGCATTCTGTGGAAGTAGCCATTGATCCTATACTTGGGATGCTCTAACAGTGCCAGCTGAGTACTGAGTCTGTGCTTCCCTTCAGAACAACCCTCTTTGATATTCTGTTGGGCACTTGGGCTAAACCTGTTACAAGGGCCTCAGTGGACCAGTTTATAACTTATTGGCACCATCCAGGCCTTGGAGACTGGCTCAGCCTTTCCGATCTGCCTACTCCGCACAGTTTTGTGGTTCAGGCTGCTGCAGCCTCCCCCAAAATCCCTCCAGACAGGTTTTGATGCTTTGCGTCGATCTACCATTTCTGATACCAGCTCTGCCTTAAAGTCCCTTAAAACAGCTTGTGTTTTGGATCATGTGCTTTGAGATTCATTCTTGCACCTTCTCCGCTCCATCCCTGATGACTCTCAGGACAATCTTTCTCAGCTGATCCAGGATGGTCGTCACTCGCTACATTACTGATTCGTTGTGGCATGGATACCACAGATTCTGTCGGAGGGACCATGGCTCTTTCAGTGGCTCTTCTCCGCCATGTCTGGCTATGAACCTCTGGTTTTTCTGAGGCTGTTCAATCCGCTTTGGTGGACATGTCTTTCAACGGTCAATATCTGTTTGGCTCTCAACTGACTCCACTTTACATCTCCCCCCATTGTACTTGCTCAGGCTGGAAATGGTCTCCTGTATTCCCTTCTGTATAGACTGTTATGTGGCTGTGCCATTTGGCTTCTTCTTTTCACTTGTCCTTCCATGTACAGTCCGTGTGGTGTCCTGCCCCGGAAGGGAATTTTCTTTCTGTGATTTGTCCAGGTTGTCTTCCCGGGTTGATCTCTGGGTCGCGTCTTATTTTCTTACCCTATTAGTATCTATGCTGGTAGCTCCACGGTCTTCCTTGCTTTCTAACCCGGTTCTGATTAGGGTGTTTTCATAGTTTTGTGAGGATGCACTGTTGCCTTGCTCACAGTCCGACAGGGTACTTAGTTTCTATGCCTTGAAGGCATTCTTCAATATGTTTCAGATGCCGTCGTACCCTGTATAGGGGTACTCCACTTGCTGTCCTTGCAGCAGATGGTGCACAGGGGTTCTGCTTGAGTGTTTTTCGGCACTGGTCGAGGGGGTGGGGGGTCTTCCCTTCCATTCTATTGGTGCCCTTATTTCCTAGAGGATTCAAGGGAAGGGAAATGGTTCTTGGCCTACAGTTCTTTGTGTGGGTCCGCCCTCAGTGTTGTTCTTTCTTTCTCTCTTCAGGCATTTGTGCTTGTTGTGCTAGTTGTCTCAATTAATGGGTGAGTGGGACTCGTGCCCGCCTTTTTTTCTCTCTTGGGTTCCTTGTGGCCATCCCTTGTCCATAACTTGGAATGCCTGGCCAGTTCAGTGACCCTTGCAAGGACTGTTTTTCCTGTGCTTATGCCTTGCACAAAGCTGTGGTTGCTTCACATTTTTTATTGGAGCCGTTCCCATGACACCTCCTTGGCTGACCCAAATATTCGTCACTGACCTGGCTGTTCTTCAGGTGTGCCTTCTGCCCTATTTGACTGTATATGGCAAATGTTCCTCTTCCGTCCTTCTCGGACATAGGTTCCTTGTCTGTCCACTTCGGGGTGGATCATACTGAGGTTTGTGGTCCCTTAGGATTCTTTCTGGGGAATTTCCTCCACTTCTTGCGAGCGCGGTTGAAGTTCTCACCCCTTAGGGGCTCATCTTCCTTTTGCTAATAGGCTACCAAGAATGATCTTGGGTGTCATCAGGATCCTCACCCACATTGTTTCTTGGCTTGTTGGCCAGGCACTGGTTGTCCCATGCTTAAGAGGACTTTCCTTTGCTTCTGGACTTCCTGGATTGTGGGCACTGCCTCACTATCTGTCCTTTTCTTCTTTACATTGGCCCTTTGGTTGGACTTTCATTTGTGGCAATGGTGTTCCTATATTCATTTCTTTTACGCCACAGCCTATTTGTCTGCATAGACCTCCCAGGTGTTGGCCCCGTCCACCTCCGCACCTTTTTCCAGTCCTCCATTGTAGTCTTTATTTCTCTATCGTAGTGTAGTTGGTTCTCCCCTGCAGTTGTCATTTCAAAGGTCTCTCGATTGTCTAATTGTACCGTTCGGTCGGTAGTGCGTTTTCTGCCTGATCCCTTGGTTTTCTGGGATGTGTACTTCCGTCCCACTCTCTTGACTGGGCCATGTGGCTTTTCTCCAGTTTGCCGTTGTGTTGCTTTCGGCCAATGGCAGCTGTTGTAGTTGTTGTACATACCCTTACTGGGCACCTATCATTGTACAGTGTGGATTCTGTATATATATATTCACTGAAAAAACCATAGGTTTCACACACGTTATAGTTAGGAATTAGCATTTAAAAAACCTTGCAAATTCACTGAAAAAACCATAGGTTTCACACATGTTATAGTTAGCTGGACATTTTACTCATAAAAAAACCAATGAAATTCCCCCGTTATAGTTAGTGCAGGCAACTATAACTCACGCGACCGCAATCCTCTGCTGATGCTAATACGGTCGCGTCGCGTGAGTTATAGTTGCCTGCACTAACTATAACGGGGGAATTTCATTGGTTTTTTATGAGTAAAATGTCCAGCTAACTATAACATGTGTGAAACCTATGGTTTTTTCAGTGAATTTGCAAGGTTTTTTAAATGCTAATTCCTAACTATAACGTGTGTGAAACCTATGGTTTTTTCAGTGAATTTGTACGTTTTTTTAAATGCTAAGTTACTTTACGCAGTTCGTGGCGTGCGCGCCCACTTAACGCAGTTCGCACCGTGCGCGCACAGTGAGCACGCGGTGCGCTTCGCGCACCGCGCGCCCACTTTACGCAGTTAGTGCCGTGCACGCGGTGCACGTACCATGTACGCGCGATGCGCATCGCGCACCGTCGGCTCACGGAGGACATATTATACGCTTCGTAGTGAAAGGTAATCAAATAAATGTTCCAGTCGACCGGCGCCAAAGTTATTCCAAATAGAATGTTGCGGTTTTCCTATGGAAACAGGGTCCTAACTATAACTACCTACTGGCGACCACCAGTAGGATATGGATATATATATATATATATATATATATATATATATATATATATATATATATATATATATATATATATATATATATATATATATATATATATATATATATATATATATATATATATATATATATTCATATATTCTACTGGCGGTCGCCAGTAGATAGTTATAGTTAGGACCGTGTTTCCATAGGAAATCCGCAACATTCTATTTGGAATAACTTTGGCGCCGGTTGACGAATCCTCGCGAAATTTTCAAAATAGGTGGGGTGCTCCGCTCCGCTCCTACCCTGAAAGTCTCGGGGGGATTCGTCAAGCGGGGGCTGAGAAAAAAGGGGGGTCCCAAAACGCGTTTTCCCCATGCATTTTCCCATAGGACCTTTAGTCCGAGCTACAGCCCGAACGGCTGAACAGAATTACTTGAAATTTGGCAGAGAGGCAGTCCTCAGGTCAGAGATGTGCCTTTTGCAGGTCTGGTGTAAATCTGTTCAGTAGGTCCTGAGAAAATAGCATTTAAATCAATATATATATCCGTAAGCGTGCTCCGTGCGCTTACGGTAAGCTTACCGTACGCGTACGGTGCCGAGTGCGAGCTCAATTCTGATTGGTGGTTACATGACTGTAAACATTCGAATCGGTCGAAATCAGAAAGTGTCGGCCGCCATTTTCCGTCTCTCGCACTGAAAAACAAAGGTGGATAACGTGAAAAGGGGGCAACGGAGAGAGTTGCAGACCCCCTAGCGTTTGTCAGGGCGTCCACGAAGGACCAAAAAGTACAAAAAATACATTTAATAATTTTAAAAAAAAATCGCGGAGTGCGCGTACGGTAAGCTTACCGTACGTGCCCGGCAAAAAAAAAAAAAAAAAAAAAAAAAAAAAATAACAATCACATTTATTAAATAAATTGAAGGACCCGCAAGGGAAAAAAAAATTGTTACTGTGTAAAAAAAAGGCGAGGCGCGCACGGTATGAACTGCGCAACGTGGGCTTTTGGCTAAATAAATGAGCACCTCCACCAGGGGGCCTTGAAACAAATAAATATTGCTGGATGGCGTAAGCACTAGCGATTACGTGTTACCTGTTCGTAACGGAGCCCATGGAGAAGAGGATTTCTCACCTCGAAACGCGTCGGCCGCGAAGAAGCCTGGCTTTGGGGACAAACCTGTGGGAAAAGAAGACCGGAGGTCGGCAAGCTGTGGGTGCCCTCGAAACAGCTGTCGAGCAATATATATATATATATATATATATATATATATATATATATATATATCCATATCCATATCCATATCCATATCCTACTGGTGGTCGCCAGTAGGTAGTTATAGTTAGGACCTAGTTTCCATAGGAAAAGCGTTTTTTTCCCCCAATAACTTTGGCGTCACTTGACGAATCTTCGCGAAATTTTCAAAACTAGTGGGGCGCTCCGGTCAGCTCCGGTCTTAAAAGTTTCAGGGTGATTCGTCAAGTGGGGGCTGAGAAAAAGGGGGTCCCAAAACGCGTTTTCCCCATCTAAATTTCCATAGGAAACTTTAGACAAAGCTACAGCCTGAACTGCTGAACGGAATTACACCAAATTTGGCAGAAACGTAGCTCTTGGTTCAGAAAGCGACCTTTTTGTTAACTGGTGTAAATCCGTTAAGTAGTTTTTTAAATATTAAAGGAAAAGAAGGTTATATATCTGGGCGGAGCCTAACCACACATCTCATCGTGAGATCTTATTGGCTGTCAGCACTTCATCCAAGAAGTGTTGGCAGCCATCTTGGACCAATATACATGATAGCACCTCATTAAAAAGCATTGCAGTGAATGGAAGGTTTTGAGGGTCACCAAAAGGAGAATGTATAAAGGGTTATAAGACTTTAGTTTCATTATAACTCATTTGTTGTTGGTACCATACACATTTTAGTAATTGCGGTGTGTTCTAAGGTGATTTTACCCTGTGAAAAAGCCTTCTGCTGGGATATCATGAATCATGTTTGAGAGAAAACTATTTTCTCATACTTTTCCCACAGAGGTTTGGAAGATGATCTAGAAGCTAAAATGAGAGCATATTTTCTGTAAATTAACATCATCTTTCTCAGTCATGTGAGAATGAAGCCTTACATTCTCAGTAAAGCATGTACATCCAACAACTGTCAGTTGATTCCTTTGTGGTCTACTGCAGCTTCCCAGAGTGTTCTAAAGAACAACTAGAGCACTAACAGTCTTACTTATGAAAAAAGTATTGCACACCTGAAGCCATCTTGATTGGAATAAATTGGTAACTCTTAAAACATTTAATTTAAAAAGGAACAAAATGGGGGGGGGGGGTTCACTTCGCCATAGAAATTATGACTAGTGCTGCAGAAAGAAAAATTAGGGCACATTTTGAGTGACTTCTCAAATCCTCTTCTATTTCATGAAAGAATTCTGACATGCAGACTGAAACATGCACTTTGAATACCAGCAGCAGACGTCACTGGTGAGCAGTAGCTTTACTACAGTGATCTAATGAGCAACTAGAGTTCTAACATTCCGAATTTATGGCAAATGTGTGACACATCTGAATGCCTTCTTGAAAAATAAACTGAAAGTATTTCCTACTGAGAAGACTGTAATAAATGAGGAAATTAGGAAACTTCATAACAAATAAGTCTCCCAAGATGGCCACCAGAGACAAAAGAGCCCAAATGTAGCACAAACATCACCCAGCTGTAGCCCACTTATAGCCCAATAACAGAATGTCCCAGAGTGTTCTAAAGAACAACTAGAGTGCTAACAGTCTTACTTATGAGAAAAGTATGGCACAACTGAAGCCATCTTGATTTGAATAAAATGGTAACACTTAAAACATTTAATTTGCAAAGGAACAAAATGAGGGGGTTCATTTTGCCATAGAAATTATGATTGGTGCTGTGGAAAGAAAATTAGGCACATTTTGACTTCTCAAATCCTCTTCTATTTCATTAAAAAATTCTGATATGCAAACTGAAACATGCACGTTCAATACCAGCAGCAGACTTCCCTGGTGAGCAGTAGTTTTACTACAGTGATCTAATGAGTAACTAGAGTGCTAACATTCTGAATTTATGGCAAATGTGTGACACATCCGAATGCCTTCTTGATGGAATCAAAGTAAAAAACTGAAAGTATTTCCTACTGAGGAGACTGCAGTATATGAGGAAATTAGGACACTTCATAACAAATAAATCTCTCACGATGGCCACCAGAGACAAAAGAGCTCAAATGTAGCACAAATATCACCCAGATGTAGCCCACGTGTAGCCCAATGACAGAAGTGTGCAAAACACTTTTTATTTTTTTGTGTTTTTGCAGTTTTATAGTGCAGACTGGTCAGGTATTGGAGTGCTTTACATGAACAATGGTTACATCACACAAAGACAAATTCATTTTGGTTGTAGACATGGGGAGAGTAAGTGATTTGACCAGAATCACAGAATGTCGAGCTAAAGCAGAATCCAACCTGGTTCCCCAGTTGCAAAGTCTGCAGCTCTGGAAGTAACACCATATCTTTTCCCCGAAGTGCAACATTTAATCAAGTGGTCAACTGGATAAAAAAACATAAAGATAAGAAATGATTTAAAAGTGCTTTGTCGCAATTTGAAAACTCAGAAAATATGTCCTCATTTTAGTTTTTTAGAGCACTAACCATAATTTTGATGCAAATAAGACCCTCATCTATGTAATTTCTAAAAGAAAATTGTTGGACTTGGCCCTTCTGGCAGGTTCAACCCTGAAACTTTTTGCTTTTATTGTGACCTGGTGTTAGTGATTTTTGGCTTCTGCGCACTTTACCACTGTGTCCCAGGGTAAAGTGCGTGAGTGTAGTGAGGTTGGCCTGCCCTCCCATAGGAATGCATGCGGGAATGTATGTGTCCCTGGTAGTTCCTGATGCGTGGGGAGTGCAGGTGCGAGTTTGGTATGTGCGGACTCGTGTGATGAAATGCTGCGCGATGATGTGTGCGGTGTCAATGTACCTAGTGTGGAAGTGCCACTTCTAGAAGTTGGCATTTCTGTGTGCAGTGTGAGATAAGTGCCTTGTCTGGTGATTGGCTGGCTGAGGTCATGTGATGGGCTAGGGAATCCCCAGAGTCAGGAGGAGTCACCCAGTGGTGAATGGGGAGATCAGCAGCCAGATGGGTGGGAGGAGTACACCTAGGACCTGAATAGGGCTGGGCTTTCCCCATACAATGCTGGCTCCGCCCCCTGTGGTGCGACTGATGACCCTGGCCTGTTCTCTGAATAGGGAGAGGGGCTGAGCAAAACAAAGTGCTCAGGAACCAGTTGCATCTGGTTCGCCCCTTCCCTGCACCTTGAGACAAAGGAAACCTGTGTATAAGAAGGGGCTGTGACCCCATGTGAAATGTTCTTCTTCTGATCCTACTTTGAGGGGGGCCTGCTGCTGCTGGGCGCCAGGAGAGACCGCCACTAGAGACTGCCTCCCTGCTGGAGGGCCCTGTGAGCTGGCCCTGGGCCCAGTCTTTACCTCCCTGCATCTAGCGCCTTTTTCTGGACCTTCCCCATCCTAGCGCCTTGAAAGCACTTCCTTTTTGGTGCGGAGCGCTGTGTTTGTGGACTGCTGGGGGCCTGCAGCGCGAAGCTGCACCGTGTGGGAGCCTACCCTGCCACCTGTTGGCTTATTGTAATTACGAGCGGGTGCCCACCCCGCGTCTATGTGCTTAAACGGGAGCCTACCCCGTTGCTGACTGTATTTTACCGTTGGCGGGTGCCCACCCCGCTTGTAACGTTATTCGCGGGTGCCTACCCCGCTTGGTATGCGCAAGAAAGAGGGAGCCCACCCCTCATTGCCGCCGGATTGAAATCACCGCCGTGGCCGGGTAGAACAGGAAGCCAGGCAGCTGCGGAAGGGACGTGGGAGTGGCTAAGTGCAGGAAGCAGACGGGAGCCTACCCCGCGCTCCTGTAACGAGGAAGCAGTCCGGCAGCCTCGCAAGATCGAAGTCCCTGTCCCGAGACGAGGGACCGGGTGAAGCGAGGCGGAGAAGAGAGCCCCGCGCCTGCACCGGAGGAGGAGTCCCCTGTGTCAGTCCGGTGAGTGGGGGCTCTCGTGTACAGGGTGCGAGGGGCGCCTCAGTGGGATACCTGAGCGTCCCCGCAACTAACAGCGGGCCGCTCCAACGGCTGGCATTCTGTGATTAGAGCCCCGAGGGAGGCTCTAACGATGGGCCAGCATTGTTGGTCAGAGCACTAGTACGCTCCAACGTTACGGGGGCAGAGTGGTTGTTTTAGAGCCTGTGAGGCTCCAACGACGGGGCGCATTGTTTTTTAAGAGCCGAGAGAGGCTCCAACGACGGGGCCAAGATTTGTTAAAGAGCCCATGAGGCTCCCACGTTGCTTTGGGGGACATTATTTGTAAAGAGCCTAGAAGGCTCCACCACTAGGGGGCATTCTTCTTTCAGAGCCTAGGTGGCTCCAGTGCTGTATATTCGTTTGGGAAAGCACAGTGGTGCCCCGGCTCATTTCCACAGCTGCCCAGCACTTAGTGGGCAGCTGCAACGTTTAGGTTGTGCCCCTGTGCTGTGGCTTGCGCAGTCCAGCCCTGACTTTGTGACAAAGGGCGTTTGAGCCCCTGAAAGGCCAAGTTGGCATGGGGACAGTTTCTTGTGTTGTGCCCTCACCTAGGGTATATGAGCATTGTTACCTGTGTACTTTTGCGCCTGTGCATTGCCTTTATGCTATTTTCATTCCTATTGCGATTTATACAATGCTTTGTGTATCCCTCTAGATGTATGTTTATACCTAGGAGGTTGTGTTACCTAGTATAGTGATACTAGTGAGTTCATGGTTCCCTGCGTAATATTTTTCTAAGGTGATTAGGGCTGCGTAGGTGGTACTTACCTGTTACCAGTGGCTACTGGTTGTGCGCTACATTTTCTAATTGGTGCTACAGTGATTATATGTGCTATGTTCTAAAGTGTTATTCCTACAAAGTGCTAGTTCTAAAGTGCTTATTCCTGACAGTCCATGAGGCCCTGCCCCATGTAGATAATTCCCCTGTAAATTCTGCCTGTGCCAGTGGCACATTGTAAAGTGTGTATTTATTATCTAATGTGTTTGGTATAATACAAATGCTATTTTTATATATAACCTTGTGTGGAGTTTCTTTTGTGGTGGGCCTTGGGTGTTGTTGCTGGGTGCGCGTGCAAACGCTTTACACATTGCCCCCGGGATAAGCCTGACTGCTCATGCCAAGCTACCAAGGGGGTGAGCAGGGGTAATCTTTGGCGTGTAACTCCCCAGCCCTGACTAGAGTGGTGGTTTCTGCCTGGCTTTGGCGCAAGCCCTAGCCAACCAGAAATCCCATTTCTGACAAAAATGCTCTAGGTATTACAGTTTTGATTACATCAAGATGACAGGCATGCCACACTTTTGTAATAAATATAGAATGTTAGCAATCTAGTTGTTCATTAGCATACTGTTGAGAGGCAGAGGCCAGGGGCACGGACTCAGAAAATTGAAGGAGGGTGCAGACCAACCAACAATACAGGACAGACAAGAGAGGCTGTGGCAATATAATAGACAATTGTGGGCAGAAGGAAGAGGCAGTGGTACTACAATCATACATGCCAACAGACCCGATTGAGCCAGGAAACGCCCAATGTTTTTAAGCCCAATGGGCTTTATTTTATCTGTCTCCTGTCTACAATCTCCTCTTTTTCAATGTTAGTCAATGGGAAAAATCAATACCCCAGTTTTTATCAAAATCTCCCTCTTACCAAGTTCAAAATGTTAGCAAGTATGGTACATTGGATCATGGAAGGCAGGAGGAATTGGGGTAGGGACATGGACTCGGATAACAGAGGACAGGAGGGACATGGAGAGGTGCACCAACCTGACCATACAGGGCAGGCATCAGGGTTTGCAGCAGCACAATACACCAAACAGGGCATGCGGGATGGGAGTGCAGCATGACAATCCATAGAAAGCAATAGGGAGGGGACAGGACCATGCACATGGACAACAGATAACAGAGGGGAAAGAGGCAATGACAGCTAGCTGACCATAATGGACAGACAGGAGAGAAAGCTGCAGCATAACGGACCATAAAGGTCCGGAGGAAGGGATCAGGGGCATTACAATGGAACAGACAGGCCAGGAGGGAGGGAATAGGGGCCAGCACATGGAAATCAGGGGGCAGGGCAGGAGCAGCAAGCTGACCATGGAGGTCAGGCAGGATGGGCACTAGAAGCAAGACACTCCATGGAGAGAAACAGTGAGACTATAATGGCATAAATACAGACCATGGAAGGAAGGTGGGAGGGGGATCAGGGGCAGCTAGCTGACCACACAGGGAAGGTGGGAGGGGCTGTGGCAGCACAGAAGACCATGCATGGCAAGCGGGAGGGTTAGTGGCAGCACAATGGCCATGATGGGCAAGAAGGAGTGGGCAGGGGCATGCACAAAGGACCATGGAGGATAGAAGGGAGGTAGGAGCTGGGCACAGACAAGAACGTTTAGGGGAAGGGGCCTCACAACAGACCACGCGGGGCAGGCAGGAGAAGCAGTTACATCACAACAGACCAGGGAGGGCAGAAGGGTGTGTCAGTAAAATGGACCATGGAGGACAGGAGAAAGGGGATAGGGGCATGGAACGTGGACAGGCAGGGTGGAGGTGGCAGGGACAGGTTACAGTCATCTGACAATGCTAGGCAGGTGGGAGGGGAGTGGCAGCTCAACAGAACACTCAGAGTAGATAGGAGGGGCAGGTCCATGGAACATGGTGGGCAAAAAAAATGGAGCAGGGGCATGCACACAGACAACAGAGGGCAGGTGGAAGGTGAGTAGGGGCAGCAAGCTAAGCACAGAGGCTAAGCAGGAGGTCAATGACCGGGCATAGCATTGGGCAATGGAGGGCAGGAAGAGTGGACTGGGACATTATGCTAAATGGAGGGCAGTGGCAGCACATCAGAATATGCATGGCCGGAGGGAGGAGGCTAGTGCATGGATTCTGACAACAGAGGATAGGGAGGAGGTGGATGGGGCATCAAGCTAACTGTTCAGAGAAGGCGGGAAGGCCAGTGGCAGAACAAGGACCACACAGGGCTGTATTAACATGGACTTGAACAATGGATGGCTTGGTGGAGGGGAGGCAGGAGCAGCAAGCTTGGGTGGGGGCAGCACAATGCCAGGCCAGGCCCTGCTTCCATCCCCCCACCATCCATTGTGATATGCATCTTACTTAACTTTTTTTTAAAAACTAGAAATTTACTGAAAAAAAAAAGATTACAGGGACGTTATAGTTAGACTCAGATTTCACTCATACACAACCAGTGAAATTCAGCAGTTATAGTTACCTGAGCTAACTATGACTTACGCCCCCGCAATGTACTGCTAATGACCTCAGACATTACATCATTCATGACATGGTCAGTTACATCACTCATGACATCACTCATGACATCTCAAATGAGCTGGGAATGGAATGGAACTATAATCGCTAGAACTTTATTTAGGGATAGTGTGTGTATATTAACACCTTAGGTTTCAGGGGTCTTATAGTTAGGAATTATTATTTAAAAAAACTTTTGAAATTCACTGAAAAATCCAGAGGTTTCAGGGACATTATAGTTAGAAGTTAGCATTTAAAAAACCTCAGAAATTCACTGAAAAAAAACACAGGTTTCAGGGACGTTACAGTTAGTTGGAAATTTCACTCGTACAAAATCAGAGAAATTCAGCCGTTATAGTTAGTTGTGCTAACTATAACTCTCGCCCCAGCAATGCACTGCTGATGACAACACATATTACATCACTTATGACATGGTCAGTGACATCACTGATGACATCTCAAATGACATCATCCACGTGATGCACCTCCTCACACCCTAATATAACCTTTGATACACCCCCTCTAAAATACATACTACCATTCTGGAAACCATAGGCACACCAATACCAGTTAGTAGATACCCACCCACTGATTTATAGGTCTACACACACATCCACTCCCCTATACAGTCACTCATACACGCAGTCACTCATCAATATAGCCACTGAAATATGCACTCATACACCTGTACAGATACTCACACACCACCACTCACCCATAGTTACTCACACACCTAGTCAGTCTTGCAAAAAATCAATCACACTCCCATGTACTCACCTATACAGTTATACACACACCACCTCACTTATTCATACAGATATTAACACATACTTACTCTCTTATACAATCACTGACCCAAGCACACACTCAGCCATACAGCCACTGTCACAATCACTCACTCTCACATAGTCATTTATATAGCTCAACACTCCTATATACTGCCTTTCACATATGTAGTTACTCACACATGTATCACTGAGATATCCATTCACTCACCAACACACCCATACAAACACTCACCCACCCATACAGCCCTTCACAGATGCACTCTTGAAGCCGTACACCTTGTGAATCACCCACTCCAACATCTATAAACAGTCACACACTACCCACACAGACACTCGGCACCTATACAGATACTCAGACAACCAATCAATAACCCATATAGACACTCATGTAGCTACTCACCAACCCATGCAGCCGCCTACACACCAACTGACAGACTGATACAGACATTCACACAGTTTAGTCACTAATCCATGCATTCAGTAAGACACATTTAATTACTCACTTATACAGTCAGTCACGCACCTACTAAATCATCCACTCAGACACTCATACACCCACTCATTCTTCAGTACACCTTGGGATATATATATATATATATATATTTTTTTTTTGATGCAATGAGGCTTGATCCGGATCGCACAGCAGCGGGTGCGGGTGTTGGGCCAAGCCAAAGGCCAAGTTAATTTTTTTAATCAAAAGACACTCGCACTCTGGAACCTTGAAAAGATTTATTTGACAGAGCACTATCTCTAGGGCTCTGTCAAATAAATCTTTTCAAGGTTCCAGAGTGCGAGTGTCTTTTGATTCCAAAAAAATATATATATATATATATATAGTTTTGTACGAGTGAAATGTCCAACTAACTATAACGTCCCTGAAACCTGTGTTTTTTTCTGTGAATATATATATTCATACCTCTCTATTTTTGTGTTTTATACTTTCTTTTCTCTGTTTTCTATACTGCATAGTCCCAGAGAGCCTTCTCTCTCTCCCAAAGTGTTCCTCTGCCTAACGTAGTTGATGGCCATGATTGCTGCTATTGCTCGCAATGCTTTATCAGCTATTCGTGAAAGTCCTCTGCCCTGCCTACTTCTATGGCTGGGAGCTTGGCCCTGTATTTTTAGCTGTTGTCCTTAGCCTTCCGCCTCGGTCTCTTGGACCGGTTGTCCTTCTGGCCGATATATATGGTGCTGTGTTTATATGGAGTGTTCTTCCCACTTGTCTTATTCTTCTGCCTTGCCTGTTCTTCCATGTCTTTGCCCTGCAGCGGATGCGGACCCGTACAGGGTACTCCCTGAGTTTTCTGGTGGGATGTTTTCTTCCACCCCTCCCTTCCTGGCAAGCAGCCTCTCTTTTTCTTATGCAGACAGGATAGGCAAATCAGGGATATTTCTTGGATTCAGTTTTTAGACCCTCCTCCAGGATGGTATTGCTTGGGTATCTAATCTAAGGTAAGGAATCTGCGGCTAGATGTCTCTATTAGATGAATAAGTTACTTATCTTCAGTAATGCCTTAACTGGTAGAGACTAGATCTAGCCACAGATTCCTTACTGACGAACCCATGCTCCCCACTCTGCAACTGATTCTCCCTTTTTTCCTGATAAATAATAATATATATTTATATAACTCTGAGACATCACACACTCAATAATACTTAATATACGTGTCTTTCAAAAAGAGGATCTTTTTGGGCAGACTGTTTCCATGGCAGTTTCTATATGTGGCTCCGCGTTTTAGGACGAAAAGTTGTCGTGGAAGAAACTGCTGTCCGTTCATCAGGGGAGGGCTTATATGGACTCTGACAATGTCACATGGAAGACATCAAAGGAGTCGCTCGACACCCTCTACCGGTGACCAGATCTACTTCTGTAGAACAATTTCTGGATCCAGTTTGGCACCTGGGGAAAATTCTAATTAGGGAATCTGCGGCTAGATTTAGTCTCTACCAGATAAGGTGATACCAAGCGTAAGTAACTTATTCACCAGGTGTTTAGCATTTCGCGTCTTTGTCATATATATGAAACATTTAGCCTCGATGAACTCTGTATGGTAGTGGTCTCACTGTAGGAAAACAAATTCTGTTTTTGAAGCAGATATGCTCTATATCCTCCTCCTTTTGTTTTTTTTCAGGGATCACAGTAGGATTCTAGTGGGCGATAGCCGGGGTAGGGTGTTCAGCTGGTCTGTCAGTGACCAACCTGGCCGCTCTGCAGCTGACCACTGGGTGAAAGATGAGGGGGGAGACAGCTGCTCAGACTGCACCGTCCGATTTTCACTTACTGAAAGACGTCACCACTGCCGGAACTGTGGACAGCTCTTCTGTCAAAAGTAAGTCAGCTTAGTTTTCCTTCTTAAATTACTGTGCAGCACCCATTACTGTGTATATTAAATTTGCTACATACTGTGCACTATTCTAACATCTGTTGGTTGGCTCCAGAAGTCTTTGAAATAAACTTGTGTTTTGGTTGTCCGCCATAAGCGGAGCTGTATGACTAGCCATAATGTTGAACGTAAACCCACAAAACCCTAGATTCCATCCATCACCTATAGATATATTTTTTGCAGGTCCCATTATGGTATTTCATATGATCATAACCAGTACTGGGCTGTCTAACCTGATATATTGTTTAAAGATTTTGGTCCTTAGCAGGCATAATTAAAAAACAAAAGGGTCGAGGAGATCTGCTGGGATATACTTAGTTACTTTACATCTTCCAGTGAGAATTAGATATTGGATGATAGTAACTGTCATAGCGTGTATCTAGTTGGGACCTACAATGGTTGACTAGACTAGTCCTCCGTTGGACGGTAGTATGTGACAGATCACTTCAGTTATTCCATATCTTTTCAGTTGCTGATGTCTGGTTGATTGGCTGGTGCAGTACTGTGTGATGGACGAGACCTGTTACACATATGTCTTGTGCGAGTGTAAGAGGATTAAACTATAGTTGACTGCCAACCACTGAGTGTTGTGGTATTAGTGTGGGTCAGAATGGTTATAAATTAACTGACCTTATCAGATAATAACCAGGCTAACCATAGGTCAGACGCAAAGGAAAGTCCTTGTAAGCATGGGCCAACCCTTGCCTGGCCAACAAGCCAAGGATCCTGATTACACCCAAGAACGTACTCTGCAGTTTTGCACGTTGGAGTTTCCAAGGCGGCTCTCGCTCGGCAATGCTTTTTGTCACGAGTGGAGAACAGGCCTCCTCTACACCTGTCTGCCCATACCACTCCTGCCCAAAGTGCTGAAGATGATCAGGAGTGACTGGGCCAAAGTCATCCTTGTGGCTCTGGACTGGGCAAGGGGAGTCTGGTATCTAGAGCTTCTGCAAAGGAGCATTGATTCTCCGATCAGGCTGCATCTTCGAGAGGATCTTCTGTCGCAGCAAGGGTCCTCCTTGCTAACCTGTCCACTCTCCGCCTCCTTGCATGGAGATTGAGCGGAACAGTTGACAGCTTTTGACCTTCCTGACGAAGTCTATGAGGTTATTCTGGCAGCCAGGCATCCCTCCATGAAATCGGTATACGCATGCCGATGGCAAACATTTTGTAAATACTGTACAAAACAGTCCGTTGACCCTTTGTCTGCTTCCCTATAAGATGTTCTTCTTTTCATTCTCTCCTTGGCCAAGCAAGTCTCTTTTCTAGGCACTCTGAAGTACTACCTTTTCTTTGGTTGCCGGATAAGCCATCACTTTTTAAATCACATCTTATACAGAGATTTTTGAAGGGGCCCACCCATCTGTTTCCCCCTTCGCCTTTTATTATGCTCCAATGGGACCTTAATTTGGTCCTTACCTTTTTGATGTGTGCACCACTTGAACCTCTACACAATTGTCACCTCCAGCTGCTCACTATCAAAACAGCCTTATCTGAAAGAAACACGTTAGTTAGATTCCTCACCTTAGAATATCCCTAGGCGTCAGACTGGATCCGGAAGATTTTTCGTCAGCAATACCCCTTGCGCGTCGCTAGGCTTCGTCTGCGGCTCCGCGTCCGTCGTTGGCGTCGTGCGCCGGATTGACGTCGTCGGAGTGCTTAGACGCTGCCCTTGTGCGCTGACATCAGTTCTTCTTTTTTCCGCGCCAGTAAGCGCCGATCCGGGAGAGCTACCCCTTTAGTCAATTTTTGACTAACTTTTTTCGACTCTTTTTGGTCACTTTCGACTCTGGTGCCGGTAGGATGCCTGGTTTCAAGGCCTGCGAAGACTGTCACCGACTGATGTTGGTGACCGATCATCACCGCCGGTGCCTGTACTGCTTGGGCCTCGACCACGACGCGAAGTCGTGCTCTGATTGTATGGCCCTGACCTCGAAAGCTAGGCGGGAGCGGTCCCGCAAGCTTCTCGAGCTTCGCCACTCGGCTCCGCGCGCCTCTCGATCCCGGTCCAGGAGGAGGTCCAAGGATCGGTCGCGGAGCCGCACTCGACATCGTCGCTCGTCTGGCTCGAAGTCTTCCGGTAAGTCGAGGCACTCCAAGAAGTCCAAGAGGCGACACCGCTCTTCGGACTCCCCTCGCCGGTCGCGCGACTCGGCCGAGGGTCCGGGTGGTTCCACCCCCGCGGCTCTGCCGCAGGCGCCGCGCAAGTCCCCATACCCGCCGGTCCCTGGGACTGATGTGACGCCGGCGGAGGTCAGTGCCTTCCTCTCGGCCATGAGGAGCCTTGCCCCGCCGTCGACGCCCGCTGGCGCGCCTTCGGGCCCCACGGACTCGACTGGGCGACCTCGCGTGCCGGCGGCTCCGGCGCCGTTGGAGGCTCCGGCGCCGCAGGTCCCCGAGGGCCCCGTCGATGCCGGTCGACCTCGTTACGCCTCCTCCGCTGGCGCCGACACCGGCACCACCCCCGACGCCGACTCCGGTCGACGTCGATCCCCGGTTCAGCCTCTGTCCGGTCCCGACGCCGATGTGGCGCCGCCCGACGCCGCATCCGACGCCGCTTGAGACACATTATTTCTATCGACCGGCTCCGATCATTCCTCCTGTTTACCAGGAATCGTATGACGGGGGCGACTGGGAGGGGTCTGAGGACCCTATGGCCCTTCAGGGGCGACTTTCTCAGGACTGGGAAGATGAACTGGGGGAGGCCAGTGGATTGGATACCTCACCGGACACTGGATTCATCTCTCCTCCGACTGTGGCTTCGGAGGAGGGTGCAGCTTTTTCTGTGGTGCTGCGCAAGGCGGCCGTGGCCCTTGGGTTTGAGCTGCCTGCCGTGGCTGTGAGGACTAACATCCTCACTGAGGTGCTTCAGTCTGCCGCATGCTCCACTGAGCCTCTGCTGCAATTCAATGAGGCCCTCACTGACGTTCTGCAGGGCACCTGGTCCAAGCCCTCCACAGTCCCTCCTGTGGATAGGAACGTTGCCAGGCGCCACCGCCCTGCTCCGGGCGACCCCAGTTTTCTGTCCCAACACCCCACCCCCGAGAGTCTGGTTATCCAGGCCTCTACCTCCGAATCCTCCTTCCCGTCCGCTCCTCCGGACCGGGATTCCAAGAGACTGGAGCAGTTCGGTAAGAAGCTGTTCTCTTCGCTCAGTTTGGGCCTGCGGTCTTTGAACACCGCCTGTCTCTTGGACCGTTATTCCCACTCTCTGTGGGATACGGTGGAGGACGTGCTGCCACTGTGCCCGGAGGAGGCCCGGGAGCGGCTTTCCTCGGCCCTGGCCGATGGGAGAGATGCAGCGCGCCATGCAATCCGGTGTGGACTCGACACTACGGACTCGCTGGGTAGGGCGATTTCTACCACGGTGGCGCTTCGACGTCACGCCTGGCTGCGGTCCACGTCCTTTTCAGGGGATGTTCAGAGCACGCTCATGGACATGCCTTTTGATGGCGCTCGCCTTTTTGGTGAGAAAGCGGACAGTGCGCTGGCTCGCTTCAAGGACTCCCGGGCTACGGCCACGTCCTTGGGCCTCTCGGCCCGCGGCCACAAACTTCCGCTTTTCGCTCCTTTCGTGGCCAAGGAAGGGGCACCTCCTCACGTCCGCCTAGCCACCGGCTGCAGAACCAGCCTGCACGCGGACGTGGTTTCCGCCGAGGCGGTACTGGAGGACGACGCGGTCAGTCAACATCCACCCCGGCAGCATCCGCCTCAAAGCCTTCCTAGTCTGAGCTTTCAGGCCCATTCCTCGCCAGTGGGAGGCCGGGTTCGCCATCACCTGCTCCACTGGTGTACCATTACTTGGGACAGGTGGGTGCTGCAAATCGTCCGACGGGGCTACTCCCTCCCCTTCGAGACGACCCCTCCAGCCATGCCACCGCAGCACCACCGTATCTCGGAGGATCATTTGAATCTTCTGCAAGAGGAAGTTTCGGCCCTCTTGGCCAAAGAGGCCGTCGAGCGCGTTCCGAGCCCAGAAGTAGGTCGTGGTTGTTATTCCCACTACTTTCTGGTTCCCAAGAAGGGCAAAGGAGGCCTACGCCCTATCTTGGACCTCAGGAACGACAATGCCTTCCTCCGGAAGGAACGGTTCAAAATGTTGACTTTGGCTCAGGTTCTAGCTGCCCTAGACCCTGGAGACTGGATGGTAGCGTTGGACTTGCAGGACGCATATTTCCATATCCCCGTCCTGCCGGCCCACCGGCGTTACCTGCGGTTCACGGTGGGTCAGGAGCACTTTCAGTTCACCGTGCTCCCCTTCGGCCTTACCAGTGCCCCTCGGGTGTTCACGAAAGTGATGGCGGTGGTCGCAGCTCATCTGCGCAGATCAGGGGTTCCAGTCTTCCCCTATCTCGACGACTGGCTGTTGAAGGCGGGCTCGCCCCAGCAAGTAGTCTCCCACCTCCAGACTACGGCGGATCTCCTGCATTTGCTAGGGTTTTCCATCAACGTGCCGAAGTCACACCTGAGCCCCTCTCAGAAGCTCCTCTTCATCGGAGCGGTTCTCGATTCGGCGCAGTTCCGGGTTCATCCACCGGAACAGCGGGTCTGGGATATACAGGCCCTGATTCCCATCTTTCGGCCTCTATCCTGGGTTTCGGTCAGGCTAGTGTTGCGGCTTCTGGGGCTGATGGCCTCCTGCATCCTACTAGTGCATCACGCCAGGCGGCGCATGCGGGCTCTGCAGTGGGACCTGAAGTTTCAGTGGGCCCAGCATCACGGCAACCTGTCCGACCATGTCTTGATCTCGGAGGGCACTGCACAGCAGTTGCAGTGGTGGCTCACGGACCGCGATTGGGTCACGGGCAAGAGCCTCTCCCTACCCCTACCGGAGCATGTCGTAGTGACGGATGCGTCCCTCCTGGGATGGGGTGGCCATATGGGAGAGGCGGAGATCAGAGGACTCTGGTCTCCGGCGGAGTCTCGCCTCCACATCAACTTGTTGGAGCTGAGAGCGATCCGACTTGCACTGAAAGCCTTCCTTCCCTCTGTCCGGGGAAGTGTTGTGCAGGTGTTCACGGACAACACCACCGCCATGTGGTATTGCAACAAACAGGGCGGGATGGGGTCGTGGACCCTTTGTAAGGAGGCTCTGCGCCTCTGGACATGGCTGGAACATCAGGGCATCACCCTGGTGGTTCAACATCTGGCGGGCTCTCTGAACGCCAGAGCAGACGAACTCAGCCGCCGGTGCATGATGGATCACGAATGGCGTCTGAACTCCGAGGTGGCGCAAGGTCTCTTTCAGCAGTGGGGAGAGCCTTGGTTAGATCTATTCGCCACCGACGAGAACGCGCAATGTCAGCAGTTCTGCGCGTTGGAATTTCCAAGGCGGCACTCGCTCGGCTACGCTTTTCGTCGCGAGTGGAGTTGCGTTCTGTTGTACGCCTTTCCTCCTATACCACTTCTGCCCAGAGTGCTGAAGAAGATCAGGCGCGACCAGGCCCAAGTCATCTTGGTGGCTCCGGATTGGGCACGAAGATACTGGTATCCCGAGCTACTCAGTATGTTGACCGATCCTCCGATATGTCTGCCCCTTCGGGAGGATCTTCTGTCGCAGCAGCAGGGGACGGTCCTCCACCCGAACCTGTCCAGCCTCCACCTCCATGCGTGGAGATTGAGCGGCGGCAGTTGATGCCATTTGACTTGCCTCCTGAAGTCTGTGATGTCATTCTGGCAGCCAGGCGTCCCTCCACAAAGACGGTATACGCCTGCAGGTGGAACAAATTTGTGGCATGGTGCACAGCAAAGGCTGTGGATCCCCTTTCCGCCCCTCTTTCTGAGGTTCTCCTCTTTCTTCTTTCTTTGGCCCGGCAGGGCTCTGCCCTGGGCACCTTGAAAGGTTATCTTGCTGCCATCTCTGCCTTCTTACGGCTTCCTGATCAGCCCTCTCTTTTCAAGTCCCCTGTAGTGTCACGCTTTCTTAAAGGCATTACTCACACGTTCCCTCCTGTCCCTTTCGTAATGCCTCAGTGGGACTTGAATCTTGTCTTAACATTCCTGATGTGCGCTCCCTTTGAGCCTCTTCACAATTGTCCTCTTCGTCTTCTCACTCTTAAGACTGCTTTCCTGGTAGCCATCATCTCGGCTAGACGGGTGAGTGAGCTCCAGGCTCTATCGTCCAAGCCTCCTTTTCTATCTGTTCATCCGGACAAGGTTGTCCTTCGACCTCGTCCCTCCTTTCTACCGAAAGTGGTGACCCCCTTTCATCTTGGGCAATCTGTCACCTTGCCCACCTTCTTTCCGCATCCTTCCAAAGAGGAAGAGCGGTTCCACCGTCTGGACCCAAAACGTGCGCTCTCCTTTTATTTGGACCGCACAAAACAGTTCCGAGTGGACGACCAGCTTTTCGTTGGCTACGTGGGTGCAAAGAAGGGAAAAGCTGTGCACAAACGGACCATCTCCCAGTGGGTCGTTTTGTGTATAAAAATCTGTTATTCCTTGGCAAAAAAGGACCCTCCTGTTGGGCTGCGAGCCCATTCTACTCGGGCCACTGCGGCTACTACTGCTTTGGGACGGGGAGTCCCTTTGCAGGACATCTGTCAGGCGGCGACGTGGGCTTCACTGCACACGTTTGCCAGGCATTATTGCCTAGACAGCCAAGTCCGGAGGGATGGCTTCTTTGGCCGTTCTGTCCTCCAGGACTTTCTGGTGTGATCTTGGTTCGCAGACCCACCACCGGGGTTGGTATTGCTTGGGTATCTATTCTAAGGTGAGGAATCTAACTAACGTGTTTCTTTCAGATGAACAAGTTACTTACCTTCGGTAACGATGTATCTGTAAGAAACATTAGTTAGTTAGATTCCTCACCGACCCACCCATCCTCCCCATTCTGCGAACTGACATCTAGGGTTAAGGCTATCCCTTTCAGGGCCCTAGGTTTTTTGGCACCAGTGTCGGTCTCTTGCATGGCTCTGCGTTCTTGGCGCGGAAAGCTATGTACAAGAACTGACGTCAGCGCGCGAGGGCGACGTCTAAGTACTCCGACGACGTCATTCCGGCGCACGACGCCAACGACGGACGCGGAGCCGCAGACGACGCCTAGCGACGCGCAAGGGGTATTGCTGATGAAAAATCTTCCGGATCCAGTCTGACGCCTGGGGATATTCTAAGGTGAGGAATCTAACTAACTAATGTTTCTTACAGATACATCGTTACCGAAGGTAAGTAACTTGTTCTTTAGTGGCAATAACTTCTGCCAGGAGAGTGAGCGAACTGCAGGCACTGTTGATCCAGTGGAATACCCTCTGACAACAACAGATACTCACCTTGGGCCCATAAACACACACAATCTGTCAAGTAAACAGCTGGACTGGGTTTTTATATGTTTCACAATGTTCAGGATTAGTCTAAAATACCTTTACTAACCCTTCACAGATCAAAAAGTTCTTTCCTCTGGTCGATGGACCATTAGGTGAACTAATTGATGGTGATAATTACATAAACCTAGCTTACCTATACTTTAATAAAAATGAAATAACCACAGACTCCTTTAGGATTTAAAACCTTTATCTAAATTTTACAGCATGTGAACCACTTCAAAATACAGTACAGTCACCTTCATTCATAGGAGAGAAATTTCAATCAATTAATCATCAAACATATACTTCAGATTCATGCAATGACTTATGCACAGAAAGGGAGAGGACAGAGAGAAAAGAACATCTGCAAATACACAAAATAATATTGACCAAGAATGATGTGAAGACCAACCCCCTGGCCAAAGGGATGGAAAGGGTCGCCCGATAGTTCAGTCGACAAAGACTTCAGGACAGGATAGTTGACCTCTCTAGAACCAACGATTGTGCCGCACCCCTCTCTGACACACTCTTCCTCCTCGAGATTCTTCAATGATCTTCTTGTCTAACCCCAATTAAATTAGGATAGAAAGTTCTGCATTTGGCTTCTTCATCAGCATCTCACAGCATCTCCCTCAGCATCAACATCACCCGCTACACCGACAGCATCTCCCTTCTCCAGCATTTAGTAATTTGCGCTAACTAAAGTTACCTTAATTATACCTTTCGTTCCGGATGTTCCACCCACCAAAGTTTCAATATCGTAAAAATTTGAGATCTAATTGGTCAGGCAAGGAGGGGATGATCATCACACCATGCTTACATGTCATTTAAATCAATCTGGTCATTGTTCCCAATTCCATCCCCTTCATTTTTATTAAATTTTTATTTCCGACCCACATTTCACATTACATTTGTAATAACTTCCACATGTACTTTCATTCCGGTGAACTTATCACTGTTCTTTCTCAGCCTGGGACACTCTGCGACCTTGACTGTTTTTCAAAATTGGTGTCATCATTTCAGTTCACTTTCAGTAGGCATGCGCAATTGTATGATTCAATCACATGGCTCTGCTTACTTCAGTCATACACGAGAGGCCCAAATGCGCACTAATAATAAAGTCAGAAAGACAGATGTTACTTTAAAAAATAAATGGTTTCACTGTATACCACCCATCTCTACTTTAGTCCTCTTTATTTAATAATACTTTCCCCGCATTAGCTTTAGTATAATTGCTTGTTTTCTTTTCAGCATAGCAGATGCCATGCACGTGAGCCTTTAAGCCGCCATGTTAGTGCCTTCTGCTCATGCGCAAGAATTTCCCTCCAAGCGTTAGCTCGTCATACTGCGTAGATGCAGTTGACGCATGCGCATTGAAGATTCCCCGTTTAAAGCGTTTTTAGTCCTTATTCCGTGTTATTCGTATTAGTAAACACATAAGCAAGCTTCACTAACCCCCGTGTTTATGTGGTGCGCATTAGTTTAACACAAAACGTAATTAATAACGTGTTCTGCTTGGGTTTTCGGATCAGATAGAACTCGCTCATCAGAGCCTCACTAACCCAGCCAGAACGTTACCCCCTCCCTAGAACCTATTTACAATCCTACAACCACATATATCTATCACCTAAGGACAGGGGATTCCTACTATGCATACCAAGATCTCACAATCGGCGGCCTCGCGATCCCATACGGATCCAGACCTCTCTGCCCATACGACAGTATCACGTGGCGGCCTCGCGGTCCCATACGAACCCAGACCTCTCTGCCCATACGACAGTATCACAAGTGACGGCCTCGCGGTCCCATACGAACCCAGACCTCTCTGCCCATACGACAGTATCAGCACAATCGGCGGCCTCGCGATCCCCTACGAAGCCAGACCTCTCTGCCCATACGACAGTATCACAAGTGGCGGCCTCGCGGTCCCATACGAACCCAGACCTCTCTGCCCATACGACAGTATCAGCACAATCGGCGGCCTCGCGATCCCCTACGAATCCAGACCTTTCTGCCCACACGACAGTATCACAAGTGGCGGCCTCGCGGTCCCATACGAACCCAGACCTCTCTGCCCATACGACAGTATCAGCACAATCGGCGGCCTCGCGATCCCCTACGAATCCAGACCTCTCTGCCCATACGACAGTATCACAAGTGGCGGCCTCGCGGTCCCATACGAACCCAGACCTCTCTGCCCATACGACAGTATCACAAGTGGCGGCCTCGCGGTCCCATACGAACCCAGACCTCTCTGTCCGTACGACAGTATCAGCACAATCGGCGGCCTCGCGATCCCCTACGAATCCAGACCTCTCTACCTAGATGGCAGTCTCATACGACAGTTCATCCTATGATCACCATAACATACAAAGAGGGAATCAGTCTCACTATTCATCAGATCACACAAGGATTGCCAGTTCGGGCATAGCCTGTTCTCAGGTGTGAGGGGCTCCTCTTTCCCTTATTCAGTTACCACTTACCTGATCAGGGTTAACATCTGTTCATGTAGCCGCAGCTGACTAGAAGAATAGGCTACCCTCTTATACAAGAACACGCAGCACATGTTGGTTCACTACAAACTGGATACTTTATTACTCATTGCATACACAATCACATAACATTACGATATGACACATAACCTGCAAAGAAAAGTGAAAGATTAAGTTGTACACTCTAATAAGAAAGGGTCGACATCATCTTGGTAGTATGTAGCCTGCACTCAGTGGTCATCTAGGCTCCCTTCTCGTCTGTGCCTCGGCTCGCCTGGAATCACCCTTCTCCGAGTCACTGGGACCTCTTCCTTATCGGCTACTCTCTCCTCTCTGGCTAATCTGTTAGGAAAGCATCTGTCTCTCAGTTCTTCTCCGCCTTCAAGGTGGCGTCTATCTTCCCTGGAATAAGTAGTAGCTTTACTGCTAACGGCTAGATGCCGCCTACGGACTGAACATGTAACTGCCTCAAACTTTCACTAATATAGAGGTGCATTTCCTCATGGAAAATTCCGGCCCGTAACCTGCCGCCCACCAAATTCTTGTACCTCCCCGTACCAAGGACACGTTCCCAGCCGGCCGGCCTGATGTAGTGTCTTCGGCATGAAGAAAAATACAATCCTTCGATAAGGGCCGGCCTGAACCGGTTCTCTCCAAGCGAATAACACCTCATAACTAAAACATCACATTTGACCTAGAAGTATCCCAAGCTGCCGGAGCAGAAAGAAAGATGGAGTCTCTCCCGTTTGAGGCCTACCAGGCCTGAATTCAGCACAGCTCCATGAAATACCCTCACTACAGGACAGGTTATCCCTAATACTAACGAATCTATCCCCTAGGCTATGTGTGCAAGCCCTAATCTATGGGGAAGAGCACAGAATCATGTCGAAGTGCCTAGTAAATAGGCTCCATTCACTACTCTAACCCTTAGGCTTGAATGGTAAGAGACTGAAGTCACATTCAATCACTTGTTAACACAAGAAGGCCAGGAAAATCGAGCAGAACATTTCACCCTTGACTTCAGTCTATTATACATTCATTAAACAGAACTAACATCTGTGGAAGAATAATATGAAACAAAACTAACTGATCTATGTCTAGTACCAGGTGTGCAGAATTGAAGTAGTGAAGGAATACACTGAATAAAGCAACAGATGGAAATCAAAATGGCGATAGTAATCAGAATACCTCCTAATATTTGACGTAAGAAATGCAAATCAGGTAACCAATTAAAGAGCCAGTCAAACCAGCCCTGGTCAATGTGTTTTCTAACTTCTTCTGTCAAGTCATGTAGCTTATTAATGTGAGCTCGAATGGATTGTGTATGATCAGACAAGTTAAAACAACAAAGACCCTCAAAATCAGAACAATCGTGTCCATGTTTAAGCAAAAGATAATTAATGGCCGCTCGATTTTGCAAGATAGCCCTTCGTTCACCCTGGGCATCTAATAGCATGTCCGACAGGACTGTAGAAGTATTATTAATGGATTTCACCATCCAGCAGGCCATTTTCTCAATAGATTTTGCATTATAAACTGCCAAAGCAGGAACACCAATAATTGAAATAGCCAGGCTAAGGTATTCGGACTTAGAATATAAATGCAAAGATGAGTCACAATCCTCCTGTAACCTCACTGTATCTCGAATCACACGAGAGTTGGCATTCGGATGTGATGAAAACATGAGCAAGCTTAGTCTAGTAATGGCACAAGGGCCTCCAGAAATATTTGCGGGGACATATGGCCAGGAAGTATTACCACATGAGAAAAGCCATCCGGCAGGTAGTAACATCGTGCGATAATGACTGGGGGCAACTACAAGTCATGTTATTCTGAACAGAAGTACATATTTTCGGTGTCCTTTGAAGGCACAAAGTTCGTTCATGAATGGTGAATGAGGTGGCACCTTTCAATTTTAAACGCATACATTCCGAAATTGCACTAGGATTACACGTAAGGAAAAAACACAAATCACCTTGTGTGATATTATAGGTAACTATTTGGGACTGGATGGGGGGTATCGGGTCTGACAATTAAGTACACAAGGGGCAATACTGATGGGTAGCGAAATCGCCCAGAAGAACATTGGGGCGAGCGGTTGATATATTTAAAATATGAGTCAGAGTCTCCAACGAAGCAGGGACAGCAACCAAACAAGTTGCCAAAATGTCATTCACTGATCTCATCGGTGTCAAGCAGAAATGAGGGGCGTTAGTCACCCGTTTCGCTAGTGAAGTCCAAAAGTTCGACGACGAATCCCACGCAGCGAAGGAACGCGACACTCGGGTTCTCAACTCATCCCGGGTTGATGGGATCCCTCCTCTCTCGTCGTAGCAGCCCAAAAACAGTCCAACGCCGACACATCCTGCAGCAACAGTCCAAAGAATGATCTGCTAGTGGCTTTTTCTCCAAAGTGTCCTGCTTTCTGGTGGGCCCATTTCGCCAATCCCGCAATATCAGAATCTTGCGTGTCCACCACTGCCTCAGCAATTTTAGATTTCTCATCTGCAATGTTATGAAAGAATTTGTCAAGAGAGTCTATCGGGGTATGAGCATCCACATGGAAGATTGTAACAGTACTCTGTGGGAGCATTTCCCAAATCTCCTGCCATAATTCTTTTCCCCACAATTCTTTGGAATGGATTTTCCAACTATGGGAATGCCAAGTCGGTAACCAAACTGCCAGTCCATTGGCAGTAGACCAAGAATCGGTAAAAATATGACATGTGCCAGGTAACTCTTGTTTCAGAACTTGATAAACAGCATAGAGTTCAGCAAATTGACTGCTCTTACCCTCACCAGTTGTACTCAGCAATTTTTGTGTGATCGGATTATAGGACACTGCCTTCCAATGCCGTTTCGTCCCTATGAACCTTGCTGAACCATCCGTAAACCAGACATGGTTTCTGTCCTCTGCGGACAAATCATCAAAAGGTTTACCCCACTTAACAGGAGACTCCTGTACTAAAGGTACGGAACATTCACTCTCAGTTTCAGTTGATGGCGCCCGTGCCACCTGCTCATGCAAAGATGCAACTCCTTTTTGTCCCACACGTGCCCTGTCTTGTATATACCATTTCCATTTAATCACACTCGCCTCTTGAGCGTGTCCAATCCGGTGAGTTTTCGGCGAACTCATAACCCACTGCATGATAGGAATTTCAGGTCGCAAAACTATATCATGTCCCAAAGTCAATTGCTCGGTATCCACCAGAGCCCAATAACATGCAAGTAACTGTTTTTCAAAAGGTGTATAACGCTCACCAGCATCAGGTAACTTTTTGGTCCAGAAACCTAACGGTACTCTACTCTTGCCTTGTTTCTGCCACAAACTCCAATTCGCATAAAGGCCTTGTACAGACACATTCAAATCCACATCACCATCACCTACAGGCCATAAATCCAGAGCATGCTGAATTGCTTCTTTTGCCAGACTGAACGCATCTTGCTGTGGTTTACCCCATTCAAATGCATTCTTTTTACGAGTGACCTGGTACAAAGGGGCCAATATTTGACTCAAATGAGGAATATGCTGGCGCCAAAATCCAAACAAACCAATGAAGCTTTGGGCTTCTTTCCTATTCCTCGGAACTGCAAAATCAAGAATTTTCTGTTTAACCTGAGGGATCACTTCTCGGTGCCCTTCATGCCAATTAATACCCAAAAATTTCACAGCCTGGGACGGACCTTGTAATTTATCCGGGTTGATTTCCCAACCTTTCTCACGCAAGCACTCAATGACTCTATCCAATTGGGTCTGAACTTCCTCTTGTGATTCACCTTGGATCAAAATATCATCAATATAGTGACATATCTGAATTTGTGGATGAACTGGTACCTCATCCAGATGCTCTGCCACCAGCCGGTGACATATCGTAGGACTATGCACATAGCCCTGAGGAAGACTTCTAAACGTCATCTCACGCCCGTTCCACGTAAAACTGAATTGTTCCTGACACTCAGGGGCAATCGGAATCGAAAAGAAAGCATTAGCAATATCAATGGACGCATACCATGTACCTGGATGTTTCTGAATTCTTTCAATTAGGGTAATAACATCCGGTACTGCAACAGTCAAAGAGGGTGTGTGTCTATTCAATTCTCGATAATCAACAGTCATGGGCCAAGAATTATCACTCTTACGTACAGGCCAAACAGGATTATTCCAAGCAGAAGTAACTGGGGTTATAACTCCTGCATCCACCAACTCCTGAATAGTGGTACTAATCTCTTCATGACCACCTGGAATACGACACTGCTTCTGACGAACCACTTTTGTCGCCTGAGGAACTTTTATGGGGGGCATTCTTAAACGACCAACCCGTACAGGCCTGGACGATATATAATGTTTAGTTCCAAATTGGTAACATCCATCATCTAAGTGCAAAGTCATTCCTTTCAAAATATCAATGCCAATTATGAATTCTAAGAGTGGCACCACTAATACAGAGTATTCTTTTCTAGGAATTCTACCTATTCTCATTTCAAGTAAGGTTTGAACTGCGGGAGTTTCCTTTCCACCTAATCCGGTAATTGTAAAAGGCTGACCTTTAAACTTCTTTGATTTTCCATGAATAAGAGTGGCCTCCGCTCCTGTATCTACCAATGCTCGGGCCCTTTGGATATTACGATGTCTCCAATAAATATCAATATCTACATAGGGTCTATTATCTCTGTGAGCCCATCTGTGTACTGGAGCTTGACCTATTTCCTAGTCCTTTTTATTGTGTTCTGTGTACCAGGATAAATCAGGATAAAGACTCTCACGGTTCCTAGGTATCGATACCTCCTGTTCATATCCATCTCCATTACGAAATGGATTACTGTTCCCTGCATTGTACTGCGGGTTTCGATCGGCCAATAAGTGTCGATCCTCTCTCCTTCTCAACTCAGGGGATTGATCCCTATCATCTCTACGTCTGCTGTTAACATAATCATCTCTCCCCCTCTCTCTTTCCCCCTCTCTCTCCCTGTCTCTCTCACTACGAGGGGACAAATCACGCGCATAACGTCGATCATCACGACGATCAGAGCGCCCACGGCGGTCGTCATCACCGCTACCGTCAGAAAAACCACGATCACACTCAGTTGTCCGAACACGCCGGGCACCCTCCTTTCGATCCAGGCCACGTTTGCGAAACATTTCCCACAAACGAGAAGTAGTCTCACCATCAATGTCCTCCTTTCGCACACCATCGGCCATAAGAGCAAAAAACATATCACGTCTAGTAAATTTATTTTCACCAGGAGTACGAGTGTCAGGCCGGGACTGCCGTTCAGGTTTAAACCACTCACCCAACTCACCGAGTTGGCGTACCGATTCCAGCACCACAGATAACATGTTACCAGTCTGATTAATCAATAAAGTCATCATGACCTGCTTATAAGCAACAGGGGAAGAACGAATAATACGATTCCGCACAGAAGATGTCAAGAAAGCATCAAGCAACCGGTCAGCAGTATTCAGAAAAATTGCCGTTTTCATCACCTCCTCTTTGAGACGTTGCGCAGCATCGCGCAAAGTATACCACGGTTTGTCATTCACAGGCCAGTCAGACTCAGTAGGATATTTTTGATTACAACCCTCAGTCGCCAATTGAAGCAAAGAAATTTGACCACCACCATTAAAGTTACGAAAATGATCCTGTACAGGAGAATCCGAACTCAAGGAACAAAACTTCAAACAATCGCCAGCATCCAACATAATGCCAGCAGCGCCCAGTTCATAAAGGCGCACCATCCATGTGAGCAAGGGCTCACCAACTCGCTGCCAAAATCGCTGCAAAATATCACTAATTTCTTGTTGAGTAAAATCCTCCAAAGAGTCTAAAGCAATACCATTCGGAGCACCGGGAGCCTGCTGCACCTTCCGTCGAAAAACTGGATGCGCCGAGACCGCGGGATGAGCATCACAAGGAGCTCGACCAGTACACGTAGAGGAACAATCAGTGGAAGAAGCATCGACCCCGCTCGAAGGACGAGCGCAATCACGGGGTGCACCATCAGAGGCGCAAGAAGCAGATTTACAAGCACGGCCGGAGCGAGAGGACTCGCGCTTGGCAGACTCCTCACCCGAGGAAGGAGAATCACTCGAGTTCCAGATATTACCATCCCATTCATCAGGATTCCAATCCAGTCCGGCTTTCGCCACGACCAGACGCACCTTCCGCGTCGAAACCCGACCACGCCGATTCTTGTATTTATAACGAGCAATTCGCACAGCCGCCCTCTCGGCAATAGTTTGGTACGTCTCAAGTTTATCAGCAAGCAACTTATTTTGACACCGCAACAAAGTATGAGCATTCTGAATCTCAACAAAGTTCGCTTCCAATCCTTATGCAAGTTCTGCAACTTCAACAACCTCTCATGGAGAATCCTGTACGCAGACAGAACAATCCAACCTCTGCGCCCTAAAACGGGAAGCTCATCACCCTTAGATACCGGCGCCTTCTGTAAGCAAGTAATCACATTAGCCGGCTCCGCCAGCTCCAAAAAAGAATTTCAATTTTCACTCAAACCAGTAGAATCAGCCCACTCACGGGCTAAGGCTTCATAAGGCGTTGAATCCCAGCCGGGAATATCAACGGGCAACTTAAAAGTAGATTTCGACTTTCTAGAAAACATTTTTGAAAAGAAAGAAAAAGAGAAAAAGAAAATTACACGCAGGTAGATACAAATAATATACAAACAAAACCACGCACGCGCTGAAGGCAAACACAATACAACCACAACGCACACAGGTTTCGTAAACGGTTCGTGACGCCAAATGTTCTGCTTGGGTTTTCGGATCAGATAGAACTCGCTCATCAGAGCCTCACTAACCCAGCCAGAACGTTACCCCCTCCCTAGAACCTATTTACAATCCTACAACCACATATATCTATCACCTAAGGACAGGGGATTCCTACTATGCATACCAAGATCTCACAATCGGCGGCCTCGCGATCCCATACGGATCCAGACCTCTCTGCCCATACGACAGTATCACATGTGGCGGCCTCGCGGTCCCATACGAACCCAGACCTCTCTGCCCATACGACAGTATCACAAGTGGCGGCCTCGCGGTCCCATACGAACCCAGACCTCTCTGCCCATACGACAGTATCAGCACAATCGGCGGCCTCGCGATCCCCTACGAATCCAGACCTCTCTGCCCATACGACAGTATCACAAGTGGCGGCCTCGCGGTCCCATACGAACCCAGACCTCTCTGCCCATACGACAGTATCAGCACAATCGGCGGCCTCGCGATCCCCTACGAATCCAGACCTTTCTGCCCACACGACAGTATCACAAGTGGCGGCCTCGCGGTCCCATACGAACCCAGACCTCTCTGCCCATACGACAGTATCAGCACAATCGGCGGCCTCGCGATCCCCTACGAATCCAGACCTCTCTGCCCATACGACAGTATCACAAGTGGCGGCCTCGCGGTCCCATACGAACCCAGACCTCTCTGCCCATACGACAGTATCACAAGTGGCGGCCTCGCAGTCCCATACGAACCCAGACCTCTCTGTCCGTACGACAGTATCAGCACAATCGGCGGCCTCGCGATCCCCTACGAATCCAGACCTCTCTACCTAGACGGCAGTCTCATACGACAGTTCATCCTATGATCACCATAACATACAAAGAGGGAATCAGTCTCACTATTCATCAGATCACACAAGGATTGCCAGTTCGGGCATAGCCTGTTCTCAGGTGTGAGGGGCTCCTCTTTCCCTTATTCAGTTACCACTTACCTGATCAGGGTTAACATCTGTTCATGTAGCCGCAGCTGACTAGAAGAATAGGCTACCCTCTTATACAAGAACACGCAGCACATGTTGGTTCACTACAAACTGGATACTTTATTACTCATTGCATACACAATCACATAACATTACGATATGACACATAACCTGCAAAGAAAAGTGAAAGATTAAGTTGTACACTCTAATAAGAAAGGGTCGACATCACCTTGGTAGTATGTAGCATGCACTCAGTGGTCATCTAGGCTCCCTTCTCGTCTGTGCCTCGGCTCGCCTGGAATCACCCTTCTCCGAGTCACTGGGACCTCTTCCTTATCGGCTACTCTCTCCTCTCTGGCTATTCTGTTAGGAAAGCATCTGTCTCTCAGTTCTTCTCCGCCTTCAAGATGGCGTCTGTCTTCCCTGGAATAAGTAGTAGCTTTACTGCTAACGGCTAGATGCCGCCTACGGACTGAACATGTAACTGCCTCAAACTTTCACTAATATAGAGGTGCATTTCCTCATGGAAAATTCCGGCCCGTAACCTGCCGCCCACCAAATTCTTGTACCTCCCCGTACCAAGGACACGTTCCCAGCCGGCCGGCCTGATGTAGTGTCTTCGGCATGAAGAAAAATACAATCCTTCGATAAGGGCCGGCCTGAACCGGTTCTCTCCAAGCGAATAACACCTCATAACTAAAACATCACATTTGACCTAGAAGTATCCCAAGCTGCCGGAGCAGAAAGAAAGATGGAGTCTCTCCCGTTTGAGGCCTACCAGGCCTGAATTCAGCACAGCTCCATGAAATACCCTCACTACAGGACAGGTTATCCCTAATACTAACGAATCTATCCCCTAGGCTATGTGTGCAAGCCCTAATCTATGGGGAAGAGCACAGAATCATGTCGAAGTGCCTAGTAAATAGGCTCCATTCACTACTCTAACCCTTAGGCTTGAATGGTAAGAGACTGAAGTCACATTCAATCACTTGTTAACACAAGAAGGCCAGGAAAATCGAGCAGAACATAACGTTAGTAAGTTAAACGAGCGGATTGCTTACGAGCAAGTCTCTTTTCTACGAGTCCTTGCTCAATCAATCCCCTCTCTGATGGCATTTTTAAGCCATCACAAAATTACCCATCCCAAACTAGACGCCAGTTTTCAGTATTACTCATTTTCATTCTCCTCTTTTGCCTTCTCATCTTCATCTTTATTTTCTAAATCTCTCATCTTTTTATAAATCCTTCCTTTCATTTTCTCCATTTGAATCTCATCATGTTCCCTATTCTTTTCCGACCTTTCCCATTCACTTCGTATTTTCTTACTCTTCCTTTGTTTCTGCAACATTTGCACCAAATCATTATTGTCAAAACTATTATTGTTATACCAACTACAGGAAGAATTATTTGACCTAAAATAATTTTTCCTAAATCAGAAAACCAAGTCCTTATTGAAGAAATACCTTTTTTTAGTCTCTCCCATACACTGTCAACCTTCAGTGGTTTCAAATATTCATGAAGTTTTGTAATATTCTTAATATACCCTCTAATTTCCTTACTCTTATCAGGAATGTAAGTACAACAATGTTGCACTTTCAACATTCTACAGACTCCGCCCTCTTTTGCTAATAAGATATCAAGCACAAGTCGATTTTGTAAAACCATTGACCTAATCGCAACCATCTCTGTATTAATCATCAAGAAACCCCCAGCAGTATCAGTCGATAGACGATCAACTACTGTTGACAATTTACAAATTCTGTGTGAATACAGAATGACTCCCACTGACGTTATCAATGCACCAAATATATCTCCTACTATTTCTGTAAGACTAGCTCTCTTTCTTCGTGTTAGTCCATTAGTGTCTTCATTGCTTCCAGTGATTCTTTTTACATGGTACATTTTAGGAAATACTATCCTAAAGTAGCGGCTTCCTTACCATCGTGCAGGCAGCTTATAATAAGCATGTTTCGAACACACATAATAAACCTGAAGAAATACTGGATCAGTTCCCCCTTTTAGTGCCCAACCTCCCAAAATTAGGAAGTTATGTTCACATTCACTGGACCCAATAAATATGTTATTATAATCGGTCTTTAATCTATGGAGGGAGGTTTTCCCTTTCTTCACGAAGTCTAGGGACATCGCAGCATGAGCCTTGCCAGCTGTATATATTCCCTCTTTCTCCGCCCATGGTGGTACATGAGTTTTCTGTTCAGCAGCTTTCTTTTGGAAATCCTGTCTCCTCTCAACTAAATTCAAAAATACTTTTTCTTCGTCACGTAATATACATGTTAAATTATTCCTGTGGGCTTTTACTATATCTATTGATTTCATTGTTAAGAAGAATTCTCCCATGAACTGTGCATCTTGACTACTAAGTAGTGGATTCATATTCTTTCGAATAGGAAGTTCTGAGAATACTACATCTAAGTTGGACTAATAATACCGAAGTTTTCCTGTTTTATAGAACAGACTTGTTAATACACTACATGATATAGCATATGTTAGAGGTAAATGGTGATATGTGACACCTTCTGACACTGACAAAGGTAATTTCATACAAACATAACAATCACTAATCTCCATTGTATCTACATACTGAAGGAACAATTTTGTGAAATAATTTAATGATGTATCATTATCTAATACTGTGTGATGAAAATCTGTCTCATCTGGTGGTTCTAATTCTACTCTATCTCCTTTTACTGTTTCTTCTTTTCCATTTGTAACTGTATCATTCTTTTTACTTGTTATCATTAAATAAGGCACCGATACTGTTAGTAATAGCCATATTGAAATCACTAATAGAATACTTCATATGCAAGCTTTACAGCATCTTCGTTTTAAACTTCGTTGCGGTTGCACAGTGACTTCATTTTTCGCCATTTTGATCTAAGAAGATTTCTCTTCTTTACTTCACTTGGAATTTCAATCTCTTATTTTCAAGGTGGTCTCACTTTCCTTTCATCAACCTGTGCAGTATCTAATTCTTCTGATTCCTCACTCAAGTCTAAGTTTTCAAATTCTTCCAATATAACATAGGTCCACTTAGGACCCTTGTATTAATAGTTCACATTTCTCATTCTTGGACTTCTTCGAGTGTTTCTCACAATCGACTGTTTTGACTGAGTTTGACTTGTAAACTCATTCACTTGCTCAGGTCTTTCTCTTGTTTTTCTCAGATAATATCTCAATCTTTTCACTCCACCTGGCCAGTTGTCACCTTTTCTGACCCTTTTAATCTGTACTGCACTTTCACCCTCTTCGTATTTTTCTAGAGTGCTTTTATTTTCCGGGTGTCTAGGCACAATAAGTTCTTCTTCTTCTAAATCACTCTCTACCTGTCCCTGTTCAGGCCTGTTGTCATCCACCTGAACCTGTTCTTCTTCCTCTACCTAGTCCTGTTTGGGCCTTAGTTCAAATGTATCTTTTTCTTCTGCCCAAACTTGTTGTTCTTCTCCTAACTGGTCCTGTCCAGGCCTTAATACAATTTGTTCTTCTTCTGCCTGAACGTGGTGTTCTTCACCTGTATGTCCCTCTTCAGGACTTTGAATGGGTCTGTTTACCTCTACCTGAGTATGTTCTTCTTTCCCTGTCTGGTCCTGCTCAAGGTTTCAGGTAGTTTTGTTCTCTTCTACCTGAGCGTGTTCTTCTAGACCTATCTGGTCCTCACTTCTTTCCTGTCTCTCTAATCTGGTTCTTCTTCTTGTGTGTACAATAACTTCAGGTGCATCAATCACTGGCATCTATTCCCCCTGACTTGTGCTCGGTTGTTCCTCGTCTATCACTTCAGAATCTATCACTCTAGATTCTCCGACTTCACAACCTTCAGCGTACTCAACTGGTTCAATCAGTTGTTGTTCTTCAGTGGGGCCTGGAACGCTATTGGTATGGCTTGCATGAATCCAATTGGGTAAACCTGCACACTTCACTGCTGTAGTAGTGACTAGTATGACTTGGCGTGGTTTATCCCACCTGGGTGCTAAGTACGACTTTCTGGCGTGTTTATTCACTACCACCCAGTCTCCAGGATTCAAATCATGCACCTGCGTTGACTGCCTGGCAACTGCATCTTCTCCAACCTGGTGAGAGACAGAACACACTAGGTCAGCCAAACCTTTGCAATAGTCCAATACCAAATCATCAGTTATATTCATCAATTTATGTCCAGGAATGTAGGCTTGTCTCATTGCCCCTCCCATGAAAATTTCATGTGGACTCAATCCTGTTTTTGTGTCAGGAATACTTCGGAGTCCCATCTACATAAGAGGCAGTGCATCTGGCCATTTCAGTGATGTCGATGCACACACTTTTCCTAACCTTGACTTGATTGTGCCGTTTCGTTGTTCAACCACTCCAGAAGCCTCTGAGCGGTATGCACAGTGCAGTTTTTGTTCAATTTTGAATGCTTCACAGATTAATTGAATTATTTCATTATTAAAATGAGGTCCTCGATCTGATTCCAAAGTCACTGGGAAACCGAACCGAGGTATCGGTTACCTCAACAGTAATTTAGCCACTGTGAGGCTGTCATTTCTTCTGGTGGGATATGCCTCTACCCATCTCGAGAACAGGCACACTATGACAAGTACATATTTTAATCCTTGGTGTGGGGTTAACTCAATAAAATCTAATTGCAATCTTGTGTATGGGCCTTCTGCCTTTCCAATTTTTCCCCAACTGACCACTGTCTTCCTGCCTGGATTTAGCTGCTGACAAATTAAACATCTCTGTGAAAAAATTCTGCGACTACCCTAAACTTTGGATTATACCAATTTTGTCTGAATAGTCTAATCATGGCATCCCTACCTACATGAGTGTCTCCATGATACATTCTTGCCATTTATCATACATCATCTCCTGACTCTTTCACAACCTGACCTTATCCAGATCGCTCTTTCTTTCTCTCCAACTTCATCCTGCAACTGTTTAACCTCATCCCATGTTTCTAGTGCTGAGAAGAACATAAGTTGGCAGCTGATTTCACTTGTTTAAATTTTTTGGTTAAGTGACAATTTATTTCTTGCACAATATTGAGCAATTTGGTCTGCATATCGGTTACGAGCTACCACATAGTCATTTCCTGACTGGTGAGCAGCACACTTAACCACTGCTATTTCTGTTGGCAATTGTATGGCTTCCAATAATTCTTTTACATTTTTGCCATTTCTGATAGGAGATCCTCAAGAAGTCAGAAATCCCCTCTGCATCCAGAGCTGGCCAAAGTCGTGCCCAACCCCGAAACCATATTGACTATCAGTAATATGGTTATTCTCCATTTTTTCCCAATTTTGCATGCCTTTGTTAAGGCCACCAATTTGGCTACTTGTGCAGACTTGACTCTGGGTAAACAGGATGCTTCAATGACCTCCGTTACTTTACACACAGCGTAAGCTGCACTGAGTCCTCCTTCCTCTGTTCTCAAGCAAGAGCCATCTACAAATAGTTCATGATCTGGCTCTTTCAAGGGCTTCATTTTATGTCGGGACGGGGCTTGGTACACAGTTCAGTTACATCCAGACAATCATGATCCACTTAATCTTTTACTTCCTCACAACATGAGTCTGGTAATAGGGTAGCAGGGTTCATTATGGTACATCTGATGACGGTCACATTTTCTGATCCCAGAATCACTCTTTCATATTTAGTCATCCGACTACGGGTAAGGTGCTCGAGTTCTTGTTAAAAGAATTTTGACTGAATGTGGAATATATACTTTGACTGCATGTCCCATCAAAATCGACTCACTTTGCTCCAGACTCATACAAGTAGCAGCTACTGCTTTTAAGCAGCCAGGTAAAGCTGAAGCAACAGGATCCAAAGTAGCAGAAAAATATGCTACAGGACGTCGGCTTAATCCATGTCTTTGGGTCAAACCTGAAAGTGCACATCCTTCTCTCTCACAACAGAACAGTGCAAACTCTTCCGTATAATCAAGCATGCCTAGGGCAGGGGCCTCACACAAACTATTTTGCAACTTCACAAATGCTTCCACGCATTCATCATTCCAGACAATTGGATCTTTTGCTCTCTTTCAGGTCAGTTGAATCAATGGTTTTGCCAGTAGAGAAAATCCTATAATCCACTACCTACAGTACCCAACTACTCCGAGAAACATTCTCATCACCCTTTGTGTCTTTGGTAACTGCATTTGCTTGATTATCTTTATTCCCTCTGGGGTAACTTTTCTCACTCCTCTTTCTATTTTGTGACCTAAATATTTTACCTCTTGCTGACAAAACTGCAATTTCTCTGGAGACACCTTGTGTCCTCCTTCAGCCAAATGGTTCAGTAATGCAATTGTATCAGTGACACAATCTTCTTGTGATTTTGATGCCACCAGTAGGTCATCGATGTACTGAACCAAAACTGAGTTTCTGGGCATGACCAATGTTTCTAGATACTTTTTCAAGATTTGATTAAAGATTGAGGGACTTTCTATATACCCTTGAGGAACTCTGCACCATGCCAAGACACGATCTTCGAACTTAAATGCAAATAAATACTGGCTGTCTGGGTGCAAAGGAATGGAGAAAAAGGCTTGGCACAAATTAATTACTGTAAACCAGCCTGCATTCCAGGGTATCTGATAAAGGATCACTGCTGGAGTTGGTACTACAGGACAACAAGGCACAACAATTTTGTGTATTTTAATTAAATCATGTACTATTCTGTACTTCCCACTAGGCTTTTTAAGTCCTATTATTAGCGAATTTCAAGGCCTACTCATTATTTCTTTCAAAATGCCTTGTTTAATCATTCGGTCAATTTCTGGAGCAACTTCTGCTTTTACTTCTGGATTCATTTTGTACAGGCGTGTGTTTCGATAAACGGCTCCTTCTTTTACTGGGTCTACATTTGCCCTGAGCCCAATATCTTTTCCTGTAAAATCCCGTATGCCAGGATTCGCTGTGGTTCTCAATTCTTCTGGTAATTCACTTTCAGTCATCAATGAAAACATTCCATCTACCTCTGTACCTTGCTTGGCCAATAACATTTTGTAAACAATGTCCTCATCAGGGGTTTGGAAAGCGACACCATCCGTTGTACAATAGATTGTGCAATTCATTTTGCACAGTAGGTCTCGTCCTAACAGGTTTACTGGACTAGAATCACACACTACAAATTGATGCAGGTCTTTAAAATTTCCAATGTGTACTTCCATTGGCTGTGTGATTGGGGTTCTAATCTGTTGATTCGACACTCCAACTACTTGGATACTTTCTCCCGAGAGGGGTAAGTTTGGGTGTCCGCTGTTCTCACAGTAGACCGGGTAGCACCAGTATCCAATAGAAAAGTGATATAATTCCCTTCCACTTTCCCATCAATAAATGGACCTGACTGATCTACCGGCAAGGATGCGCCAAGCTCGCACTCCTCTTCCTCCCCGCTCAGGCACCGTCATTGCAAGTACTCCTCTTCGTCATTATTATTCTGTAAAAGATATTGTGAAACTACAGAATTTTCCTTACCACTACCTCCTTGAAATCTGGCATCTACACTGTATTTTTCTTGGTTCACACAGTTTGGCATGGGAATTTATGGCACCTGATACTGTGGATTAACTACCTGCTGTGGTTGATTCATAATCACTTCATTCTGCGTCTGTGGATTAAAATTTTGGTTTGGCCCATTATTATTCGGTATACTGTTACACTCGTTCTTCCAATGTCCAAGCTTTCCGCACGCGTGACAAGGGAACTTCTTCTTCGCATCCTCTCTATTCATTCGTCCTCTTAATTTACCACCATTCGCCACTTGATCATTCTGATTCTGCTCTTTCACCTATCAGTCTGGGTGTTCATCTTAATTTCCTGCTGTTCTGCCAATCTCACTTGTGCCACATCATTTTCTCTTTTAGCTTTCTATGTCTTGCCTCAATGTCATCCCCGCAATACTTCGCGTATTTCAAAATTTCGTCGATCGACTTGCTCTGCCAGCACATGTGCTGTTGAATCATCTGACTAATCTCCAGTTTCAAACCATACACAAACCGATACACAAAATGTCCCATATCCTTATCACCAATGTTCTCAAAGCCACTATACTGCTTAAACACCTGTAGCAACCGTTCATAATATGCATGTACAGACTCATTTGGCTCCTGAGTTGTTCTGTCTATTTTCACCCAATCCGTTTCTTTAGGAGGGATTTTCCCTTTCAGAAAAGTAATTACTTGGTGATATGTCTTCATCACCTCATCTGAGGGTGCTCGTGTTTTAGAATCGCTTGGATATTCCGCACTTGGCCAATCAATTGTAATCTTACACTCTGTCCATAAATCAGCAGGTACCACTATATCAAACAGACCATCCAGATCCTTCAACGGAACCTTCGAAACTTTCACAAATCTATCAACCTGTTTGTACCACTCAACTGGTTTCTCTCTTACCCTAGGAAAATCATTTGTAATGACAAAATATCCTGTCTGCTCCATGGAACATGTACATATCCACCACCAGGATCTTCTCTCATGGGACACAATCTCTCTGCTTTTTCTGATTGTTTTAGTAAGAATGCAGATGACGCTTCCTTTACTTGTGCTTCCTCCTTCTTTCTTATCCACCTAGTTATCCGCTTGTGAATGTCTCCCCACTTCTGCAAAATGATCATTAACTCTTTTATCTGTAATTTTCTACCAGACACATTCATATTCTCCAAATCCTTATCAGTAAACTCCACTCTGTATGGTTTCTGCAATCATTTTGATCTCCCTATATCCACTCTAACTTCAGAAGCAAGCTCTGTCAATCTCTCATGAAACAATTTCGCATTTCCTGTTATGTTCCTACATACAAACAGCATCTCCTCCTCATTGTAAAGATTCAACCTATCTATTCCCACATTTCCAGCAATCATTTCTTCCAACTCTAATTTGTAAATATCTAAGATCTTTGGTGCTGAGCTTCATCTTTCTATTCCCTGTGCCCATCTTCCCAAATCTTCTGGAGTGACCGCTGTCGAGCTTCTGGTTCCTCAAGGTACCATAGACCTTCTTTCTCTCAAATTTCCGGGTGTGATTCTTTTAGGGGTCTCATGCACAGAAAGGGAGAGGACCGAGAGAAAAGAACATCTGCAAATACACAAAATAATATTTACCAAGAATGGTGTGAAGACCAACCCCTTGGCCAAAGGGCTGGTAAGGGTGCCCCTGGATAGTTCAGGCGACAAAGACTTCAGGACAGGATTCAGGAAAGGATAGTTGACCTCTCCACTACTGACGATTGCGCCGCACCCCTCTCTGACACTCTCTTCCTACTCGAGATTCTTCCGCGATCTTCCTGTCTAACCCCCAAATAAATTAGGATAGAAAGTTTTGCATTCTGCTTCTTCATCAGCATCTCACTGCATCTCCCTCAGCATCAGCATCACCCGCTACACCGACAGCATCTCCCCTCTCCAACATTTAGCAATTCCCGCTAACTAACTAAAGTTACCTTAATTATACCTTTCGTTCGGAATGTTCCACCCACCCAAGTTTCATTATCTTAAAAATTTGAGATCTAATTGGTCAGGTAAAGGGGGGATGATCATCACACCATGCTTACATGTCATTTAAATCAATCTGGTCATTGTTCCTAAATCCATCCCCTTAATTTTATTCAATTTTTATTTTCCACCCGCATTTCACATTACATTTGCTACATTTGTAGTAACTTCCACATGTACTTTCATTCTGGTGAACTTATCACTGTTCTTTCTCAGCCTGGGACACACTGCGACCTTGGCTGTTTTACAGAATTGCTGTCATCATTACGGTTCACTTTCAGTAGGCATGCGCAGTTGTACGATTCAATCACATAAATTCATAAAGACAGATGTTAGTTTAAAAAATAAATGGTTTCACTGAATACCCATCTCTACTCTATTCCCCTTTGTTTATTAATACTTTCCCTGCATTAGCATTAGTATAATAGCTTGTCTTCTTTTCAGCAAAGCAGATGCCATGCACATGAGCCTTTAAGCCGCCATGTTAGTGCATTCTGCTCATGCGCAAGAATTTCCCTCCAAGCGGTAGCTCGTCATACTGCGTAGATACAGTCAACGCATGCGCAGTAAAGATTCCCCGTTTAAAGCGTTTTTAGATCTTTGGGTTACTCGCATTAGTAAACACATAAGCAAGCTTCACTAACCCGCGTGTTTGTGTGGTGCGCATTAATTTAACACAAAACGTAATTAATAACGTTAGTAAGTTAAATGAGCGGACTGTTTACAAGCAAGTCTCTTTTCTACAAGTCCTTGCTCTATCACTGTCATCTCAGCCTCCTTACCTGACCGTCTTTCCGGACAAAGTAGTGCTCCGCACTAGGGCATCTTTTCTGCCTAAGGTAGTAACACCTTTCCATCTGGCTTAGTGTGTTACTCTGCCCATCTTCTATGCACCTCCACATCATTTAAAAGGAAGAGGAGCGTCTCCACCGTCTGGACCCAAAAAGAGTGTTATGGTTCTACCTTGATCATACTAAAGAGTTCCGTGTGGACGACCAACTCTTCATATTGTATGTTGCAGCAAAGAGGGGGTGAGCAGTACAGAAGAGGACCATTTGACGCTGGGTCATCCTCTGCACAAAAATATGTTACACCTTGGAAAAGAAACAGCCTCCTGAAGGCCTTAGGACTCATTCTACCAGGGCGAAAGCTGCCACCACGGCTCTTCAGCGTGGTGTTCCGATTACTGACATCTTCCAAGCAGCCACGTGAGCATCTCTGCACACGTTTGTCAGACACTACTGCCTGGATTCTCAGGTCCACAGGGAGTGCTTCTTTGGCCACTCTATCTTGCAGGATGTTTTAGTCAAAACTTTCCACAGTCCCTCCTCCCGGGATGGTATTGCTAGAGTATCTGTTCAAAAATAAGGAATGTGCGGCTAGATGTCTCTATCAGATGGACAAGTTACTTACCTTTGGTAACACCTTATCTGGTAGTGACATGATCTAGCCGCAGATTCCTTACCGACTCACCCATCCTCTCCGCACTGCGGATTTGTTTAGTGTCAGGGCTGTTTCCCCTTCAGGGGGCTAGTTGTTTTTTGGCAAACCACGGTCAGTCACTTCATGGCTCAGCAATTCTGGCGTGGAAAGTTGTGAAAATTACTGCAGTCAGCTCGCCTGGGTTGCACCTATATTGATGACGCAGACGTCATGACAAATCCGATGCCACCTATCGGCGCACAGTTGTACTGCTATCAAAAATTGTCCGGATCCAGCCTAATGCTTGAAAGTTCAAAGGTAGGGAATCTGCTGCTAGATCATGCCTCTACCAGATAAAGCGTTACCAAAGGTAAGTAACTTGTCCAACAGTTGTCCTCCAGATCCAATGTTAAGCATTCTACCCCATCTAATCCAAAGCTTTGGTAGCCGATCCTTTGTGTGAGGTGATTTTGGCCTGATGTCACTGTGTCAGTTTTGATATCAATATTCCAAAGAAGACTGGCCTTAAGATCTAGCAGGATTGCAGTGGTGTCACCACTAGAGGCCAGTTGATCTAGGTTCCCTACCTCTACCATTGTCTCTTGTTTGACGGCTGCTGGTCTAGGTGGCCTGTGTTGGTTAAAAACAAGTTTGCTCTGTTTTTGGTTCCCCTTTCTTATCTCTACGGGACAAAAGAATGTCCACCCTCTGCTCACAGCATCTAAGGCCTGAGTAGGTGTCTTCTAGTTCTGACCCTAAGTGGGTGATTTTTCAGCTTCACTATAATGGGTGATCTCTGTATTAGTTGGAGAGTATAGTCTTTGCCCCTGGAACCAGCCAATGCAGAGCCTCCCCAGGAGGCTGGCCTGTGATCTTTAAGTGGACCGACATGTATATCAACCACGCACCCATTGGGCTAGGTGCACCACCAACTGCAGTCCCAGTCTACGCCCATCTTAGGAGCCTGCCCAGCTCCACACGCCAGGCAGAGCTCTAGCGGGACTGTGACAGGCCAAGGTATCCTCTGTATGCCCGACCAGAGGCGAAGTTCCTTTTCTCCCCTAGGGCCAGGGCTCCCTCGCTGGGACCAGCTAGTAGCTCACACACTGATGGAGGGCCTGCCTATGCGGCCCCCAGGAAAGCTCCTCAATCTGCTTCCAGGGTCCCAGGGCGCCACCTCCTCCCAAACTAACATCAGTTGACCTCTACAGTGTATGCAATGGGATCCGCTGAGATAAACCCAAGGCTGCATCATTAGGACCATTAGCCCCCTGCGAGAGTGGCAGGACTGGGGAGGCAACAGGGCTTGCCTGACTTGGTGGATGGGTAGCAAGAGCAATCTCAGGCTCTCCTGCAGCCGGGTCTCTGATTCCTTCCCCCACATGCAGGCCACAAACATTTGTACCAGCCCGCGCTTGTTCTCAGCAAGCAGTACTGTCCCCCCCCCCCCCTAGGCCTGGCAATGGGCTGCACCTCTTTCCCCTTCATTCTGCCTTTGGGACCGCCCATACATTTCTGGGTAGTAAAGGACTGTGAGCCAGGACTTGAAACACATTAGGTCGCCATCTTGTCTGCCAACAAAACCACCCTATTTTATTTTTGCCTGGTAATACTTGGGGAGATTTACAAAATCTCCACGCAACGCAGCGCAGCCCCCCGCACAAAATACTGTGTACTTGCTGTACAAAATACTATGCTAGGCATGATGCAAAGCTTTTCCCACTTTGCGTATGTGCTGCACAGTGCAGCACGCATGCAAAGTCTGAAAAGGAAGGAGAAATGAAAGCATTTCTCTTTCCTTGCGCCTAGTTGAAAAGGGCGCAGTTTTGTCATGCTAAACCCAATCTACTTTATTTAGTAAATTAGGTTTAGTGTGAGAAACCTTGGGTGGTTGCATGGGAAGGCCCATGCACCACCCTTGGTACGCCCCCATGGCCCAAAGTAATGCGAAGCAGCGCAATGCGCGCTTCACAAACTTTTACGTTATTTCCAGCGCTAAATACGTTTAGCGCTGGAAAGTTATTTAGGAAAAAAAAATATTTTGCGCTGTTTTGTGTCACCTTTGTGACGCAAGCACGGTGCAAAATCTTAGTAAATCTCCACCGGGTGTGTTGGCGTCTACTATGGTGAAAGGTTCTTCTGGGCGCAGTTGTGCAAAAACCATTTCGAATGTTTTCTGTGGAAGTGGAACTTACCAATATTTGGTATATAAATGTCAAACAAATGTTTTAAACAGTTGAGTCTGTCTCACTGTCAACTCTAGCTGGATGCAAGTTTTTACATTGCGTTTGGATGTTTATTTGGAGTTCTGTTTTACTCTTGTGGCCTTCTGCTGTACAATAATTAGAACGATTGATCGATATTTCCTCATCAGATATGGAATGTGAGCTGTGAGGAAAAAAGGTATACTGGCGAGTATTCTGTAAAGGAAATAATTCCATTATTTAGGTGACGTCCTATTTTAGAGAAGTACTTTTACGACCGCTGTCTCTGGTAGCTGCTACTGTCACACCAAAAGTCAACTGTAAGATACTTTTAGTTTGAGTAGTTATGTTTTATTTATTGCAACTAGACCGCAATGATTACATTAAGTGTGTATTTAGCATAGTACTGCAGACATCCAATCTACAAGGTTGTCGTTTAAATAGTTAACAATTTCTCATAATGCTAGTTAACTTAGAAACATAATTATGTGTCTGTCTCAGACAAGACTCCTTTCTCACGATTATGTATTTTCGCCTTCTCCAAACCACTCTAGGTGCAGCCGTTTCCAATCTGAAATCAAGCGTTTGAAAATCTCCTCTCCGGTGCGAGTCTGTCAGAACTGCTATTTCAACCTGCGTCACGAGCGGGGCTCCGAAGACGGGCCCAGAAACTAGAAAGCCGCCAACTGGCCAAACGTAACATAGATGGTGTTTTTGAGGAGCGTTCCTCCATTAATCACTTTTTGCACCTTTACAGAGAACTTGCGAAAGAGTTAAAAACAAAAAACTGTCAGTTTACATGTATCCTTGTACTGTGTTTTTAAGCACTCACCTAAAACAAAACAAAACGGGATCATAAATTTATACTGATTTTATTGGGCTTATAGCAAATGCACCAAACAAGAAACAAGTTTGGATGATTCCAGGAATGAAGCTTTTTGCCTACCCAACCCTTTGCGCTTACACAAATACATTAACAGAAAAATATAAAATGTAAAAACCCTCACTGGTTAATCATTCACCCGTGTCGTGTCTTGTGTTTGTAGAACTGCTCTCTTAGTCCACGTAAAAAAGATCATTTTAAGAATATAGTTGTAAATCTGCCTTCTGTACAAGCAACTTTGTGTATATTGTAAATACGTATAATGGGCTTTTTTTATCCAAATACTGTATGAACTTAAGTAACTGCCTGTTACATGGGACATCAGATCACCCTGATTCAATGATTTGCCTATGCTTTATCTACAAACAACTATTTCCATCCTTCATGTTACTACAAGATTGTGTTTAAAAAAAAAAAACAGCCAACTAAAAAAAACTTCAGCAGCATTATGGGTGTTTTTTTTATTATTTAAAAATTCCTCCTTCGGTATTTTATTTTCTATAACTATTTTTTGTTGTTGCTCACAGTATCTAATTAAGTGAGGCGGTTCCTCTTTCAGGTGAACGCAGACACTGGAACCTTATCCCAGGGAGTCTTTTTCCCGGTGCTCAATTGTGAATGACCATGTCCTGTAGCAACTATTGCGAGGCGTACTACCATTTCAGTGTTGTGCAGTTAGGTTTTCTAGTCCACCTTGCTAATTAGAGATAGACCCTGCAAACTTCCTCGTCACCTGCATGCCTGTGCTGGTAACAGGCCAAAGTGTGACCAGTTGTACATCTACATGTATTTAATTAATTTTATGGTAATTTCTGAAAGGGCTCAGACTGCTATGCAAGGAGATTTTTTTAATTGTTATTCTGCCCTATATATGCAGATGTTAAGCACATTCTGCTTTCTAATGTTTAGCATGGTGATTGGCGATGGCTGTTCAGCTCACAGAGCCATTTTGTGATGACTGCTCTAGTTTTATGTTTTTTAATCATTCTTTGCAATTCCAGAAGGGCTAGAGTCCTGACTACCCCCCCCCCACCCATCCACAGAAATTAGTAGTGTTCTAAAACATGTCTTGTTGTCTTAATGCCATCTTACCCAATATCATTGTGAATAAATATCACGAAAAAAAATCATTTGGTCATAACTTGGAACATGTATAATGTGGGGTCCTACAGTGCAATATTCATGACGTCCTTTGTGCCCTTGAATCGTGAGTAGTTTTGAAAGTGACGTTAAATCCCTTCTCCCAAGTTGAACTTTGTTCCAAAAACAAGTGCTCTTTCAGCAGAAGCAAGGTAATTCCTAGAGCTTCTGTGAAACAAACTTTAAGCACTTAGAAACGATTTGTGTGCAGATTACAATGTAGGAAAGGGGAAGCAGTGGGTTGGATTTAAGTACATCTGATGCGCTGGTGGCACATTGTGGAGAATTAAGTGATGCATTGTTGAAGTGATTGCAAAGTACACCAGCATCATTCAGTCTTGGGGCATTAATAGTCATCACACCTTCCATTGAATGATTCCCTGATAATTTCTTACTGATGGATTTCTCTCTAGCCGATTTACTTCTTAAACTGTGACCACAGTTGTTTAACACAATTATCTACCACAAGGGTATCTCAGTTCAGTAAACCAATAATCAGAGCATCCATGGCACACTATGCAGAGCCTGCTGGTGGCTCATTTTTCTCCCATACATTCAATGGTACTTAAGTCAGGGAGTCATTTATTGAACATTTATAATGCCTCAAATTATCAGGGGTAGTCAGTCATTTAGGGGTCGCTGTTCAAATCAAAAAGCATTTCCTCACCCAAAATTGCAGAAATACAAATAGGTGTTATGCATAGGAAGTTGGAGGATACGGTCACCAACAGCCCGCAGTGCAGCTTTTCTTGGTCGGGAGTCTAACATCTCAGTTGTATAGAACAAAAAAGGCTATATTGTTTGTCAAGAGCTTAAATGTGGAGTGTATTCACAATGCTGTATTTAGAAGTTGTGAACAATGTTTTGTGCACCTTTAAAATGTTTGGGAGCATTTATGAAGATGTCTAAACTACTTTCCACAGCATTTAATAGCACGCAAAAGTGTGAGAGACACATTAAAGGGATTGCATAAGTAGGCACCTGTACACTTTTCACCACAAGAAAAGTATGCATAGCGAATTTCTTCAAGTTATATGCAACCGATTTATACCAGCAACAGGACTCCAAATAGCAAGCCTCTCCACAAAGCACAACATTTTTCACTTTCACCAAAACTTAGGAAAAGATATTTCTTTTTTTACTTATTTTGTTTACCAAATGCTGAGAGAAAAACATTATATGGCTTAATGAGTCTAATCCTTTATAAATAAAATAAAGCAAAACAAAAAAAACAAACATCCTTACCTTTAATTGCATTTCTCCAGCATTGGTATCTTTCATTGAGTCAAAAAAGTGAATCATTGAAAGAGAATTTAAGCTAAGTATTTTTGCACATACTTTCTTTCAGTTTGGTATGTAGCTGTTAGTAGAGTAGAAGAGGTATGGTACCAAATACACACACTTGTGTTTAATCTCATCTACGCGGTGCTGTGGGCAACAATTTTTATTCAATTTATTTCTCCCTTGTTGCGTCTGCTAAATGACCGTGCAGTAAACAGGTCTCTGAATGGCTTTGTGTTTAAGCATTATATAGTCACGATGTACAGTAAATACCATGTAAGGCAGTCCATATTCCAAATGCAAGTTCCTCGAGGCTTTTCTGTCGTAGAATTCTTAACCTTTCATTTATCCTTCCTCCCACCATCTGTATGTAGCACGTTATTGTAATGTTCCGCTTTCCAAGGTGAGAGGTTTCCTCTCCTGGGGCCAGCCCCCAAACACCCTGTAGCAAAACACCATAGGTAAATTATTTTGCACCTTCGTTTGTAAAATATTATCAATTTTTTGGCTCTGCGTCCTACTAAGAACCATTTTATGAACCGTGTACAAAAAATAAATATTTATGCAGTTAAACTGTTTTTAGGAAGTATTTTTAATTTCAGCAAGTTTGGTTACTTGTTGCATGACTATTAACACAGCTGACTTTTTGTGTCAGTGCAATGTATATTTTTGTCCTGTTATTAACTTGTAAGCCATTATAGGTGGCCATTTATTTGTACAGCAACGGGAGTAAGTTGAAGGAGGACTAGCATATGACTGGAGTGTAGAATTTTGTACTATATTGCAGAATCCAGCATCTGTTTTTGGTGGTTAAATGTAAAAGGCCTAAAGAATTGCTATCTGGTGTGCATTCTGTGATATCTGAATGTTGATTGTATATTTGTCTCTAATGCGAAGAGGTAGAGAAACACGAACACAATACATTAATAAATGCAATAGTTCAGGTAATCTTAGGTTTGTTTTTTTCATTACCAATAAATACCTGCTATTTACCACCAAAATGTGTTGTCTGTAGTTGTTTTTAAAGAAATCTTCAATAATGAATATTAATAGAAATGTTACCAGATCGCCATTGCTGCTCTTTGTGCCCTATCAGTAACTTATTTCTGATGCATACTTATGACTGCCCATTCCTCACCTTGAAAATATTCGACAACTGACTGGATCCGGAGATTCTTTTCAGCAATATGCTCTGCACACCAGTAGGCGTCCCAGAACTATTTTCCAACCCTAGTACTTGTTCTAAATTCCCTAAAAAGAAACTTAAGGCACTATTTTAGCCAAGGCAGCTAATGCTAGGGAAGAAACTCATCGTGCAAAAACTGTAACAAAACGATACCACCAAACCCCCCCCCCCCCCTTAACGGAGGGTGATTTTTCATATTTGGAGGGCGTAAGAAATTTACAGCATAGGTTTGTCCTTCTAAGATTCCATACTAACCTAATTCCACTGATGCTAGGTTTCCCACAAAAAAGTACTCTTTAAGTGAGTTTATTCCATGTCCATGTGATGATTTATCTGTGCATTGTGATCTCCACCTCTTTTTCTTTTGTCACTTTTATAAAATACAGAGATCTAGATAGCTTTTATTACTATTAAGGAGGCACAATTTTAAACAATTTCATATTGCCATGTTGTTCCTGAAGAAGCTCCATGACCCTTACGTTTGTTTCTGCGTAGCCTCCTTCTTGTGGGCCTGCCTGCGCAGAAGGCGTCTTTTATAAAGGAGAAATGTGTGGAATTTAGCCTCTTGTTTATTAGAGCTTGTAATGGTATTGGGGAAAGTCATGTGATTAAGTTTTACCATGTCAAATGTATTTAAATAGTAATTTTGTTTTGCAATGTATACATATTATTCTTAACTATTATCTATTTATTAATCAATTTTTATGCTGGGTGGTTTATTATTGCTGCTTGATGAATTACTGCATTTCCAGCAGTTAGCATTAAGATCAATTTACATTTTCAAATTCTTGTGTATAGTACACATTGTAGGTTATTTTGCAAGGGCTGTTATGGGTCTTTTAAAAATTCTGATTTTATTAACTCCTTTTTAAAGATTGATTACCTTGTATGTGTATACTTTTATGATCTATGTTTATTAATTAGATCAAATAAAGGTGATTGGATTGGATAGCGGTCACACGTTCGGTCTAGCGCAAAGTCCTGTTCTCACTTAAAATCTTGTGATAAGTCGATAATACACCATAAGTGCCAGAAAATCTAGTAGGAATAATCTAAATCCTACCACTCAGTCAGACGAGAAGTCGTAAGGATCTGGCATCTTCTGACTCTGAGCCAGTCCTGCATTTAGTCACAGCGCACCCAGTATTCCTCGGACAGTTGTTGATTCCTCCGCAGATAGCAGCATTCAAGGAGGCCACGCTATAAAGCTTCCAGATTCTACTGGCTCCCTCTGACGCTTCGTTGAGCCCCACGTTTCTGCAGGGGACCCCAACTGGACAGCTGCAGCTTTGGGACTCATTCTTGGGCCCGTACCAAAGCCGTCTGCATCTCGAGTTGGCGTAAGGCATATTCAATCAGCATAAAGCCCTGGCTGGATCTAAAGACCACCATTGAGAACACACAGTGTCAACAGCAATGCGTATTGTAGTTTCCAAGACAGCACTTCAGCTGGAATGGAAAAGGGGACCTTTGCACACTATCCCCCCACTACCTCTCCTGCTCCAAGTTATAATTCGAATCAAGAATGACCGAGCCAAAGTTATCCGAATTGCCCCAGATTAGTCTAGAAGAGTGTAGGACACAGACTTTCTAAACATTAGCATCTGTTCTCACTTCAAACTATCTCTTTAGGAGGTCCTCGTATGTCAGTAAAAGGGCTCAGTCTGTCATCCAAACGTCAGCAACTTATACCTCTCATGTGTGGAGATTGAGCCACAGCATTGACTGAGTTTATCCTGCTGATGAGGTATTATCCTGCCAAGGTGGTTATTCTCGCTGTTGGATTCCCTTGTATGAAATCCATCTATGCTGAGCGTTGAGACAAGTGTTATTACCTTGTGTGGTACCCAGGACACTGATACCATTACTATTGAAGCTCTTGGACATCTTGTATTTTGCAAGGACTTACAGTGGGCACTGTAAAAGTTTATTTGTTTGTCAGTTCAGTTCAAAACACCGTTTATTTAGACCGGGTGGTCCTTAAACATTTAAAACCAACATTAATACAATTCCTAAAATCACAATTCCTAAGTTAAGACATCATAAAATCATACAAGAAGATCATTTGTCCGCCAGTCAATACATACAACGTAGGCCACATTAAAATGATAAAACAACCATTTCAGTTCTGTTCACATTTAAGAATTTCTTTGACTTTGTGAATGAACTTCCCCATGGCGCAAGCTATGTCTAAATTACTAATTTCTGTTAGAAGCTCTACTGCTTGCACCCTGTTCTTAATACCATACTTTATAAAATTCGGACGCAAGATCTCTTTTCGTATATCTAAAACCTTCTGCAATCCAATAATAAATGTAAAATATCACATGTTGTTCCCAGAATACAGGCACAGTTACCCTTACTATCAATCATAGTTCTTTTTATCACAATGTTAGCATAGAAAGGATTGACCCCAATTCTTAGTCTTGATACTTCTCTTCTTAATCAATGACAGGGTAACCTATCGATATAAGGGAAATGTTGTTAATTTTCCCACGAAGTAGCCATAAAACGTACTGTTTGTTTCCCCATGAGGTAATCTTGGTCCTGGGCTCGAGAAATTACTTTCCCCAGGGCCCTATGTTCCCTCTTGTCAAGTTCAATTTGAAGGTGCTTAAGCCTCATCATTCTACAAGCTTTAAACTCTTCCATGCTCATGACGGCTCCCGGCCGTCATGAGTCACAGTAGGCATGTGCTCATGACGGCCGGGAGCCGTCCGAACATTGCCCTTCCCCCACGCGCGATTAATTCCCCGCCTGTGCGGGAGAATTAAAGAAGTGGGCGGGGTTCAGACGTCTCACGGCCCTCATAAGCAAACGCCCACTGTGATTTATGACGGCCGGGAGCCGTCATGAGCACCGCGGCACTGTGCTCAACCCCGCCACCCCTCGCACCGCGGGGAAGGGGCTAATATTAGTATCTCTTATCCCTTTTGCCCACATCAACTCACTTTTCAATATCTCATTTTTGCACCATTGCGAGATTTTGTATTCTTCTCCCGTTCCCTGGCGCTGCCAGAATCTTAAAAAGCCCATACAAGCCGGTATACCCCATGAGGTGATGCCTAATTCCAATCTCACTGCCTGCACCATTGAGGATTTAGGCAATGAGAATACGTTTTTCAGGGTTTTTCCCTCCTCGGCATCCCATCCATTTTTACCGCTCAAATATAGCAGTTCAGCTCCATATAAAAATTGTGGTGGTACCATGGCTGTGTAAGCTTTTAAAACCAGTCTATCTGACTTTTCGCCAGGCACCATTACATTTTTTTAATCCACTAACCAAAGCTGATGACCTCAGTTTTAATGCTTCGAGGTGGGTATGCCTGTTCAGAATTTTCTCGAACCACATCCCCAGGTACCTATATTCATCTACCTTTCCTAGCTTTGTAGATCCCAAACACCAGCTAAACCTTATTTGCCTTCTACCAAAGCTTAAAATCGTTGTCTTCTCCATGTTGACCACAAGTTTTTTTAAACCGCAGTATTCGTTGAACCTGTTCAGTTTTCTTTGCTTGCCGATTTCTGTTTGGTCTATTATTACGAGATCGTCCGCATATAATAGACATGAAATATGTTTGCCATCTAACTTTGGACTTGCCCCCCTTTCATTTCCTAACACTGAAGGTAAGTCTGCAATAAATAAAGAAAAGAGCAGGGGGGCCAATACGCACCCCTGTTTCAACCCATTCCCAATTTGGATTTTCTGTGATAGGCTCCCCTCTACATACAAAATTATCTGAGCCCAATTGTCAGTGTGTAATGCTTGTATTAGCCTTAACAGATCCCTTGGGATGTCACGCCCAATTAACGTCTTCCACAGTGACTCACGGTCCACTAGGTCAAATGCTGCGCGGAAGTCCACAAGCAGCAGAACAGACTACCTCCCTGCTCGATTGACTTCCGTGCTATCGACCAGAGTGCAAAACAGTGGTCGATCGTTGAGTGTCCCTCTTTAAACCCCCCCCCCCCCCCCCTGTTCCGGGGGCATAACCTGATTTACTTCTTCCGTGTCCTTCAGCCTCTCCAAGATTATTTTTGCAAATACTTTTTCTCCCATATCTAGGAGATTAATTAGACTGTAGCTCTTTGGGGCTCTTGTCTCTCCTTTTTTGTGGATAGGTCTTATGATTGCACCTCTCCAGTTTTCTGGTATGATACCTGTTTTGAGTATCAACTGGAACTTTTTGAAAAGAACACTGTCCACCACTCTGACCTATTTATTATAATCATTGCTGGTAGATTGTCTGGGCCCGTGGCCCAAGTCAGGTTTAGGTTCGATATAATTTTCCTAATATTGCTGGGAGTAAAGTGTTCGTTAATTTCTTCCCTCACTCCTGACCATAATGTTAATTTCAATTTCTCTAATATTGGCCTCTTTCCATAGATTTTCCCTGAGATATCTCACCCAATTGTCTTCGGGTACAGCACAATACAAGGACCCTGGAGTTTTGCTAGAACTTTCTTGAACCAATTTCCAAAAACCTTTAGAATCTTTGGAATCTATTGCAGCTAACAATTTTGCCCAACAACTCTCTTTGTAGGTTCTGTTTTTATTCCTAATGATCATTTTATATTTTATCCTTAGTTTCTAGAGGTTATGGGACAATTCTGCATTATACTTTGCCTTAAGTCTTCTTTCCCTTTGTCTAATACTTGCTTTTACTTTGCGACATTCTTCATCAAACCATTCCGGCGCTTTACTTAGGGTTCTATATTTACTACCAACCCCGGGTTTATTAGTTTTGATTTTCACCCTTAGGCATTCCATCAATTGTGTTTTCATACCAGTCATTATCATCATTCATGGTCAGAGTATTTTCTAGTGAGTGGGTCTGCTGTACTGCGGCTAATCTTTCAATGTATTCCTTCGATATAAGAGTTGTGAGCTGCCTTGGATAGTCCACATGTACCTAAAGTGCTTTATTTCTTTGTTTTTCCCTTGTTTCATATAGTTCGATCTTTAGGATATAGTGGTCGCTTCCTTCCACTCTTACTACCTCAAAAAACGTAATTATTTCAAAATTCCAAGCATGTATAAACACATAATTAATAGGGCAGGGTTGCTGGCCTATCCTAAATGTACGCTTTGCCCGCGATCTGCGTCCCATCTCCCATTCACACATACTAAGCCCATAGAGCCCAACATTTGTCCTAGAGCCATATCTTGTGCCAACCTGCCCCCTCTCGGGAATACGGCATCCTTTTTATTATAGGAGGTCAACAACTCTTTACACCATGGGTCAATCCTACAGGGATCTATTTTGTGATTGAAGTCACCCAGCACAATAAGAACATCTTTCTGTAAATGTTCTGTTAACATTAACAAATCTTTTAGATTTTCCAAGTCTGCCTTATATTCCTTCTCTTTCTCTTTCGGTAGGTATACATTGAAAATGACTATGTCTTCATATCGTGGAACGGGGTTCAGCAACAGCACTCTACATCCTAATGCCATTTGCATTTTACTTTCAAAGGTTCTACTTTCCTTGCGATTTTTGTAGAGATCAACGTCAGTTGCCCTCCTGAAGGTCTACCAAAATGTTTCTTACTTGCTGCTTTCATCTGTTGGGCAAACCCTTCAATTGCTAGGGTTTCATCGCACAGCCAGGTCTCCTGCAGACACACAATCTTGTTACTCTCAATAACATCTTTGAAACTTTCATGATTAAATATTCTATTGTATCCATTTATGTTCCAAGATAATATGGCCAGGCTGTGCGACGACCCCTGCTCCTAATCGATCTCACTTAAGCTCCCGTCTTCCTCATACCCTGGGGATGCTAGGGCTCTATATCTGATTCCAGCTAGTAAATCTTCTTCACCTCTCTCTATTTCCATGCCTCTTATTGTCATTTCAAGTTCTTCCTTATTATCTCAGCAGGCATCAAACAGCATTACCTGTCTTAATCCCAGCCCTGCATGGTTCATGAGGAATGGCATCCCATGCTTATTATGCTCTAGCATTTCTACCCTTTTTACTAGTCTGATACCTTCCTTTATCAGCTCATGTTCTGCTTTTACCAATGCTGATTTTACTAGCCCTGAGTAAAGGAGAACCTTGGTTACTTCGTTCCGGTTACTACTTACCATAAACCCTACTTCTTTGAGATCCTCTGTTTGTTTTTTGTTGAAAATGTTTATTTGCATTTAAATCACTCAAAAACAGTACTATCTATATCCAGCACTTACATGAGTCATACCAAAGTACAACTTCCCTTGTACTATCATCCCTATCGTGGTTCCATGATAAACTGATTGATTCGGTGCCTCCCCAGCCAACCTTGCGGAGTAAACCCTTGAAAGTCCACCATCCAGAGTCCACATGCTGGCAGATCGTGCACGTATAGGTCGCAGAGACTCCACTCAGAAGGTTCCGCAGTGCAATTGGAACAACTAATCTAAAACTGAACAGCTACCCCATGCTACGTCCCTCCACCCAACCACCACCCTCTACCCCCACCCCCCTCCGGCATGACTTATTGACTGGATACATGTCAAGGCACTCAAGTCTTTCACTCTACTCCATAGACTTTCCCAACACAGGACCACCAACAACCCAAGTGGGCTATTGCCTAACCCCTCAGCTCTCCTCTAACCAGATTCAGGGGAGGGCGGGACCCGCACCACCTCCGGTTCAGAGGCCCCGTCCATTTCAGTGTCAGCAGCTTTTAAGAGTTGAGCCAGTACACCCCAAGCTCGGGCTGATTCCAACGCCCTATCACTATGAGCACAGGTAGCCGACTGCACGCGAAGGACCGCTTCGCAATCTGCCCTCCGAGTAAATTCTGCCCTCCACTTCTGCAATCGTGGCCCCCGTTGCAACTTCCAGTTAGCAGTGATTTCCCACTTGGCTAATACCAGCCCTAGGTCTATAAATTTGCTGGTTATTTTATTCTTGGAGGTGTGGGGGAACCAGTGCAACAAACACGGGCCCATACCGAATTCAATCTCCCTGTCCGTGATAGTGCAAAGTAATGTCCATACCCCCCACCAGTAATCCCTAATCTGAGGGCAACCCCATAGCATATGACAGCGGTCAGCTCCCTCCACTCGACAGCGAGGACAGAGCGCCGTGAGTGTATGAAAGTAGCACTGAATCTTGGCTGGGGTAAGATAAGCCCGGTGTAAAATAAAAAATTGGATCTGCTGGAAACGAGCATTCCTAGAACATTTCCAAGGGTGCTCTAGCAATTTAGCCCACACTCTCTCAGGTTTATCCCTTTCAATATCCTCCTCCCAGCACTGTTTTAACCCGTTAAGAGGGGCCAGCCTTTCATTAGTCATTCGCCGATATGGGCATGTGACCGCTTTGATAGCACCCGCCACCAACACCACATACTGGCAAGCCATAGACGTCTGTGGCTTCGATAATCCACTCTTCCACCGACGCTGAATAGCCGATACCAGGGCCCAGTGAAGCAGGTAGTTCCCACACGGCAGACCATAACGCTCACAAATAGATTCATAAGGCAACAGTACACTATCTTCATACAGATCCCCCACCGTCGTCAAGCCCGCCTCGCTCCACCCTGTCAACGCCGACCAGTTGCCCCCATGCGGCAGGTGCTGGCACATTAACAGAGGTATCTCTGGCGCATATGGACGGGCGATCCGCGCCCTCTGCTGACTCCTATTCCAACACAGCCGAAAGGTCTGTACCTCAGCAGGCAGCTCCCCCCTGCGGAGCGGCTGCTGCAGAATTATCTTGGCCAGAAGAGAGGCAGGAATCCGCCCTCCCGCACCCTCACCAATTCCCCTGAACTCTCGGGCCACCGCCTGGGTCAACCACTGCAATTGAGCAGCTAAGTAATAATTCTCGAGATCTGGAACCGCCAATCCGCCCTCGCCCTGCGGCCTCATCAGCTTGTGCAAAGCTACCCGACGTCGGGCAGTATTCCATAGGAACCCCGTGATCATCTGCTGGAGTCGTTTAAACATCGACGCCGGGACCCAGACTGGCAGCGTCCTGAAATAATATAACAGCCTGGGGAGCGCCACCATCTTGAGAAGAGCCACCCTTCCCATCAGGGACAGTGGCAGTGACTGCCAGAAGTGCATATTGCCTCTAAGACCACGCACCGCCCTGCCAATATTACCCTCCACCAGGTCGGTGCGGTCATGGTAAATGCGCGTCCCCAAGTATGTTATGCAAGTATACTCCCATCGGACCTCCTCTGTAAAGCGGGGGCCTCCCGCCATCCGGGAAGCCGGAAAGAGACACGACTTAGACCAATTCACCTTCAGACCTGCCAAGTCCTCAAGACAACTAAGCAATCTCTTGGCTCCCACCAGGTCTCTCCGGGTATTGTTTAAAAACAGGAGGAGGTCATCCGCTTATAGTGCGATATAGTGAGTGTCAGCATTCACCCGGAGTCCCCCAAACCAACTCCCCTTTCGGGCCTGAGCCGCCAGTGGCTCTATGGCCAGCGCGAACAGCAGCGGCGATAATGGGCACCCCTGTCACGTCCCCCTGCCCACTGCACAGGGGGAGGATACCAGCCCCCCCGTCCTAGTGCGGGCCGTGGAATCCCTGTACAACAGCTCCGTCCAAGACACAAAACGATCTCCCAGACCAAAGGCACGCAGGACCCGAAACAAATACGGCCATTCCAAACTGTCAAAGGCCTTTTCTATGTCGATCGAGAAAACAGCAGCAGTATGCGAATTATGCGACTCACCTTCCAGTACCCGGAGGAGGCGTCTGACATTACCGGCCGTATCACGCTTGGGGATGAACCCCGCCTGGTCTCCATGAACCAGCCGAGTCATGCAGGGCAGGAGCCGAGAGGCCAATATCCAACTTAAGATCTTATAATCGGTGGCGAGCATCGCCAGTGGGCGGTAAGCAGTCACATCGGAAGGGGACTTCCCGGGCTTCAGCAAAGGCACAATCAGTGCCTCCCGCATCGCAGTGGGGAGTCTACCCTCGACTGATTAGAGGGATACCAACCTAGGCGCCAAGACGTCGACATATGCTGCGTAAAATTCAATAGGGAGCCCATCCACTCCAGGAGATTTCTTCCGTGCCATGTGCTTGATTGCACTTCGGACCTCCCCAAGCGTAACGTCCTGACCCAGCAAATCCGCCTCCCCTTTGTTGAGAGCTGGCAAGTCCCCGCCAGCCAAGAAACTCATTAGCCGGTCTTTATCTAATTCTACTCTACTGGCATACAGTGTCTCGTAGTAACCAGCAAATATAGAGTTTATACCCTGCTGGGTGTAACACAGCTCCCCCGCCGGGTCCGTCAGTGCCAATATGGGGCTCGACTGCTTCAAGGGATTCGCAAGCCACGCCAACAACGCACCAGATTTTTCGCGCTCCGCATGAGCTTTAGTCAGGTATCGCTTATGGTCGTAACACCGTAGTCTCTCGACCCCCGCTGCCACAGCCTCGCGGGCCTCCAATAGGTCCCCCTGTCCCTCCAGATGCCCCGGGCGAGTACGCTCTAGGGTGCGCAGGCGCTGATCCGCAGCATCTATGTCCTTAAGGAGGTCCCTCCGTACCCCTATCTTCTGCGCAATACAGAGCCCCCTTACCACCACCTTGAAGGCGTATCATTCTACCGCTAGCGAGGAGGCAGTGCCCATGTTCTCCTGGAAGTACTGGGTTACCCCTTCGCCAATTGCGTCGTGCAAGACCTGATCCTCCAACAGCTCCGGGTTAAGCCGTCATGCAGGAATCAGCGGGCGCCGCGGGACCCAGCACAGCCGCAACAGCAGGGGATTATGATCTGACAACGCTCTGGACAAATACTCACTGTTCTGAACTGCCATGTGAATATCAGGGGAACAAAGCACTGCATCCAACCGCACATGCAAGTCATGAATCGGGGAGAAAAAGGAGTAGTCCCTCTCCTCCGGGTGGCGCTCCCTCCAGGTATCCAACAACCCCCAGTTTGCCTGCCATGCGCCACGGGCCCTGGCAGCCCCAGCAGACGGCGCCGTCAGCAGCGGTGGATGGGACCTGTCAAGAGCAACATCTATAACTGAGTTGAAGTCACCCCCAAGCATGACTGGGCCAGATAAGAACGATGCAAGCTTACGGGACAGTGAAGCAAAAAAGGCCTGTTGCTCAGTGTTCAGGGCGTAAATACTACCCATTGTGATGTCCCTCCCATCTAGCCTGCCCTGCACTAGCACATATCGCCCCTCCGGGTCCACAGCCTGTTGCACCATCTGGAAGGGGACACCAGCCCTAATCCACACCAATACTCCTCGCGCAAATGCAGAAAAGGAGGTATGATACACCTGTCCCCTCCATCTATAGCGGAGCGCTAACCCCTCACCACCCGCTAAATGCGTCTCTTGTAGAAACGCCACGTGCACCCCCCTCCGCACCAGGTATGCATGTATCTTATGGCGTCGGCTCATAGTGTGCAAACCCCGTACATTCCACGTTATGCACTTTAGGTCGCTTAGTGTCCCCATGATCTGTAACATGTCCAGTGCCTGAATGTCAACCCACTATGGTCATGCCGGAGACCCCGAAAAACATCCCACAACTCCCTCACCCCCCGCCCAAGGACAGTTACCTCAAAACTAGTACCCATCCAAACATTATGTAACTCAACAAGCATTCCTCCGACTACTTCAGAGGTAGGGGTGAACATAGTTGGCCCAGGGTTGGCTCTCCAGCCAGCCAGCCAGCATCAACCGCCTATAGAAGGACCACCCTCCCAAAAGCCTCCCATTCCGCATATAATCAAGTTCACTACAGCGAGCCACCCAATGCATTCCAATCCCTTCCCAGCACAAAGTCAGACTATTTCATCTACACTCTGAGGTGTGACCACCGGGAGCCTCGTACTGCTGGTCGAAGAGTCATCCGTTCCGCTTTCCGCCGACTCGTCCGCGGAGGCCCCCTCCTCACCCCGCACCTGCGGGCCAGGCGAGTTTGACACAGACTCCACCGCCCTCAAGGCAGCCGCCCTTTCCAGTCCCGCCTGCACAGTCGAGGGCCCCGGTCGGGCATCTGTCTCCGCCGTCGCAGACCAGTTCCGCCATGCAACCCGCCTCGGGGCGCCGACCCACCGCGGGGGTCCACAGCAGACAGCCCACCAGCATACTTTTCCAACCACTCCCAGGCCTCCGCAGGAGAGTCAAAAAGTGGGAAGTGCCATCAAGGGCCACACGGAGGCGCGCCGGGAACAAGAGGGAATATTGCAAGTTCTCCTTCCTCAAAGCTTTCTTGATCTCCAAGTAAGAGGCCCTCCGGCGTTGGACCTCCAGTGTATAATCAGGAAACAGCGTCACCCTGCTGTTACCCACCACGAAAGGACCCACTGTTCCTGCCCTTTGTAGCAACAGATCCCGATCACGGTAGTGGAGGAGTCGGGCAATCACTGGCCTCGGCGGCCTCCCCGGTGCCAGGGGATGAGCCGGGACCCTATGGGCCCGCTCCAGAGTGTAGAAGCCAGACAAGCCCTCCGGGGCCACTACAGTTTTAAGCCATGTCTCAAGATACCCCACCATGTCGTTCTCCTCCACGCCTTCTGGTAGCCCTACCACCCGAACGTTGTTCCTCCTATTCCTTCCTTCCGCATCATCCGCTCGACGCTCCAAAGTGTCCACCCTCGCCGTGAGCGCGTGTAACTGCTGGGCCACATCCGCTTTAGCCGGCAATAACTCCGCCAGATGCGTTTCAGCGTCTTTGACCCTTCCCGCCAGCTTCTTGTGCTCATCGCGCAGTAGTCCTAACCCAACCGACACCGTAGCAATATCTAGGTGGAGGGTAGCTTTCATGTCCGTTATGGCTGCTAAAATTTCTTGGAGCTGCCGCTGTACAGGGTCCCCGGCAGCCCCCTGTGGTAAGCCGGAGAGCGCCCCCGCCGACTCATGACCCGAGTCAGCAGACTTGGGCCTAGGCTTACCCATGGCGCCGTCCCAGCAAGCCGGTCCCCTGCCGAGGCATCCCCCACGCACAGGCCAAGAACTCTACAATCGGGGGGGTCCCCTCCGCTCCCCTCGTCGCGTCCCACGCACCTTCAGCAAGGGATCCCAGCTAAGAGTGACCACAGACCTCCTCTCGGGCACACGGGGCCTGCTCCACCGCCGCCCAATCCTGAGGACGAGATCTCCGCACCAGTCACCAGCCGCAGGCAAGCCACACCAAGCCGCAATCCGTAGGAAGGGACAACAATTCGTGCCGACTCAAGTAACGCCGGCCAGGGGCAAGCGGCATCAGGGCACAGGCAGCCCCAGCGGCCCATCAGGTCCAGCCATCCGACTAGGCCCCAAACGGTCCTCAGGGCGCCACGCTCACCTCCAGGCAGAAGGCTTATTCACCCGGACTCCCGGGGGGTCCCCAGCGGCAATACCTCCCCGCCGGGACGCCCGGGGCCAGCCCTCCGGCACGTGGGCAAGACTCACCCCCTCGCCGCTCTGCAGTGTTGGGCCCCGCCTGGGCAGGCTCCTCACCGCTATCCACCTCAGCTAGGACCAGGTAAGGCCGCAAGGATCCCCAGCACCCCTCGTCGCTTCGTAGCCGGCGCAGCGGCGCCTGGTGCCCCGGCAGCACCGCCTCACCTCTTCAGCAGGTCCGCTCGGAGGATAGCCGACAACTCAACGCCTCTCCCAGCGCCTTCCCGCAGCATTGATGGCTGCCCAGTGGAGGTCACCGGAAGTCTATTCACTGCCCCACAGGTAGGTTGTCTCCGGGGCCGCGCCGCGCTCGGGCGCCCACAGCAGTCACCTCTCCCAGAAAGCAGGCCCCTGCACCTCTCGGTCCCTCGAAACTCCTCGCAGGCAGCCACAACAGCCCAGCGCCAAGAGCTCCGTCCTCTGTCTCACCCGCCGGCAACAGGGCCCGCCTCAGACCGCAATCAGGGCTTCCGCTCACCGTGGCAGCAAGGCAGTCAGGGGCAGCCTCCTCGGTCCACTCTGGGGCAGCTCCGCCGGGTCAGATACCCCTCTCCACCGGACTCAGCTCTTCCTGCGCTTCCTCACAGACTGCGGCCCGTACACCACGTGGGAGCCGCAAGCTTGCGTAGGCTCGCACTCCGCCCCACAGCTCCAGGCGAGATGGGCAGCACTCCGGCCAGGGTCCGCCAGGGGCACAACTCTGGCGCACCTCAACGCTCGCCGCCCAAAATTTCAGCGAGGGTGCCAAAAGTCGCCAGGACCCCACAGCGGCAATTGGGAGGGGGTCACATCCGTTGATCAGGAGTAAGCAGCAGAACGATGGGCCGATCTACGGGAGCCTCAGCACTGCACGGCCATCTTGCTCCAGCGCCACCTAGCGCCCCCCTTCTTTGAGATCGTCTGTGCCGATATTCCATAAACTTGCACATTTGGATAAGGAGAAGAGGAGTTGTGAACGATATACTATTTAGGAAAGTCCTAGAAGTGTCATTTATGTATCTACCCCTTACGAATCCCAACTGCTCCATACCAATCAAATCTAAAACCACACAATTAAGTCGTAGAGCAAAAACTTCACAATCAGTGTTAATAAGGAAGTTAAATTTCAAGTGTTGATAAAAGTGAGTATTATTTTCGCATAACAATCTTGGCAAACCAATAATAGAATTCAACAGAGAAGCCATCAGAGCCTGGTGCCTTATCTTGAGGTATTTTATAGACCACATTCTGTATTTCAGTGGTAGTGATTTCTTTTTCCAAAGTTGAATGATCTACAAATTGTTCAGGGCATTTGTTTGAAAATTAAAGAAATCGACGAGTTGTCAGATGAAAAATTTTCAGGAGTGTAGATCTGATTATAATAATCTGTAAAACATTCTAGATAGTTGGCTAGCATTTTGTTGGCTTTATTACAACCATCAAAATACTTTGCATTTACTTTTAATAAAGTACCCAAGGCACTATCAATAGAATTTTTAATTAAATTCTACCTTTACCTTAGTAAAACGAGTTAAGGTATTTTTGTTGTTAGAGAAATAATATTCATGTTCAGTATTTTTCATTCATTTTAACAAAGAAGAAGAATCCTGGTTATCCCTCCTCTTCTTTTTAGCCACATAGTTAAAATGAAACCTCTGGCTGTCGCTTTAACTCCGTCCTGTATAAACTTGCAATCAGATTCTTGACAATTGTTTATTTGGAAGAACTCATTATAAAACCATCCAACCTCCCTAAAAAAAAATAGTTTGTCATGCAATAATGATTTATTAAATCTCGGCCTAATTTAGAGCGGATTATTAGGCAATCAATCGAAATGAACAATAACCAGGGCATGAACAGAAATAATAGCTCCATTTTCGGTATTTACCACAGATCTCAAAATATTGTGACTCAGAAATATGTAATCAAACCTTGATCTTAAGGATGATGTGCATGGGGCACATTACTGTAATCGATGAGGTCAGGGTTACATGCTCTCCAGACATCAACTAATCCTATGGAGGGTACTTTTTTGGGAGGATTTTTGCATTTTATAGTTGAAGATTGGTTAATTAAAGTATTGATGAGTTGGTTACAATCCTGACCAAGTATGAGATGCGCATTCAGACAGGACATTCGGTATGCTGAGAAATGTTGCTGAAATTGTAGATTCACCCCATTAGGACCATACATATTAAAAATGGATAGCTGTGTATTATATAGCATAAAGTTTTTTTAAAAAGCATTTACCATCTTCATCCCTTTCTTCTGATTCTACATTAGGACCTAAAGATTTGTGAAAAAGAACACAATTTTTAATATGCTCAACAAAGGAACCACGATACCTGTCCCACCCAATTATTCTTTAAATAATGAATATCCTTATCCAATAAGTAAGTTCTTTTTGATAGAGTGATTTGACATCTCAACCTTGATAAGTGATTAAGAACTCTCTTTTTTGATGGGATTACAAAGACCTTAAACATTCCAGGAAACAATACGAAGGTTACTCATAATACAAACAAGTTAAAGATCGAGAAATGACAAGTGTGGAGAAAGGTTCATTTAACTGCAAAACATAAATGACTATTTGAAACTAGGTGGGCAGCCAATACAGAAAATAGGCAAGGTTTGGAGAAAAAGAAAAAAGGTGTTATAATTGAGAATGAGAAAAATAGAAGAGGGTGAAAAATAACCCCCATGAAATAGGGAAAGAAATATAGTAAGAAGTCAGCAGAGCCACTACCATGATAGCAGAATATAAATAAAGAGAAGCAATAAATGTGAAGGTGGCCGAACACCGCAAACACAATAATGAAAAGAGAATAGTAGTATAGGAGATACAATTTATTAGGAAGACCAAACCACATTAACTGCTCCGGAGAGAAAAAAAACATTTAAACAACACTTACAAATTGGGAAGAAGAGAAAAGCTGATTGGCTAAAAGGAGTGAAACAATAATGACACAAATGGTACAACTAGCCACATGTTAACAAGTAAGAATCCTGGAAGAAGAAACAAAGTGAGATAGATAAAATCATAATAGACAAGACACAATATATCAAGCTAACATTTCAAAGTTAAATTAGCACAAAAAACTAACGTTTTGCTAATTTCCATTGCCTCTCCCACATGTATATAAATAAACTTCATCGGCCTAAATCTAGCATTCATGGACCAAAAGCTAGACTCATATCGAGGAACTCTTTCCGTCTGAATGCTATTACGTTTGTGACATTCTGGGTGAAAAAGACCTTGTGACCTGACCAAAGCATTTGTTTTCTTTGTATAGCTGCTAAGGGCACCCTTGCCAAGGCAATGAACTGTAGGATGAGAACAATAATACCTCTGGGTCTAACAGAAGTAGCAGATTAGTGTCCAATGCAGTGTTCTGTTGGTTTATCAGATGGTTCTAGCTTAAAATATACAAACAAGTTTATGGATGTTGTAAGAAAACAAAGCAACCCAGGACCTTCAGCAATTCCATAAATTCTTAGATTGTTTTGTCGGTTATGATTTGCTAGGGCTTCTGTTTGTTTTTTCAAGAAGGTTTTTCCCCCATCAAATCAACCTTACCCACAATAGTCTGAGAAACGCTTTGTTCTACTTCCAAGACCCTTGACTCCAGATTCAGCTATTTTTCCTCAATTCTCTCTCTGTAAAGTGATATTACTTTTTTTCAATAACTGGTTTAGAAATTGTCATTTTAATCATGAGTTCTTCCATAGTAAGTAAAGGTGGTGACTTAACTGTTGATGTACGATCTTTCTTTGATCTTTTGGTGCCACCACCAAGTACGTCTTTGTGAGGAGTAGATGCCAAAGTAGAAATAGGTAAGGGGTTTAGGAAAGGATGATTTACGATTATCAATGGTTATTGGTGCAGAGTTAACAGTGTCACAAGTAACAAAGCAGCTTGAAAGAGACACTATGAAAGCTGAATATCCAATTATTTGAATACTGAGAAATTTCTATGAAATACGTTTATACAGTTAAAATGGGACACCAGGGTGTGAGCTGGAGGACGGGGCAGTGCACAACAGTTTCATGTGTAACGGCTAGGTTATTTTTATTTTTTGTGTTTCTGCCATTTCTATTGTCTGTATACTCCATTTATCCTTGGGAGCTCAAAGGGTATATAGCTGTACCATGTTTCTGACAATTGACTGTATTCATGTATGGCCCCCAGCTGATATTTGGTTTTAGAAAAACCTAATAAACTCGGTTGTTAAAAAACAAATAATAATTGGGACACCATCTTTAGCCAGACTGTGAGAAATAACATATACTGTGAGGCATAAGAAAGGCATCCGTTTAATGTACCAAAATTGTGATAATGAGCATACCGAGCTGCCAGGGGATTTAAAATGGTGCCTTAAATAAAGGATGGCCTCAATGACAAGGTTCAAAATAATGAGAATGAGCAAACCTTCTTTCAAATTATGTTTGAAAAAATGCTGACCCAACAGCAAAAATGAGTTTTGAGGAGCCTTCAAGAACATCACTAATTTGAGTTTCCGCATTTATACCGAGGTCTGAACACTTCCTGAAGTGTTATAAATTACAATTGAGGACATAACGGTCTGGTGCTGAGGAGAGCTATCACAACCTGGGGGAACAGGACCGGGATCGAAGTGAAGGTCCAAAAAAACTCACTACACCACTCCTCTGCAACTGCTGCCTGAATATCTGAGCCACTCGAGAATGAAGCAGGAATGCCAGAATGCCCATGCTTGGGTATGGTGTGAAGGAGCGGCAGAGACAAGTAGCCATTTTGTGGGCAGCTAAGTCATGTCCTCTCATCAGCTGCCATTTTGACCTGTTCAGAGTTGCGTGAGTTCCGTATTTTAAGCATAGACTGCTGATTAGTATCTTTCCTCTGAATTTGTAGTAGTGAGTTGTTTCTATTGCTAATGTTCCACTTGATGTATTTACTTTTGTCTTTAGCATGGCAGAGTAAAGTGAATTAGTGATAGAAATGTGTTATACATGAATATGCATTAATCACTACAAAGAATTAATTTGCATTAATCACTACAAAGGATTAATTTGGATTGCAATGAACAGGCACCAGTAAGCCTGTGCAGATTAATGCCATTGTACTGGAGAGCTTGCCTTCAATCCACACTGAGCACACATCAGAGCAAATGCACAGATTAATCTCCCAATGGAGATATTTCTTTTGATAACAAGTAAGCATGCCAAAGACTTGTTTTTTTTTTTCACAGGACCTTTTTAAGTTTGGCCAGATCTTTTTGTCAGGAAGATCATGAAAAAAAAACACTCATTTGCAAAGCTTACGGTTCAGGCTTTTTATTTGAGAAATTGCTTGATACTTGATGTGCAGCATTGATTGAGACTGTATGAATGGGTGTATCAGGAAATGTGCGACCTATGTGAGTGAATGGGTACATGGATGAATAGATAAGTGAGTGAGCAACAGGAGATGAGAATAACCTCTTGCCACCTAAATTGTTATAGTTATTCATACATATTTATTCATCCATCCAGTGTACTCATCTAACCATGACTACTTATAGACTCACACATTCATCGTTCCATGCTGTCTCCCATTAATTTATGCACTCAGTCATCCATCCAGCTATCCACCCGTCATCCATCTACTCTTTCACTCCTTTTACCCACTCAAAACCCTGAAGTAACTAAATTGCCAGTCAATGAAAAGGCTCTTATGATCTAAACAGACACACTGCTTGTCGAAATTATGTCAACGTGCACCTCCATGGGATATTTACCCAGTGCTCCATTTACAGACAAAATCCACATCTGAAAGGTGACATTTTATCTCCACTCTCAAGACCTCCTACCAGAGAATACAATGTTCATAGCATGTGTTGCTGGAGATGCACATGCTCTACATACTCCTACTATCCAGTGTTGGGTACGCATTTTTTTTTGGTTGATATTTTTATTGGTTTGAAAAATATAGAAATCACAAATCGTTTGATTGCACATAACACAGCAAATTTACAACATTTGTACATTTAAAGGGATCAATCATCAGTAAATCAGCCATTAGCCCCTGCATCATTTCCTGTATTCTTTCTTATTTCCATGTCTTCGGTGGGCGTGGTACATAATTCCTCTCGGTACATGTTCCATTGGCCCCATTTTTTGTCCCATTTCTTAGGACATCCTCTGGACTTGAACACCTCTTTTTCTGCTATCATACATTTATCTAATTCCTGTGTCCAACATTTCCGCGATGGCTCCGCTCCCACCCCCCCACTGCATTGCAATTGTTCGTTTCACTAGTGTGTACCCCATTGTGGCCATTTGTTGCTCCACCTCCGTGAGGTCGGTAGCCCCCCATATATTAAAGAGCGTGGTGTTAGGGCAATTTCTCTACTCTACCTATTGCCCTCTGCATGTGCCTTGTGTCTTTCTCTCATAGGATTTGTATACGGGGACAGTCCCATATGATGTGGTAAAAGGATGCCTCTTGATGGCAGTGGCGGAGACACACCGTATTCTGTCTATTCCCTATTTGTGCTAGCGTGACCCCGTGAGATAGGTTCCATGTAGAATTTTTAACTGAATCAAGCGGAGCCTAAGATGAATGTCGGCTTCTTTCGGGGACATTAGCGCTATCTGCCAGTCATCATTTTCAATTTGCCCGAAACCAGCTTGCCACAGTTCTCGAAGAGTATGAAACGGATCTGGCATGTTATTACATATTTTCTTGTATGTCAGCGATACGGCTTTCTCTGACAGTGGTTCAGAGAGCAATCAGTCCTCTAGAGGGGAGGACTCAGGTATATTTGCTAGGTCTGGGAGTGCTCCTTTAAGAGCATGACGGATCTGCAGGTATCGGAAAATTTCCACCCGAGCTAATTCATACTGTTCCCCTAGTACCACAAATGTTAAAATGTAAAATGTAAATTTGATACTTGTATAGCGCACTACTCACCCGCAAGGGTCTCAAGGCGCTTGTACGAATACCGCTGTGGAACCCATCCTGGCTTTCCCTGTGAGGCGTCCACTCCGGGGCAGCCCCAAGGTGGAGGCCAGGCATCCTTAGCGTTGTGGGGGCCGTTGTGGAGATTAAGCAAGCTATTGCCCAGAGTTGCAGAGTGGGACTCCATGATTGGAATAGGCACCGAGGCGAGAATTATCAGGTCCGTGGAATTTTTGAGCCTAAGACCCCGCCGAGGCGGGGAATTGAACCCTGGTCCCGGGCTAGACCTCTGCATCAGGATCTGCCGCTCTAATCATTGAGCCACACTTCTCCACTGTTACTATTTTCCTCCTTTGTAACTAGGTGACCTATTGTTGAGATATAGTATCCCATCTATCAAAACCAGGCTAGTGACATCGGGATCCTATTTGGTGGGTGGACCATAATGGGGTGGCTTGGGTCAGTCTGTTCGACTAACCGAGGCATTGATTAGCTTGGCACCAGATCTCCACGGTATGGGCTGTGGGGCCCAGATATTGATCTTTCCATACTTTCGAGTAGAGGGCTCCAAGGTAGTCCTCCCTGCCCATTTGGTACTTGTCCAGCAAGTACGCCGGGTCCATTGGTGAACGATCTAGTCAATGATTCACCAATATTAATTGTGAAGCCCAGTAATATAATCGCATATCGGGGAGTGTGATCCCTCCATCGTACCAACCCTTCGTTAATTTATGTAATGCGGGGTGCTTTTCCATACTATAACAGAGTTCTAACCTCACTCTCTATATTCCCAATATAGGAATCTGATAGAGACGTCTAGCCACAGATTCGTTAACTTAGAATATCCCCAGGCGTCAGACTGGATCCGGAAAACTTTCCGCAGCAGTCCTCTCACGCTGGGGGCGGCACGCTGGGGGCTCCGCCCTAACGTCATCCACGGACATGACTTCAGCGGAGCCATAAATGCCCCTCCCGGCGCACTGACATCAGTTTTCTTCTTTTCCGCATCCCAACGCGGATCCTGGAAGACTAGCAGTTCCTTGGCCTGGTTTTTAGGCCTTTTTGACACCTTCGGTGTCGCAGTAACAGTGAGCAATGCCTTTGAGTTTTAAGGCTTGTGAAGCCTGTGCGCGTCAGATGTCTCGCACTGACCCGCATCTCATCTGTATGTGGTGCCTCGGCGTGCACCATGACTCCAAAGAATGCGACGCCTGTCAGAGGATGAAGCCCAAGTCCCTCAGAGCGGTCCGAGCCAGCATCTTCGCATCGCCGATCTCCCCCTCTGGATCGGGCTCAGTCCAGAGGTCGTTCCCGCGACCGTTGTTTGAGGGCAGGTAAGCGCAAGCACAAGTGCCAAGCAAGGAGGTCCTCCCAATCGCGTACTGCCGGTGCCCGCTCCTCTCGCTCTATGCCAGGTGAGGGCACCCGGCAGTCGCTTCCTCCATACCCTCCCTTTCCGGGGGTTGGAGCGACACATGCCCAAATGGAGGCTTATTCTATTGCACTCCAGTCGTACTTTGGGTCCTCACCTCTCCCTGGAGCGCCTTCAGGTCCCAAACAGGTAGAGGGCACTCATGTCGGGTCCTCACTGGCGGATTCTTCCTTGGCGCTGACTGTGTGCATCGACTCCGGTTCCGGAGACGTTCCCAGTGGGTCCTCCCAGTCGCCCGTCCAGCCCACCCCGTCAGTCTTCACATAGCCCTGAGCAGCTTCCTGCGTCGATGTCAAAGGCGGCGCCGGCCCCGACACCCAGCTCGACGCCCGGCTTGACCAAACAAGCACATTTTACAGTGAGATCGACGTCGGATGGTGTCCGGGTCGAGTCCCCTCTGGAGGTTGTCGACGTCCAGACGACTCCAACCCGGCGTCGATCGACGCGTGTGCCACAGTCCAAGCTTCCTCACGAGGTTGCTGCTCCTCCTGACTCCTCGGACGTCGCTGCGACCTCCACACGGTGTCAATCGCCACCGGTGCCGGCAACGCTGCCTCCTGGTCAAGAGGTTGACGCTTCTCTGGATTCCCCAGATTGGGGGCCCATGGTGCAAGTGCCTTGTGTTGCATGGCCTTCGGGTCAGTCTCCGGCTCCTCCAACTTTGTTGTCCAGTGGACGGCTTAGTCTTCAGCCCTCTCCTACCGACGGCTTATCGCCTAGTCGGATGGCAACTGAAGCTGGTGCTGCTTACACACGTGCCATTCACAGGGCGGCTGCTATTCTTGGTTTTCAGCCTCCTGTGGCCCCCGTGCTGTCTGATCCCTTACTAGATCTGCTCCATATGGAGCCTATTAAGGTGGAGCCTTTGCTGCCATTTGGCAGCTCTTTATTTGACATTTTGCGTGGCACATGGGCGAGGACCTCTTCTGGTGACCCTGTTGTTTGGGCTATTGCCCGTAGGCACTGTCCTGCTCCGGGGGATCCACTCTGCCTGTCCACTCTCCCTACGGCTCAGGGACTCGTTGTTCAGTCAGCCCTTAACTTACAGTCTTCATCCGCCTTGCCATTATTACCTCCTACTAGGGAGTCTAGGTGGCTGGACACATGTGCTCGCCAACTTTTCGCTTCTACCAGTGTGGGTCTCTGTGCCTTGAATACTGCATTTGTGTTCGCGCGTTCATCCTCGACCCTGTGGGACCTGGTAGAGACCCTTTTCCCTTCCAGAGAAGCTGCGGTCACAGTTGCATTGGCTTCTGCTTGATGGCAGGGGAATGGCGCAATTTTCGCTCCGTTCTTCTCTTGATGACACTGATTCTGTGGGACGAGCTCTTGCTCGATCTGTGGCTTTGCGCCGGCATGCATGGCTGTGCGACAGTCGTTTCCCGGATAATGGTCGGGATGCACTCCGAGATCTACTGTTTAATGGTGTGGGCCTTTTTGATCCCCACACAGATTCGGCAGTCTCCCGGCTCTTGTCCGGGTTGCCATAAGTTGTGCACTGTACTGTGCCTTATTTTCCTACACCTCTATCACAAACGTGTATAGTAGGTTCCCAGTTTGCTCGGCTGTTCAGCCTTCTCTGATTTGTTAGATTTCAGCCGTATGGCTGGTTTACTTTTCGATATCTGTCCACGGCTGTTCAGCCTACTCGGATTTGTTAAAATTTCAGTTGTATGGCTGGTTTAATCTTCTGTTCAGTCCTCTGACTGTGTGTTTGCCCAAGAGCATCCCCTTATCAGGGGTTGACACTTACCCTATGAGGGGTATATACTGGTGCTGGGCGATTGCCTTTCCTTCGTACGCTCCTATGGAGTATTCCTCGCGGACATCCTTCGGGGAGTTCCTCCCTGTCTTTTGTCCTGCAATCCTATTATTAGCTTTGCCCTGTCGCACATCGGGTGCCTTTGGTCCCGCTTGTCTGTAGTGCTTCTGTCCTTGTTTTTACGGCTCACACCGTCTCCGCGCGGCAATGTTTATTACTACAAACTTGGGCACGTAGCCCCTATTGGGCTCATCCTCCAAGGTACTAGCTTAGCATTTATATCTCTGCTTTATGTGGCCTCTTTTCTCACCACTTCTCCTACAGCACTTTTTTCCGCATTCTCTGCTGCCCCGCACAGGTGTTTCCACACTTTTGCTTGGATCATACTGTGATTTTTCATAAGGCATATTTCTGTGGAATACTTGCTTCTTGTGGTCCGGGGCACTTACAATAATCCTGACTGTTTCCCCTGTCGTGCCTCTAGCTTGCAGGGCTCCGTGGTTCTTCCCCAGCATGGGGGGGGGATGTTGCTCTTTCCTTCATGCGGTGTCCGTGGTCACTGACAAAGTCTGCTTGTGCCACCACCTCTATGTGGTGCTCGGCTGCCTGGTTCCCCTTTTTGGGCCATTGCCCTCTTGCTGTTGTGCGCATCTGAGCTGCTCACGCTGCTCTGCAGGAGACCTTTCCTTTCTTCGTGTGGTTCCAACTTCCACAAGATGTGCTTAGGTGCCTTCCGGTATGCTTCCATGTCTAACAGTGTCGCTCCTACTTTGACGCTTGGCTGTGTGCCATTGGCCCTTTCGCTGGTTGTAACAGACCACCTATGTCTTGGCGTGTCTTCTATTTTACTACCGGCCTTCTGGCCATGGATTGGTTGCATGCATCAGCGCAGATCCGAGAGAGAGCGGTACCCCTAGTTAAAAGTTTTACCTTGGTTTCTGACAACTTGTTTTGTCGAGTACTTGACTCCTGGTGCAGTAGTGATGCCCTGGTTTAAGTCCTGCAGGGCCTGCCACCTAAACATGTCAGTAGCGGACCCACATGACAGGTCTCTTCTGCTTGGGGCACGCCCATGACCCCGAGGCGTGCCCCGATTGTCGAGCCATAGTGCCGAAAGCTTTGCAGAGCGTTCCCGTAAGTTGTTGGAGGCCCGGCAATCGATTCCGCGCCGATTGAGGTACCGCTCCCGTGGGAGGTCAAGGGTCCGTTCGCAGCGCCATCTGCATCGCTCGCCGGAATCGGGGACAGGTAAGTCTAGACAACATAAGAAGTCGAAGAAGGGACGTCGCTCTTCCTCTACCCATCACCGGTCACGGACGCTCACACCCCCGTGGCTCCGTTGGAGCCTCCGTTGTTGCCTGCGGCCTACCCACCCTTTCCGGAACCGCACACGACTTCGGACGAGGTGCAGGCCTTCGTGTTAGCCTTGCGCCATTTGTTTGCGCCATCGGGTCCCTCCAGAGCGCCTTTGGGCCCCGCGGATCCGTTGGGAGGGTCTGCCTCCGTGCCGCCGCCTTTGGCCTCGGCTACGCTGGCACCATTCCCTGCGGCAGCTCCAGCCTCGGATTTTTCTCCACACCCTGGTACACTGTCCCCTTCTTCCGTGACTATGGAGGAGGTAGGAACTTTTTCAGTGGTGTTGCGTCGGGCGGTTGAGGCTCTTAACCTCGAGCTCCCTTCTATACCTATCGGGACCAATCTCCTGACCGAGGTGCTGCAGCTACGGTCCTCCTCTGCGGAGCCGTTGTTGCCCTTCAATGAGGTGCTTACTGATATCCTGTTGAGCCCCTGGAACAAACCTAACACAGGAGTTCCTGTAGACAAGGGTGTGGCACGCTGCCATCGGCCGGCGCCGGGCGATCCCAGCTTTCTCACACAACACCCAAAGCCTGAGAGTCTGGTTGTCCAGGCTTCTGCCTCGCCGAGTGCATTCCCTTCTGCTCCTCCGGACAAGGAATCTAGGAAACTGGAGCAGTTTGGGAAAAAGATCTTCACTTCTTCCAGTTCCGGGTTGCAAGTGGTGAATACTGCGTGCCTGTTGGGTCGCTATTCCCATTCTGTGTGGGATACCGTGGCACAGGTGCTGCCTCAGTGCCCTGTGGAGGCATGGGTGATTCTCTCCCAGGCCATTACCGAGGGGGGAGATGCTGCTAAATTTACCATCCGTTGTGGGCTTGACACGGCCGATTCTCTCGGCAGGGCCCCTTCCACAACGGTGACGCAGCGCTGTTACGCTTGGCTTAGAACTACTGGCTTCTCCGGGGATGTCCAGAACACCCTGCTGGACATGCCTTTTGATGGCACACGCCTCTTTGGTGACAATGCAGATAGCAACCTGGAACGCTTCAAGGACTCTCGAGCTACGGCCCAGTCCTTAGCTCTCGCCACCACGCGTACTCCCTCAGGGTCCGCTTTTCACTCCTTTCGAGGTCAAGGCGCCGAGGCGCGTTCCTTTCAGACCCACAAGCTTGCGCAACCGCAGTCTCAGCGCAGCCACGGACGTGGGGCCTGCCATGGTGGGTCCCGAGGACAGTATGCGGGTGAGTCCACCACCGCGCCTACCGTCACTGCCTCAAAACCTTCCTAGTCCGGTGTTTCAGGCCCACCAGACGCCAGTGGGTGGCAGGATTCGCCATCACCTTCCCCACTGGCGCGCCATCACCTCAGACAGGTGGGTTCTGCAAATAGTCCGAAAGGGCTACTCCCTCCCCTTCGAGTCTACCCCTCCAGCCATGCCACCTCATTTCCACCGCATGTTGGGGGATCAATTGTCACTTCTCCAGCAGGAAGTTACGACCCTCTTGTCCAAGGGGGCCATGGAGCGCGTTCCGACGCCAGAAGTAGGTCGTGGTTGTTAGTCCCACTACTTCGTGGTTCCGAAGAAGGACAAGGGCCTGCGTCCTATCTTGGACCTCCGTAACATCAACCGCTTCTTCCGGAAGGAGAAGTTCAAGATGCTCACGCTTGCTCAGGTCTTGTCTGCCCTGGACCCGCAAGACTGGCTGGTAGTGTTGGACTTGCAGGATGCTTATTTTCATATACCCATCCTGTCGGCCCACTGGTGTTACCTACGGTTCATGGTAGGCCCCAAGCACTTTCAGTTCACCGTGCCCCCTTTCGGCCTTACCAGTGCCCCTCGGATGTTCACCAAAGTGATGGCGGTGGTCGTAGCTCATCTGCGCAGATCAGGGGTTTCAGTCTTCCCTATCTCGACGACTGGCAGTTGAAGGCGGGCTCGCCCCAGGCAGTCGTCTCCCACCTCCAGACTACGGCCGACCTCCTGCATTTGCGGGGGTTTTCCATCAACGTGCCGAAGTCGCACCTGATTCCCTCTCAGAAGCTTCTCTTCATCTGAGCGGTTCTGGACACGGCCCTATTTCGGGTTTATCCTCCCGAACAGCGAGTCCGGGACATTCGGGCTATGATTCCGATCTTTCGGCCCTGGTCCTGGGTTTCGGTCAGGAAGACCCTGAGGCTGCTGGGCCTCATGGCCTCCTATATCCTGCTGCTCTATCATGCCAGATGGCACATGCGGGCTCTGCAGTGGGACCTGAAGTTCCAGTGGACGCAGCATTGGGGAAACCTATCCGACTACGTCCAGATCACGGAGGGCACTGCACAGGACTTGCAGTGGTGGCTCATGAACCAGCGTTGGGTCAGCGGCAGATCCCTCTCCCTTCCCCAACCGGAGCACACAGTAGTGACGGACGCGTCCCTCCTGGGATGGGACGGCCACATTGGAGAGGTGGAGATCAGAGGCCTCTGCTCTCCGGCGGAGTCCAAGCTCCATATCAACCTTTTGGAGCTCAGGGCGATCCTACTTGCACTGAAAGCATTCCTTCCCTCTGTCAAGGGTAATGTAGTGCAGGTGTTAACAGACACCACCACCACCACCACCATGTGGTACTGCAACAAGCAGGGTGGGGTGGGGTATGGACCCTATGTCAGGAGGCTCTGCGCCTCTGGACATGGCTGGAACGTCAAGGCATTTCCTTGGTGGTTCAACACCTGGCAGGTACCCTGAACGTCAGGGCGGACAAACTCAGCCACAGGTGCATGTTGGATCACAAATGGCGTCTTCACTTGGAGGTGGCGCAGGGTCTCTTTCAGCAGTGGGGAGAGCCTTGGTTAGATCTGTTTGCCACCGAAGAGAACGCGCAATGTCAGCAGTTCTGCGCGTTGGAGTTTCCAAGGTGGCACTCGCTCGGAGACACTTTTTGTTGCGAGTGGAGTTGCAGTCTATTGTACGCCTTTCCACCTATACCACTTCTGCCCAGAGTGCTGAAGAAGATAAGGCGCTACCGGGCCCAAGTCATTCTTGTGGCACCGGACTGGGCTCGAAGAGTCTGGAATCCCGAGCTACTCAGTATGAGTATGGATCCCCCGATCCGACTGCCTCTTCAGGAGTATCTCCTGTCGCAGCAACAGGGGATGGTACTCCACCCGAACCTGTACAGCCTCCACCTCCTTGCGTGGAGATTGAGCGTCGACAGCTGATTCCATCCTCCTGAAGTCTGTAATGTGATTCTGGCAGCCAGGCGTCCCTCCACTAAAACGGTATACACCTGTCGGTGGAAAAAATGTGTGGCATGGTGCACAGCGGAAGCTGTAGATCTTCTTGCTGCCCCTCTTTCTGAGGTCCTATTGTTCCTTCTCTCTTTGGCCCAGCAGGGCTCTGCTCTGGGCACTATCAAGGGCTACATTTTGGCTCGTTCAGCCTTTCTTAGGCTGCCTGATCAGCCCTCTCTTTTTAAGTCCCCAGTTTTCAATAGATTTCTTAAAGGTGTTACTCACCTTTTCCCTCCTATTCCTTTTGTGATGCCTCAATGGGACTTGAACCTGGTTCTCACATACTTGATGTGCACCTTTGAACCTCTTCATAACTGTCCTTTACGGTTATTAACTTTGAAAACTGTCTTCCTGGTGGCCATCACCTCCGCTCGGCGGGTGAGTGAGCTCCAAGCTCTTTCCTGCAAACCTCCTTTGCTGGCGATTCATCCGGACACGGTTGTGCTTCGACCGCGTCCCTCCTTTCTACCAAAAGTAGTCTCTGCCTTTCATCTCGGGCAAACTGCCACTCTGCCCACTTTCTTTCCGCCTCCGCAACCTTCGAGAGAAGAAGAGAGGCTCCACCGTCTGGACCTAAAACGTGCGCTTTTGTTCTATCCCAACCGCACACAACAATTCCGTGTGGGTGACCAGCTCTTTGTTGGCTACGTGGGTGCCAACAAAAGCCGGGCTGTGCACAAGCGAACTATCTCCCGATGGGTTGTCTTGTGCATTAAAGCCTGTTACCCTCTGGCTACGAAAGAACCTCTGGTTAGGCTATGTGCCCATTATACCAGGGCGACAGCAGCTACTACAGCATTGGGGACTCAGTGTCCCCCTGCAAGACATCTGTCTGGCGGCCACTTGGGCCTCGCTGCATACTTTCACTAAGCACTATTGCCTTGACAGTCAGGTCCGGAGAGACGGCTTCTTTGGCCGTTCAGTTCTCTGTGACTTTCTGGTGTAATCTCACTTCGCAGACCCACCACCGGGGTTGGTATTGCTTGGGTATGTATTCTAAGGTAAGGAATCTATCACTAACGTGTCTCTTTCAGATGCACAAGTTACTTACTTGTGTAGCGATAGATCTGTAAGAGACATTAGTTAGTGATAGATTCCTTACCGCCCGCCCATCCTCCAAACTGTTCTCTAGGGTTCAGGTCATCCCTTTCAGGGCCCTAGTTCTATTGCACCAGTAGTCGGTCTTTGGCATGGCTCTGCGCTTCTGGCGCGGAAAAGTTGTGTACAGAACGGACGTCAGCACGTGTGGGCTCGTCTAAGTAGCTCCGACGACGTCATCTCGGCAGCTACGACGCCAGCGACGTACGCAGAGCCGTAAGACGACGCCTACCGACACGCAGGGATACTGCTGACGAAAACTTTCCGGATCCAGACTGACGCCTGGGGATATTCTGAGGTAAGGAATCTATCACTAACTAATGTCTCTTACAGATATATCATTACACAAGTAACTTGTGCATCCTTTCCAACCCTACGCCCTGGATTGTACAGTGTGGGTTCTATTTGGGTTTCTTTCCCACCCCCCGCTCTCCCTTTCTTTATCGCCTTGGGTTCTCTTACCACCCCTGTGCTCCAGTGGTTTGAGGTCTTTTGGCTCTGCCACATTTTTTGAAACTTTTATTGGGGATACATCTCTTTCTGGTGACGTCTTGTGGTCAATTGTCCTAGCTTCTCTGTTCCGGACTTGTCCTTCATGGTTATACATTAAGGTTGCAGACTTTCTGTCATCCGCCATGATGTTGTTTACATCTTCATTTACCTCCCAGGGTGGTTGGCCTTCACTTTTGCGAGTTTGCTTCTCAGACCGTTGCTCTGCTCTTTTCCTTTACTAGTTTCCACTATACCGTACCTGGCACTTTCTTTTATGGTGCGGTTTTTCATTATTCCATGTCTTTTCATCATTTTCGCACACTGTTCCCATATTCTAACAGTTTTTTGGTGGTGGCTCTGCGTTGCGGCGCGGAAACGTTTCTCCAACGAAAACGGACGTCAGCGCCCCGGGAAGGGCATATATGGCTCCGCTGACGTCATGTCTGTGGACGACATCAGGGCGGAGCCCCCGGCGCGAAGAGGTCCTGCTGCAGAAAGTTTTCCGTATCCAGTATGACGCCTGGGGATGTTTTAAGTTAAGGAATCTGTGGCTAGACTATGTCTCTACCAGATACATCGTTACTGAAGGTAAGTAACTTGTTCATCGGGGACCTTATGCGGACAGTTTTGAAGGATATATAAAACCCGGGGAAGTGGCAACATCTTGAATAGCCAAAGAACAATCCAGGGTTTTGGCTCTAAGGCAGCAAGGCCAAGCCTAATATCATCCATTAACAAAGAAAGTGCCAATGCTGCACTCTTATTCACAACTTATTTACAGTGCATTGAATAGAACAATGACACACTAACCACTTTTTCCGTTGGATTTAATCCAAAAAGTTTTTCACAATCTACATTGACTAATTATCCAAAATACAAATTAGACATCTTAAACCAAAATACATATCCTCCCATTTCTCTCACATACATACCAGTCCTATGTTCATTCAACACTATTATTTGTATGCATTCTCAATAACCCATTCATTCTGTCAATACACCCATTTTCACCATTCTGACATACCACACTTCTCACTCCACACTCTACTCACTATTCAGACACACCCCTGTAAAAAACCTTTACATACTATTTACATAACATATATTTGATACAGAACAAAACCAAACAATGGCCATCGACATCATGAATTTAGCCAAATTCAAGAAAAATACACAAATCGTTTTTTTTGTTTTTTAGATTGGCCTAAACAACACAGTATATGCGTTTCGAATCCCTCCTATTGCGGGGATTCTCATCAGGACCAGAGTAGCTGCATCATAACTTCAAAGGCAGTACTGTTTGTTCGCAAAAACAGTTAACTTGAAAAACACTGTAGGTAGCGTGGGGACGATTCTTGGTGTTAATTGGTTTTTACATCTCTGTATTATTGTTAATCTTCTTCGGTGTTTCTTAATTCGCGAACCGGAGGGAGGCACTCTGCAACAGTCTTCAACAATGAAGACCAGATTTTGAAAATTGGGGCACAAGGGTATCGCAGTTGCTGGAGGGGAGAGAGGAAGCGACCTCCAATGTGTAACGTCATGACAGTCTCACCAAGGGGACGGCCAGGTAGTTATCGTTAAACACCTGAGGATCTGGAATTATATAAATTTCAAGGTACCGGAATCCCTCGGTTGCTATTTCCACCCCACATCCTGAGGGGAGTCATTTGAATCGGACCCTGAATCGTGACAATCACCGATTCAGTCCAGTTAATTGAGTAGCCAGAATATTTACCAAAATTTGTGAAGATATTTAAGATTCTGTGCACTGATTTATGGGGGGACGCTAGATACAGGAGGATATCGTCCACATAAAGAGATATCCTATCTTCCTGTCCATCTGCCTACTTCAACCCCCTAAGCACTGGATCTCCCCTCACCCAGGAGGCTAGTGATTCTAGTATCAGTGAAAAAATCAGGGAGGACAGGGGGCAACCCTGTCGGGTGCCTCTCCTTAGGGAGAATGTTCTGGACAGATGATTATTGACACTGACCTGGCCCTTTAGGTCGGTATAGAGCAGCTGAATCAAACTCATAAGGCGTCGAAGCACTTCAAAGAGATATGGCCGGTGCAGAGACAGAATATCAACGTGAAAATATCGACATACATTAATATCGAGGTAAGAATATCATTGGTGTTAAATATCGAGGTAAGTAATATTGATGTAAAAAATATCGATTTTTTTATTTTTTGGGTAGTTATATCAACATTTTAAATATCGATGTAAAAAATATCGATGTAAGTAAAATCAGTTATGTTTTTGATGTCATTTCTTTAGTGTTTTAATTGTTATTTTATGTTAGTTTTTGAAAATTTCTAATGTTTAAAGAAACATTTTTGGGGGAAATAATTTGATTTCTTTTTTTTCATATTAATTTTAGGAGCGGGATGTTGGGTTTATAGGGGATACGGGTGGTTAGTAATTTAAAAATGTTGTTTAAAATGTAATATATTTTTAATATTTGTATATATTTTAGGAGCGGGATGTGGGGTTTATAGAGGATAAGGGTGGGTATTAATTTAAAAATGTTGTTTTTTAATTTAATATTTTTTTTTAAAGTTGTATATATTTTAGGAGTGGGGTGTTGGGTTTACAGGGGATAAGGGTGGGTATTCATTTAAAAATATTGTGAGTATCAAATCATAAATATTAATATTTTAACATTTCAAAATATTAAATTTGAAAATGTAAGTTATTTTTTAATATGAAATAAAATATTTACAAATATTCAAGATTATATTTGATGTGAAATTATTTATTTAAATTTAATTAAATATTGTTTTTATTAATTTGCTAAATTATATTATTATTGTCTAATAAATGCAATATTTAATTTATTTTAAAAATATTGTATAAAATATTTAATATTATGAAAATTGATTACTTATATTTTTAAACTTAAAATTGAGGATCATAAATCATATTAAAATAATATATGTATTACAAGTTTAACAAATTGTAACAAAAGAATTGATGAAAATATTACTGTAAATGTAGATAAATAATATTTAATAATTTGATATATACACATTTTAAAATGTATTAATTATATTTTGAAATTATATGAAGTATTAATAATTTAAAACACATTTATTTTGATATTAAAAAAAAATTAGAAATTCAGAAAGAAACATTACCCTTATTAATGACATTTTTTTTAATGATAAATTGACTTTATTTTTATTTGGAGTTTGAATTTGTTATGGTTTACTATCCAGCACTTTCCCTGAGTTTAGTTGACTTTGGAGTTAGAATAGTAAATTGTTATGGTTTACCATCCAGCACTTTCCCTGAGTTTAGTTGACTTTGGAGTTAGAATAGTAAATTGTTATGGTTTACCAGCCAGCACTTTCCCTGAGTTTAGTTGGATTTGGAATTAGAATAGTAAATTGTTATGGTTTACCATCCAGCACTTTCCCTGAGTTTAGTTGGATTTGGAGTTAGAATAGTAAATTGTTATGGTGTACCATCCAGCATGTATGTTACTTTTATTTTTAATATTTTTGGGATGGAAAGATATTTTATAGTTTTAATATTTATATTTTTTACATTTTATTTGGTTTTAAAATGTATTTTATTTGTTTTAAAAAATTGACATTTTGATGTTCACATTTTATTTGTACATTGTAACATTTATATATACATGTTCAACAAATCATATTTTATTACATATATTTTTTTGTTAGTTTTTCACAATTGTACTTTTTTTGTAGTATAATTATGTAATGATAAAGTAAAACATTACACTGTTTTACTTAATACACAGTATCATTTGTATTGTTTATTTATTCCTAGTTCAAACAGAAAAATATTTGTAGACACTTTTGTTTACATTTTAATAATATCATTTATAACAGTTATTAGTTTGAAAACATATTCATTGTACATTTTATAAGATTGTTTTATTTAGCATTTTGAATATTATTTTTATGCAATAATATTTAATATGTTAAATAATTTACAATATTTTTACAGAAATATTGTGAGCAATATATATATATATATATATATATATTTTTAGAACATTTGTATAATATTTGTAAATTAACAGTGTATGTAATAAACATCTATTTTAATACACTAATTATTATATTATAGTTTTTGGGGATAAAATAATTAATGTATATTTTACATTTTCTTATGTTTACTCTAAACATTGATGGAAAAAATTATACATATAATTTTAAACATTTTAAACATTTTTTTCAATTTTTCTAAACATTTTCCATTGATTTCCATGGGGAGTTAGTCCTATTTTTATTTTAATTATGCCGCCATTTTATTTCCTTTTAGTCACTTTTTTACCTATCGATTTTGTTTTTAGGTCATTTACCAAGACTGAACCTCACAGTTGGGCGCTGCTTCTCGTCCATTCCTGTAAGTTTAGTTTTATTTACTTTTAAGTTAGAATTAAGGTAGGGTTAAGTTAGTGGTGGTGTAAATCTATTTGTTAAGGCGTTATTTTATCGTTTTTAGGATAGTTACGTGTTGTTTCGGTAGTTTAGTGTTTTATTTAGTGTTGGATGTAATTACAATGCTATGTAATTTTATTTATATGTTTACAATATGTGTTTGTTTATTTTATGTTGATATTGTTTTTTGTGGGTTTATAGATTTGTTGTGGGTGGGTGTTGTTTACTTTTATTTACAGGTCCTGGCTTTGGTGAACCGATGGAGTTGTTCACACGTTTTATTTTTTTTAAATAAAGGACAATGCTGTTTCTTGTTTGAGAACAAGTTGCTAAACATTTCCTTTTTTTATTGGGTTGTTGGAGTGTTTTTTTATATACTATTTTCGGGTTTTTGAGGGTTTCGTTAATGAAAGGTTCGCGGCGTTGAATTCTTTTATCTACAATTGTATTTGTCCATTTTTTTCGGGGGTTGCCTTATTAAATGGATTCATTTTTGCTTGCTTTGTTGTGGATTTTATCGATTTCGATGATATTCTACAACTACACAACTGTAAGTAATTATTTTGTTTATTATTGAGGGTGGGAAATGTATATTTTTGTATTCCTTTTTTATTTTTATATTATGTCATATCATTTTGAGTTATAATTAGAATTTTATGACATTTAATTAAATAAAAGAGAAATACTTTGTTGATATGTTTGTTATGTTTATAATGTTTGCTATTTGGTTTATTTTATAGAATTGATTTTGCTATCATGTCTAGATATTCTAGGCCTTGGGTATTCGGATACATCCTAGTTTTATGTTGGAGGTATTCATACATACTTTTGGTTTGTTTGCTAAGTTTAGGTCCTATTTTGCTTAGAGATTGTTCTAGTCTGAGCTCTTGGTAGCTTTGTTCCTTTTTAATAGCTTGCATACGTTTGTGGAATGTGGGTTGTCCTCTTCCTATTGTGGCATCCTTCTACCGCGTTATTTCTTTTGGCTTTTTGAGCTACAGTACTGGCGTAGACATTCCACCAGGGAATTTTAAATTTGGGTTGTCTACGATGCCCTGACCGATGTAATCTTCCCACCCAGGTGTCCTCAAAGTAGTCCAGAAAGGAACTTAATTTACTTTCACTGGTACGGTAGAAGGGACTGTCTATTAGCAATTTGTAATGATTAGCCACTTCAGTTGTTGGTACGTATGCTAGGGCTATTAATTTTTTTATTTGATAGGCAAATTTGCTATTAGTTGAGTATTCTATGCTTAAAGTAGATTTTTGTAGGTGCCTCCATATTGTTTGGTTAAAATGGTAGTAGCACCCTTGTAATGCAGTGTGTGCGTATAGTTTGAGTATTGCTTGAATCTTAGCATGTTCAAAATCTATTATTATTCTTTGGGGATAGTAATTTTCTGTTAATTCTTTTATTGTTGTTAGTAATTCTATATAGGTGGTGCTATGTTTATTAGGCAGCAATGCGTAAATGAATGGGATATTTGTCTCTTCAAATTCACAATGAATTGTATAAAGCTGATAAAAGGGTTTTGGACAAACTTTAAAAGTTTCATCCATCATCCATGTTTCGCAGTTTTTAAGTTTTTGCAAGTTACTATTAGTTGCAAAAATAATAATTCTTTTATCTTGACTTTTGTTGTCATACAGTAAGAATGTGTCTTCTTTGTGGGTGATGGTGTATTCTTTGAGTATTTAAAGTTCTTCAAAAGTTTTGGGGGTAGACGGAGTTGAATCTAAAGCTCTCTTAGTTTTTGCTATTTTAGGTCCAAAGACTATCAACACGTTCAGAAAAACAAACCAAAAACTCAATTCTCCAAGAAGACAGTAGCAGGTCTGAAGATCAGACATGCCGAGTATTCTGAGAACACAACTCAAGAACGGAGAATGGGCTCAGACAATGTTGGACAGCGCAGCAGAAGTATCAACAGCTCGCCAGAACCTGAAGGGACTTCTGGAGACAGGGGACTTGAATGAGGACATTCAAGTTGAGACTGTAGACACCAGGGTTAGCTCTCCACATAGGTTATATGAAATAACACTCCGGATGGAGGGAGACATACCAAGTAAAGTGAAAGCACTCTTTTGGGAGCATCTTTCAAGGGGTTATTATATACTTCTAGCAGAACAGGACTGGCCACCAGAATTTGTCAGAGAGTGCCCACATGGCGAAGACATCATTATGCCAGCCTTCTCTAACCATGTTCCAGTACATTTAAAATATACCTATGCCAGGAAATGGGCAGTGGCCCAAGCCCCAGCATTATACAAAAGTCATGTAGGATGGGATGAGGACTCACCTCAACATAAGATCCAGTTAAAAAATCAACCAACTGCACAAAGGCAGTATCCAATTAAGCAAGAAGCTAAAAAACAGGTTAGGGAGATCTTAGATCAACTTGAATACCAAGGGGTGATTGAAACATGCACCTCATCAATGAACAATCCTTTGTTTGCGGTTTCCAAACCAGACAATACATATCATCATCTAGTTTTGGATTACAGACACTTAAACTCTTGTTGTAACACATTTGCAGTGCAAAATGCACATAGTATAGCATAAATGAATAGCATTAATGAATAACATTGTGCGTAAAAAATATAAAACCACATTAGATATTTCTAACGGTTTCTTTTGTCAAAACATAGCACCTGGAAGTAGGTATTTGACAGCTTTCTCAATAATGGGGACCCAGCATCAATTCTGTCGTTTCCCTCAGGGATTCAAGAATAGTCCAGGGTTATTCTCAGCAAGGGTAACAGAGTTACTACAAATTTATGATGAGGAGGCATTGTCATATGTCGATGATATCTATCTGACAGACGATGACCTGAACAGGCACTTGAACACGGTGAACACCATTATACTGGGCTTCGCCTCTGAGGGCCATAAATTCAACTTTAAAAAATCAAGAATTGCCCAGCTCGACGTCTTTTTCCTAGGATATGAACTATCAAGTGAAGGCAAAAGCCAGGCAGCCAACTTTTTAGAAAAGTGTGGGCTGCTCCAACCTCCAAAGACAATGAAAAACTTAGTCGATTCTAGGTTTCCATACTTTTGGAAGAACATACATTCTAAACTACTCAGAAAGGGTTAAACCTCTCTACGAATTAATCAAACCTGATTTTAAAATCACACATTGGACACAGGAACCCACATATATCCTGCGTTCACTTCAAGCTGACCTGTTAGCAACAAAACACTTACAAACACGCGTAAACGTACGCAACTTAGTGATCCGAATCATTCCGGGTCAATGCGGATTCACCTACTTAACTTTTAACGAAGGTGAAAAAGTACCAATTGCATACAAATCACATTTGTATACGCAAGCAGAAATGAAATATACATCGACAGAAAAAATTCTGACAGCAGTTCAAACCGCTATAGCAAAAGAAAGAGCCCTAGCACAGGGGAAACGCATTATGGTCGTAACCCCTGTACCAGCCTTAGAGGCAGTTACAAAAGCGAGTATTTCGAATGCAAAAGCTTTACATCCAAGATGGACAAAATGGGTTAATTCTCTTGCTGCAACAGATGTTGAATATGTTTTTGATCCTTATTTAAAAACACAACCATTCCTGCAAAACGAACACAAATTTCCTACGGAAATGCTCCCTCTTGACCAGTACGAATTTATAATTTATACTGACGGATCTGCACAACCCTCTACGGGGGGTAAGCAAGCTTATAGTGCAGCATGCGGGATCGTTAAAGGTTGTATGCTCTATGGCAAATTTAGACCAATGGTCACAAAAACGCAACCTCTAGGAGATTGTACAGCTCAGCGACCTGAACTACAAGCATTTAAAATGGCACTTGAAAATACAGATCGCGAATTCCCCACACTCCTAGTGTGCGATTCTTTTTATTGTGTTCAATCATACAGTGAATATTTACAGAATTGGCTTCAAAATGGTTTCAAAGATGCAAAAGGTGGCACAATCAAGCATAAAACGCTTTGGGAACAAGTAGTTCAGTTGCAAAACGGACTACAAAACACTCACGTGATACACACACTGAGTCATCAACGTGATGGCGTTCACGTTGAAGGGAATTCATTGGCTGATAAAGCCGCGAAAGGGGCTGTGCAAATGGGTTCCGTAGCTGCAATCACTCGTTCAAAAACAAAAATAGACAGTGAAACAATACTGGCTGTCAATGCTTCAAGGAAAGGCAGCGGTGCAGCGTTACCTAAAAGGTTTCCACTCAAATACTCATATATAATTGATGCGAACAATGTTCCGTTTGCTCGAATCCCTGGAGTGGGGGATAGGGTAATACCAAACATGGAACGAAGAGCAGCTTTGATTTACGAAGCATATCTGGGAGAGGGTCTGACACATCAGGGGATCTCTTAAACAATTTTAGAACTAAAAGAGATGTACAGGTGGCCAGGAATGAATTCACTGATTCACACTTTTATCAATGAATGCATAGACTGTAATAGAGATCGCAGTACAGAACGCCACCAGGCACCTGTCTACAACGTAGCCAGCCCAGTACAGACACCATTATTAGACAGCATTAGACTATCTACATGCAGCCATCCCTGTGGATGAATGCAGTCCCACAAACACTAAATCAAGGTTCCTTTGGATGTGGCCTCAGCGCTCGGCTGACGCTCGAACTGTTATAAAAGATTTGCGAGTCTTTATCGGCACATACGCAAATGGAACACTACATTCTGACCAGGGTCCTGCATTTAGCTCTCAAGCTTACAAAGAAGCCATGGCCAGTTTGGGCGTAGCATTGCGGTATTCTTCTCCATTCAATCCTGAGGGAAATTCTGTTGTGGAAAGAAAAAACCGGGACATAAAGCAGTCTATAACAGCTAGGGTATTGGATTCGGGTGATGGGTGGGTCAAACATCCTAATGGGGTCCAATGCTCATTAAACAATTTGTCAAGAAGTTCTCTAGTGGGGTCACTCCATATGAAGTCCTATTTGGAACTAGAATGTTGATTCCGGACCTTGACATGAAAGGCACAGTGGTGGAAAATAAAAAGTTTGATATCAAAGATCGTTTGGCTGTTTTACAGGACTTAAATGAACTAAGATCGAAACAAAGCAACGTTTTCCTGAAGCCAACCACCACTAGGGAAAAACCAACCGTCCCAGCAAGGCCTGCTTGGATCCCAAAGCTTGGTGATCTAGTCAGAGAAAAGATCGCGGACCAGAAGGAATTTGGGCCTTCTTACAGACAACCGGTACCTGTCCTAGCAATCCACGGATCGAGAACAGTACTACTGCCGCCCCTTGCTGGTAAGAAGGAGAAAAGATTTGTGTCCATCGACCTGATCCGTCCACACTATATAGCCGATCCAAAGCTGTAGGCCAAGTGGACTCAGACAATGTAGCAGGCGCACTCTGCTAGCTACAATCCAAGAGGTTCAAATTGAGAGACTCGTCACCTTTGAAGATCCTACAGTGAGAAATGAAGGACTAAGCAACAAAGCTATGGAACTCGTCCCTCTTGAGACCCAAATAAGAGTTCGTCCTGATACACCGGTCTACAACGAAGTAACAAGTGATCAACTGGTTCCAGCGATTTCAACGAATCCTGATGCAATTCAAACCATTGACAGAACTGCCTCTGGTTATTTCATTAACTTTGGTACGTTTTCCGAGGATCCCAGCGAGCCTGAAAAGACGCCAGCACAAAGAACTTTCAAATAACAAGCAACAGACTTTTTTTCATCTCCTGAAAAAGACTTATCTGGTTTCACTATAGTTTGAACTATGGATTGTTTTGGGAATATTCTTCTTTCTACTTTGGTTAACTCTGGTAATAACTCTGGGTATGCTGATAAATGGAAGATATATTCAAATGGATACAGCAAGTAAAACTTACTTCTCCAGCCACACAAATCATCCCATCGTGAAGCAAGAGACTTGTCAGCATTGAGCATCACAGCCATTCCTATACCAGATGGTATAGTTTGGGACAGAACTGAATATGACATTTTTGGCCCGTCGGAACATTTGAAGATTCCACACGTATTTAAAATGTCATTAAGTGACTATATTGCCTCTAGTACCTTTTCTGATGATTGGGACTTCGAGACTATTAATAACATGATATCTGATCTAGAAATGTCTCCAGTATTCACAAATCATGAATATTTAGAGGGTTCATCAGACTATGAACAAATGTATTGTTATAACCACTATGGTCATCCTTTCTTGCATAAAACTGCATCACCTTGAAATGTATAACCAATGGGAACATTGTCCTACACCTCCAAAGGGTAGCTCAAAAACTTTTGCAATGAAATTTCCATATTTTTCAGGTTTCAACCTATCAAATTCGGAATCGTTTTATTTCAAGAATATGAATAAGACAGGAACAAAAAATATGTTAACCAGTACGAAACAGATTTATTTTGCAGCCTTTATTGCCCAACTGTCTAGAGAGGGTTTCGACTTTTGGAAAGACAACATTGAGACGAAATCTGTCGGGTACAAAAGATTGGAAAGTGCAGGGGGTAGAAGCTTTGTTTAGAGCCTGTATCATCACTGAGCAAATTATGTTTTTGAATGACACTGTCCATCAAATGTCATGCCTTGGTTTAGCTAAGATCAAGGAGATGAACACACCGACCATACTGATACCTGCAAGTGATACCACGGGGGCAGGTCGACGTACATAATAGTTTGCATCACAACAGATCAGATCCAGAATGGAAAAAATGGTTGCTCTGGCCCACAGACACAAACAACTGTCAAGATTGATTCCTGAACAAAACACAGGGTTTCACTATCAATAGGCCAGACCCACGCTATGTTCAAAGACAGCATTCAAGGGTAGTAACAACATACAGTGTAGGGAAACTCTGCCTTGATTGGCTACAGAAAGCTACACTGCAGAATGTAAAACCACACTTATCTTTACTTTTAAAGATGGCGCAGACCTTAAGGAATTCTTGCTAGGACCAAGAAAACTGCGTCAAAAACGTTTCATATATGCCGGTATCTACGCTGCTTATAATGAAATATGGAAGATTACCCAAGCAGAGACTGCAGAACAAATACGAAAAATTGATCGTATTAATTTAGAGAAATCTCTCTCTGTAGTAGACAATGGGTTAACGACTCTGTCGTCCAGGATATATTCATTGGACAGCATTGTCTCGTCTGCCATAGATATCATGGAACAAGACTTGGTAATGCTGCAACATGTTCAGTCTCAATTGCGTTCTATAATGCTATTAGGTTGGACGCTCCAAAACTTGAGAACTGGCACAAAGGGGAGCAGACTATACGGTGCTGAGCATTGAAAAACTGGAAAAATTACTATTCACAGTGGCAGAAAAACCAGCTGAGTGGATCATACATGGTAAAATTACTCTGCATGTTACAACTTTCCATTTTCAATATTGCCTAAAACATATACTGGCAGGCAAATATGAAAGGTTGGGTAAAGAATACATCAAGACATCTTGGGATTTACCGTACACACATAGATGTTGGAGTGGGGGCGTGAAGTGTTTCTTAGCGGTACAAACTGTGAAAATGCACTAAGCGGTTCTCTTCTTTGTCAGGGTATTAATTTACAAGGGGACTGCGATGGTTCCACTACAAACTTATCCTGTCACCTGCAAGGCTCACCAGCTGCAGTGATTAATCCAATTTTTTTTGGACTACTTTCAAATGGAAGTTACCTCATGTTGAATGATCACAGCTGCTGTGGCATGTTGCCAGGTATCCCATTACTAGTAATGCTTACATTCAGGGTCACTTGCTGTATGCAAGTCTTGTTTCCACAAATACAGACAGTCAGGGAGTTGCCTCTATGGCCTTCACTGAACATCTCTTCTATACGGATTGCTACTCTAAGCAGAATGAAAGCCATTCTTTTACAACAAACTGTGCCACTGACCTCGGCCAAAGAAACCTATGATCTACAAGTCGCAAGGACTTCTGCCGAGATACATGCCCTTTTGAATACAAACTGTCCTATACATTTCTAAAAAATGTTAGAACGCATCTTGAACATGTCTGATACGAGCGGTATTGTACATGTATTTAAGACTGTGTGTTTGGGACTGTTAGCACCTTTTCAAGCTACTCGGAATAGTTCCCAACTTCGTGCACTCCGTGTTTGGCGGACTGCCACTACTTTTTGGACTTGTTGCAGGGATCCTATTTTTGCTCCTACTGCTCCGATATGGCATGCCAAATCACCGACATCACTCCAAGCACCATAGAGAGAGATCTATTGGAGATAGGGTGTTGTGAGCGCATCATCCAAATTTTGGGTTTACCTAGTCTACGAGAATTAAATACCACATGGTTTCTGTCATTCAGACCAATCTGGCAAGATTGCATCTCACCTGTTCTATGCTGCCTGCTTTGCTGTGAAGAATGCGTGCTAGACATCTGTCTAACACTCCCATCAGTCATGCCTACGGATATCGATACTCTGCTGGACCCAGTAACAGCCCATGCTGTGTGTAACATCCGATACGAACCTTGCTGATGCGACCAATGCTGACGGCGATGCTGCTCATCTATGTGCAGTTAATCTTCTAAACGAGGTATTCCAACTTTCACCTACAACTGTAGATAACATTTTGTTTACAGGATTAGACAATTTCATGTTTTCTCCATCCTCATACACTGACTTTTGATTCAGCACACAGTGTACCGAGAAAACTCTGAATTTGGCCTTCATTTTTCAAAACAAGGGCTAAACTTGGAATTCTTTCCTACGATTAATTTTTTTTCTCCAAATTTTAATTTTTCTTTTTATGCCACAGTAATCTGCTTTTAGTAGAACTATTCATAGAGAACAGAATTCTTTGATACACTTTCAGAGACAATGTGTCACCTTGTCAATACCAATTGATTTATGTAACTTAGCATAAAATGGTTTCGGCCTTTTTTTATTCTGTAGTTACGAGCCATTTCATAATGTGTATATTTATGTATGTTCATTCATTTGGCATTCGATGTAAATATATGCTTAGAATGAAACATTGCTTTAATATGTACAGCACCAATGCATTTTTATGCATGGCAACAATTTTTATGCATTTTACAATGTATTTTTAGACATGTTCTTAGCCACCCATATGTAGCTATATTTTAGATATGTTTAGAATTTAGTAATGTCGTTCATACGAAAGTGGAGTGGGTGTTGTGTGTAGATTTAGATACCGTATATAGGTTTCCCGATTTATGTCCTTATATAGGCACAATTCGCATTGCCCATATTTAGGCATAGAAATCCTACCCTTATTTAGGCATTAACCATGCTAACCAAATTCAGGCATGGTCACCTACATCCGTTCATCTACGTGACAACGAGTTCTTGGAAAACCAGACTCTTAAGCCTTTAGGACCTCCCCTTGCTTGGATATTGATTTCTCCAAGACAAGAATTCCTTAGGGGTTCATTTATGACGTTCTTCTGCCTGACTTTTACGTTAATACTGGCATTCCTAAACACCTTCAAGGTATAAATATAATTTCACTTACCATGGCAAACCACGGTTCGGCTGCCTACTTGCATGACGCGGCTCGCCACAGCAAGTTCGGAAGGAAGTCAAGTCCCCACCTGACGCGGTCATCTTCCTCGCAGAGAATCCAGCTCCAGTGTTTCTGACTCCCCTTGCGGGGTGTTAAGAGATCAAGACTCAGAAAGAGATTCCAACCTCACTTATTCTAAGGCATGGAGCGGACTAGAACCTAGAGGGACTTTTGGCAAATCTTGGCAACTATAGCTAAACTAGACTATAGACTAACAGCACCTACTTCCTACCTCATAACTCATACTACATTAAGGTGAGGTACACTGGGGTAGAACTAGCTAGAAGCATCAGATGAGTATTAACATTTAAGCCTGTGTTATTTATGTATGTATTTTTATGAATATCTGTCATAGCTATAAACCATGCTATTGCAGTATTATTTTATCTTACTGCTAACGCTGTACGTATTATACTTCGCATTCTGTCTTACGATTGTAGCAGTTCATATCTCTTGCACGAGAAATAAGACTGTTCAATAAACACTTTTTATTGAAACGCCCGTCTATCTATTTCTGTGTAACTCTGTAGAACCGAAGCATGCACGATTGACTGAGTGAAATTATTACCTATTGTTTCCACGATTCTGAGATTGTTCCGATTCTAAGGGAAACAAAGTTGTCATGTTTATGCGGTTGTCAGAAACGAATTCCTTCTTGTTTATTCGAGAAGTTTCTAGTGGCCTCTGAGTTAGCTAGCACACACAAGTAATTAAGTTTAATGTACTCGATAGAGACATACTGACCTCAGTCCTATGTCAAAACTATAGTGTATAATATTCCAATGCGCAGAGCCTATCAGGAATATAGGAAATACACTACACCACTGTCATGTGGTACTGCAAAAAGAAGGGCAGGATGGGGTTATGAAACCTGTGTCAGGAGAAACTATGCCTCTAGAAGTGGCTGGAAGACCAAGGAATTTTCCTTATGGTACAACACCTGGCAGGTTCTCTAAACATCAGGGTGGAGGAACTCAGACGTCAACGCCTAGCGGATCACGAATGGCAATTACACTCTGAGGTGGCACAAGATATCTTCCATGAATGAGGAGAACTTTGGCTCGATCTTTTTGCCACCAATGAGAATGCGTAATGTCAGCACTTTTGAATGCTTGAGTTTCCCTGGTGGCTCGCTCTCAGAGACTCATTCCATCTAGATTGGAGCTCTTGACTCCTGAACTCCTCCCTGCTGCTGCCTCAAGTTCTGAAGAAGATCAGGAGTAACTGGGCTGAAGTCATTTTAGTGGCACAGGACTTGGCCAAGAGAGTTTGGTACTCAGGAGTACTGGACAAGAGCGTCTGTCCTCTGATCAGGCTGTCACATTGGGGGGGTCTTCTCTCGTAACAGTGGAGAGGATTGTGCACCCGTGCCTATGTAATCTTCTCCTACGTGCATGAAGATTGATCAGCAGCAGTTGACTGCATTCAACCTTCCTTCCAAGGTTGTGGATTTCTTTTTGGCAGCAAGGCCTACCATCACGAAATTGGTATGCACCTGCTGTTGGGACAAATTTGTGGCTTGGTGCAGTACTCTTCAGATCAACCCATGACACGTCAAACTTTCCGAAGTGTTGTTTTTTGTGTTGTGCCTAACCCATCAAGGACTTGGCTTGGGCACAGTTAATGGTTACTTTTCCATTCTTTTGGCTTTGTTGCAGTTGCTGGATTAGCTCCTCTTTATTTAAATCACCTGTTGCGATGTGTTTTTTGAAAGGTTTGCAAAATAAGTTTCCTCCTACTCCTTTCATTATGCCTCACTGGGATCTGAAATTGCTCATTTTCCTCAAGTGTCCAATCTTTGAACCTCTACTCAACTTCATTGCAGCTGCTCATTCTGAAGACAGTTTTACTCATCACCACCACATCAGTGTAACCTGTGAGGGAGCTACAAACCCTTTGTCAATCCACCGTTCACTACTTTTTTTCCCTGACAAGTTGGTCTTGAGGACCCGTGCCTCCTTTCCCCCAAAAGTGGCGACTCACTTTCATGTTGTGCAAAGCATCACCCTTCCAACATTCTTTCCTTTGCCTTTAAAGAGAAGGAAAGGCTCCATCAGTTTTATCATAAAAGAGTTCTCAGCTTATACATCAGTTGTATCTAACCCCACTGGGTGGACGATCTGCTTTTTTTGGATTCACTGGAGCAAAAAAGGGACTAGGCAGTGCAGAAGAGAACCATATCTCTTTGGAGGTGACAGGCTCATTCCACCAAAGTCAATGCTGCTGCCACTGTGTTGGAACATGGAGTTCTTGTTCTTGATATTTCCCAGACTTCTACTCTGGCATCGCTTCATACGTTCATGAAGTACTACTGCCTCGATAGTCAGGTCCATTGAGAAGGGCACTCGGTCTTGCAGGACTTTTTGGTTTGAGCCTTTTTACACACCTAACACCTGGAGGGTACTGCTTTGGTATCTATTCAATAGGTGAGGAATCTGCAGTTAAATGTATCAGGCAGAAGAGGAAGTTGCTTACTTCCGGTAACGCTCTTTCTAGTGGATACTCCATTCAACTGCAGAGTCTTCACTGACTGACTCACCCTCCCTGTTCTGTGAACTAGCATCCATTCACCACAGCCAATCTGTGAATGGCCTCTAAGTTTGGGGATGCACACAACCTAGAAAGCAACTGACGCTGCATGGGGGAGCTGCACAAACACCACTTACCAGCACACAAGTGTACTGCTCTATATTTTCTGGATCCAGTCTGATGTGAAGGAATGTTAAAAATGTGCAGACTCTGCAGCTAGAAAGAGTATTCAGTAGAAAGAGCGTTACTCAAGGTAATACCTATTCTTCAGGGTACCTGGACGCCACAACAACAGAATTGTAACAGCAATTATCTTCAACTCATAGCAATCAGATTAGCACTCAGGGCCTTTACAGGCTCATCCGAGGCAAGAGAGTCTTCGCAAAAGCTTGCCCTAGCAGTCCGATCTAGCCCAAGAGATTTGGTGTTGGGACATTCAGAATCAAATTTAGCTCCTTGCAGAGCATCCGCAGGGGGTGCACAACAAATTTGCAGAACTGTTATACAGACAGCATCCACAAGTGGGAGATCTCACAATCAATCTTTTTGCCACTGTGAAAGGCACATAATGCCAAAGTTTCTCCTCCGGGTACACACACTCACAGTACAGGCCAATGCACTAAGGAGGAACTGGCATAGGTTATTTCCAAAACTTTTCCTCCACTACCTCTGAGCCATACTGTGTGAGGCAAGTTTTCATGACTTATTCTGGTGGCACTGAATAGGGTGAGACAGTCTTGGCACTTTGGGCTGTTGGAAATGTTGATACATTCTCACAAAAAAAGCTGACTCAGCATCAGGACCAACTCAGACCTCGGGCAGCTGAACCCATCAATTTGGCAGCAACTCTGTTGTCGCTTTTTCAAAACCTCATACGTGCAATCCTATCTCTAAGAGGGGCATTGCTAGATGGATTCTTAGTTGTATAAAAATTTGCTATGCTAAAGCTAAACATACATTACATGTAATGCCTTGAGCACATTCTACTAATAAAAAGACAACTTTTAAGAGACCATTTCCATGGCAGGCATATGTAAAGCTGCTACCAGTTCAACCCCACAATCCTTTCCCAAACAATAACGTATGGATATTCAGGCCCACCAGGAAGCTTTAATTGGCTAAACAATGTTAAAACATGTTTCCAAACATCTACATCATCTACTAGCTAGCCACTGCTTAGGAGAGGTCTATACAAAACAAGTGTATCGATTTATGTGGAATGGAATTGGGTCCATATCAAGCATAAAAGCGGCTGGATTTTACAAACAACATAAATGTTACAAGATTTACAATACGACCAAGTCTATTGAAAAAGTGAAAAAATTACAATATTTTTTGCCACACTTTGCCAGTTATATTTCTAAACCTCTGGATCAGGGAGCATACTGTATGCATACTTGTCCGGTTGCGCAACTTCACATAAATAATCATTCACATGATCCTGTGCTTCAGATCTGCACAGATAATGTAAATAAATCCTTCACCAATGCTTGACTGTAAGAGTGAAAATAAAGATAAATAGAAGGTTCAAGGAGTGTGTCAACTTATGCACATTAATTGTTTTTCATACATTATGTTGTACTACGTAAATTCTTAATGACCAAGACATATTGTCGAATTTAAAAACAGAACTAGGGGGGGGGGGGGGGGCGTGGTTAGGGATGTGCCCTGTTGAACTGTGTCTCCTCTGAGCTCTGCTCTATAAGCCCCCTAAATCGCCGTCCTCCCAATGGTATTATAACCGGTGTAGAGAGTCATAGCTAGACATTTGGGGGTCTCCCAGGCTTGCATCGGGGTCATAAAGATTGCGATCCCCAGAGAACCGAGCTGCCATACAACAGCACAACGAAGATGGCTGCAGATGACATTGAAAAGCAGTTCCGGAGTCAGTAAATTGGCGAAAAGATGGAGGGCCAGATTTACAAGAAACTGCCGCACATGTAAAGATGCGTCAGTTTCCCTGCACCAGCCTGAGATACCCTTGTGCCACCATGGATACACCATATTTACAATACAGCGCACCATGGTGCAAGGATTGACAGATGCATCAGAAATTCTGATGCATTTGTTGGCCCAAAAGTCATGCATTGCTGGAATCGTGGCGCAAGCACCACGCAGCTCCAGCAATGCATGTTGAGGCCTATACTTCTTGTCCTGGTCACTGCCTATGCCTGCTTCAAGCAGACGTAAGGTAAGTGGTGCAGTAAAATCTTGTACATTTCACTGCGTTACTTTTACGAGGCTTTCCTGCGTGGGAACGCCCAGCCTGCACACATTATACTTGACTCAGGTATAATGTGACGCAGGGCTTTACAACGTGACGCATCTCCCTAGATGCGTCATGTTGTAAATTTGCTGCCTTGTTTACGCCGCAGCTGTGTCACAACGGCGGCGCAAAAATGTCACATGGGGCTTGTAAATCTGCCCCTCAGTGATCACATCAGACCTGTAGGGTCTCATTCCCCCGGGTGAGCTTAGTGACTCCTACACAGCCACAAGGTGACAAACGGGCCTCAGCCCCGTAGGCCGGCTGTCCCAGCCCTGCAAACACATCTGGTGCCTGACAAGGGGTGGGGACAAGACCCCGCCAGGAAGTTATCAAGCCACTGTAGAGGAGAGGCCTGCTGGATTGGCGCTTCTTATGTGGCCCATTGTGACGTGCTCTTCTAGAACATGGTGTCCCTTGAAGAAAATCATGGCTGAGGCCTTTTTTTTAGCGTACCTGCTTCATCTCGCAAAACAATGCTACCGTCCTGGACTGCAGCCATAGTTTATTCCACCTTCCAGCAGCAATAAAGCTTGGCCCCTGATGTGCTCACCAGCATCCACCAGAATCCTCTACTCCCAAATAAAGGAGAGAATCCTAAAGGCAGCACCTGCAGGAACCCTTAGTGTTCAGGGGTGACTCCATCTTACTCTTTCAGGATGTCTCGGCCACAATGCTGGTGAGATGCAAGGACTTTCGAGAAGTCACACACCACCTCCCAAAAATTAAACCCTATCCCCTCGGGCTTTTTATTCCGTCTTTTCTTCACCTTCAAAGATAAGCCTCATGAGGTGAGGACCCTACAGAGGACCTAGGAGATTCTTGCGCTCCCACCCCACCCCCATTGGCCCCACCTCTAGACTAGGACCAGGCTTCTACGAACCTGACGGACCTGGGAGGGGGATGGCACTTCCAAACTTCCCATTCCTCATGTAAAGCAGCCCAAAACCTCCAACGCTAAAAGAATAAGGATCCCTGCCCATAATCCTCGGGAGGAGGATAACCATCTTGAGGCAAGGTGACTGGTAACTTATGTCATCGAGAACATTGCTTAAATGCACATGGACAACATTCTATACTGGTAACATCTTTCTAAGCATTTCATGGACCGGCGGAGCTGACGTTTGCTACCCACGTTGAAACTAGCCCCGTTTCCTAGTTTACCTTGTTATTTTCAATTTGACAGTTTCACATATTGCCCCACAAGGGGCTCCAATTGGCCCTCTTCCTTTTTTCAAGTTTCCCACCCTGCCTCACCAATCTGACCTGGTTCACTTCTTACGCGGGAACACATGCTTCTCTTACCCCAACAGGACATATGACCACCACTGAAATAGTGCGACCTAGACATATTCCTCGCTGGTCACAAACCAAGATTTTACCCCTATACTCATCACTGACTGAATAATGGGAGGCCACAACACTTGATCCTCTGTTATATCGATCCCATACAAGGCATGTAAGAACTCAAATACCAACCACCCACCATCCCTAAGCAAAGACTCCCATTGAGCTTCGTTTAATCCGTTCCAGTCACGGGCAAGAGGCCCAGTCACATAAGAGGTGTAGCGTTTTTATCGGCACCAGTTGGGCAATGCTGGGTGGTAGGAACTTTGTGGATTCCTGCAGATTCTGGAAGTTTCTATCACAGAAATGTAAGGAAAATGCTTGATTTCCGGCAAAGTTTGAGGTTTGCTTGGCATTGTGTTTAAAAAATACCTCATGGGATCAACACAAGACGCACCACCCTGGACTCCCCTTGTTGTCTAGTTTAAAAAAGATTTGCAGGTTTTCTAGGTGCCGCCTGAGTTAAGGCCCAAATCCACAGCTACCCACTTTGCAAATAACAGGTCAGTTTTGAGTGGAAAAATGTGATGTATCCATGTAGCATTTTGGGCCATTTTTCAGTCACAATCCCAAGGCCTACCCACACAACCGAGGTACCATTTTTATTGGAAGACATAGCAGAATGCTGTGTGGAAGGAAGTTTGGGGCTCCCCAGAGATTCCAGAAAATTCCATCACAGAAATGTGAGGAAAATGTGTTTTATTTAGTCAAAGTTTGAGGTTTGCAAGGGATTCTGGCTAAAATAACCTGTTGTGAGCCACACAAATCACCCCACCCTGGATTTATCCACCTGTCCAGTTTTTAGAAATGTGCAGCTTTCCTAGGTTTCCCTCTGTGCAGCCTGAGTTAGGGCTTAAATTACACAGCCACCCACTTTGCAAAAAACTGGACAGTTTTATGTGAAAGAATGTGAGGTTATCCATGTTGCATTTTGGGCTGTTTCCTGACGCAGGTTCTATGCCTACCCATGCAAGCGAGTTTCGATTTTTATCAGAAGAATTAGGGGAATGCTGGGTGGAAGGAATTTTGTGTCTCTCTGCAGATTCCAGAACTTTCCGTCACAGAAATGGGAGGATAAAATGTTTTTAGTCAAAGTTGGAGGTTTGCAAGAGATTGTGTAAAACAACTTGGTGAGAGCCACACAAGACACCCCACCTGGAATTCACATGGATGTCCACTTTTTAAAAATTTTTAAGGTTTGCTAGGTTTCCTTAGGTGCTACCTTAGTTAGGGCCCAAAATCCACAGATTCCAAATTTGCAAAAAACAAGTCCATTATGTATGGAAGAATGGGAGGTATCCATGTTGCATTTTGAGCCATTTCCTGTCGCGGGCTTCAGGCCTAACCATACAAGTGAATATCTATTTTTATTGGAAGCATTATAGGAATGCTGGGTGGAAGGAAGTTTGTGCCTCCTCGCAGATTTCAGAACTTACAGATGAAAACATTGTCACAAATGTCTGCTTCTTGCTACAAATTTTCAATATTTCTTTATTTAAACAGTTAGGTGTATATTCACATGGAAATGGTGCAGCGCGGTGCCGCTGCAACTTTTGCAGCGCCGCGCTGCATCATTTATAAAATGAAGGGACGTGCAGTATTCACAAGAATACCGCGCAGCCCTGTGTTTTCAGGTGCGCTGGCACTAAAAATAGATGCCTAGCACCAACGCAGACATCCTTACGCCTTAGTGCAAGGGTTCCTGCATTGCAGGGATGATTTCCTGCAATGCAGGCACTCTTGCAACCTTGCACCATGGTGCAAGGATGCCTGTGATGCAGAGAATTATTGTTTATGTGCAAGAAGGGACTCCTTTCTGCACATAAACAATCTTTAAAGGCAATTTGCTCTTTCTATGTGTGATGCAGAATGCAACACACATAGAAAGAGCAAAAATGAGGAGGAATAAAAGAATGGAGAATAGTTCGGGTGTCTACAACATGCCACGAGAGCACCTTCAAATTGTTATTTACTTTGATAGCATTATGGAATATCCCCCATACGGAGGTTATTGCAACACTTGGATATACTGTGACCTTCTCCCTTTGCAATGGACATAGTGCCTCAGATTTCAAGGAAATTTAATTAGTATCGAGTCAGTCCCGGCTATCCAAGGACGATAGGAACTCAAAACTATTTCTTATCAAAATATTGAAGATTCTCTGAGCCGAGGGATAATCAGCATTAATTGTAGTGGATGTGAATGGTCTGTAAAAGTACCCTAAAGACAGAGCTTTAACAGTCCCCTGTGAAGAATGCAGTCTATACTTACGTTGTAAGAGGAACTTAACGAGACTGAGATTTCTAAAATCTACAACAACACAATCTCCTGAGGTTTCCTTTCCATAGATGCCTTTCTAGGAGACTCTGCTGACAAAAATCTCGGAAGATAAACCTTGGGACTACCTTGCAATGAATTTGAGCCCACGATAGCCTTATTTTTTATAGCAATGTAATCTTCTTTTTGGCTGTTGGTAACGTTGAATCTTTTTTCAAAATTAACGTATACAGTGGGTAGTCATTCTTGGTCTTGATTAAAGACCTTCTTTCTTGATCTGGTTGAAATTAACTGTTTTGAGGTGAGACAGTTCTGTCTATGAGCCAATATGGCAGGAATAATTGGATTTAGGTTCTGCTTGTTGAGAATTGTCCCCTTAACTGCTGGGCCTTTTCCCTACTAGTGCTGACCCCTTTTTTGACTATTTGGAGTAGTTTGTTCTTAGGCCACCATAACTTGTTTGTCCACTTAAGGTATGCATGCCAAATCTGCGTGCTTTTTTTTCCAATATCCTGGGGATTATAAAGGTACCCAGAGTTTGTGGATTCCCCTGGAGGATACCGAGAAAATAGCCAAAATATAGCTATACTTTGAATTTTTTGCCAAAAATAGGAAAAAAGTGCTCTGGATAAAAAGTATGTTTTTTTCCTTCTAAAAATTGCATCAACGAACAGTTTGCTGTGCCAGTTTTCGTCGTTCCGATGGCGCAATGCCTTGCACCATATTTACAAAGCTGCGTTAAGCTACTTTGCATGGCTTGATGCCTCTTTGTAAATATGCTACCCTTTCACGCAGGTATCTGCATGAAAGGGGCGTGCAATGGGTGAAGCTGTGAACGTTCCACCACAACAGCTGCCAAGTTCGTTTTTGGAGTAATCACATATTTTCTTAGGTACGCTACGGTTGCATAATGTGGAAATCCTTATCTGCTTTCAATCTGCAGATGCTGTGCATGTTCGGTGTAGTTTCCCACCAAATTATATCTTTTAGGCACATAAAAGCAAGTAACAAAAGAACAAACAAAGTTCAACTTTTATTTTGAAAAAAACCCAAAACAATTTATTGTTTTGCTGCTAATTAAACACTCTAAACAGTCATACATAGCAATGAGCTTCCATGTACTACTTACACTTTATAGTTCTATCAACTGTACTTCACAGCAGAAAATGCGTTACCTGGAAAGCAAAACAAGTCCTGTGCGTGCAAGCCTATATTTAAAACACTGTTGTGCTATATATTTATTGCATTTCTATGACACATGTACAGTTTTATCCCTTTATACAGTATAGTGCATTCAGTCATTTTACAGATTATGTACAAAGTGGCAGGCCCAAACTGAACTCTTCATTTTAAGACCAAAAAATATAGCATGTGCTTTTTCAGATTCTACTCTGACGTAAACACAAGGTAAATAAATATACAACTAAAGGCATAAAACTTACTAAAAAGATTCCTATTTATTGCCCAAGTGTTTCAAGAGAAGTGTCTGCCAGCAAAGTTAGGTTTTACCAACTTGCTTAAGCCTTATGGAGAAATAAATAAATATAGCTCTTAGTGCATCAACAGGCATCAATAGACAATTTACATTGCTTAGCTGGAAGTATATCAAGATATGATAGCCAGTAAGGCAAAGATAATTTTGGGTTATGCAGGTAAAAGAACCACTACAGTTAGTGCTTTAGAAGAGTGTACATTCAAATCACTGTCTTGGTTGTGCTGTATCACTTAACCACAAACGAAGAACAGGCGTTAATGGCATTTTTGATTAAAATGAAGGAATGTGGTGAATCGCATTATAAACTGTATCTAGTGAACAATTCAGTATGGAGTGGCTCCTCACACATCCTGGGTTAAGGCGGGTAAGCAACCACTCATGCTGATCGATTTTCAACTATTATCGCTACATTACAGATGGTGGCTTAAAGTATTTGTTAACAAAGGAACTACTTTTTGTAATGCATGTAGGATCACAAAAGAAACTTAGAATGTTAGAGCCCCCACGTTTCCTGAAAACGAGGTAACCCCTTACCATCCAAACTACAGTGAGATGACCCCACTGCTTGTATGCTAGTGTGCTGTGCCGTTTTAAGTTCCATCTTTAGTCTTATTGCTAAAAAGATACAAAATAATATTGTCCTCATCAGAGCGATGGATTCTCGTTGGGACAACTGTGTTAAGTTTGTAAAATTCTGCAAAAAAAAAAAAAAAAAAGAATCAAATGTCTAGGACATTATCAACAGCATTGTTAAACACAGTATTGTCGAGACCGTATACTTTTTTAAATCATATTTCATCCATAAATTTCCAATAAAAACATAATTATTAACAGATCACAGATCTGTAATCATTCTAATTTAAATCGGTATAAAATTATTAAAATACATTGCGTGAAAATATTGCATAGAAAATGATAGCATTGTCCAGCATGGTAAAATGGCTACATGGGTCAAGCCAGTAACTTCATTATTAGCCCCACCTTCTCGCCACGCTAAATGTTCACACAGTATAGGGAACCACAAATAACAGGATATGTACAGCTTATGTCGAAGTTTCTTGCAGGAAAAAGGAAGTTGGAGGTTGTGAAAGAAAACTTTATAACAACGGCTTGCAAATTAAAACAAATGTGTACTTGAAAGTGATCTGGTGGCCATAGCACACTAACAGTCTGCGTCTCAGGAGAAGCATTCACAGTTATTCCAGGAGGGGAACGTCGTTGCGGTAAAAGAAGCCTTGTGTGCGTGCAAAACTGCTGCTAGATCGGCCCAGTTTCACAATCTACGTCAGTGCTTTTGTTGGTGGGTCGCCACCGAGTCCTACTGCGGCATCACAGCAGGAAGGATCCCCTTTTCTAGCAGGTGCGCTTTAAAGGTTTTGAAAATATTCAGTTGCTGTTCGGGTTGCAGCGCCAAAAGCTGTTGCAGCACTTTGCTCGGATTTGGTCCCCTGATAAAGGAAACAGATATTATTTAATTTTTTTCGTTTTGGTTAAATGACACAACATTTCTAAAAAAAAGTTAAACTTCTCAGAAACATTTTACACAAGTCGTTTGAGTAAATACTGGTATCCCACTGAACGCATTTACAAAACTATTTATGAAGAAATGGGCCCAAAGTCCAAACGGCTGCTAACGAAACGAGGGCACTTTGTATATCAAGCGTCCACTGACACAGATGGTTAGTGTCGCCAAACTATCATGTGAAACCCCTCAGAAGCATTTCTCCGTGAATTATAGCCAGTGCTTAATTTGCTGGGTTGACATTTGATCCAGCTGCCACCAGACACTCCCCTCCCCTTTATCTCACCTTTTCAGGTTCTTTTCACCCCTGCTTTCTTCCTTAGTCCCACTTTTCCAGTCTGTCTCTTCTTCCTTCTATATCTTTTCCTGCTTTTCTTTTCATTTAATTCTGCCCCAGTCCCTAAAAATTAGTGAATTTGACCACCAACTGCAGTCTACTGCAGTCGATCGGCTCACATTAGGCTCTGGAAATATGGGAGTGCCGATGACAGCGGGGGCCTTGACTTTGGCTCTCCCTGCCTGCCGTTTTAAAAAGTAAGCAGCAGGCTCACGGACCTCACGGACAACTACAAAAGCCTGTAAAGAGGGAGAGCTAGAGGAGCCCAGATAACTCCCCAATGCAAACGTCTATGATTCAGCATCTGTATTCACGGATTTATGTCGCATTTAATGGGGATCGTGAGCCTGCTGCTTACTTTTAATAGGCATTTGAAATGGGTCTTGCATTTGCGAGAGTTTAGGCTATTGGAATTGTAAGTGACAATGCCTTTTATTTATGTGTTTTCAAAACCAACACATATATAAAAGGCATTGTCATTTCTAATGCCAATAGCTCAAACTCGCGCAAATGCGAGACCACTTTTATAGTGGCCACGCCCCTTTCTTTAGATGCTGCTCGCCATATTCAGGTACAGTGAGCTGCGTCTAAAGAGAGGGGCGTGGCCGCCATTAAAGTGAAAGCACATCAGGGGGTGCTTTTACACCCCAAAAAACAGACATTTGTTCACAAACAAATTTTTTTGGGGCAAAATTGCCCCATGCCGTGCTTTCAGTTTAATGGTGTGTACGCTCCTTTCTTTAGAAGCGGGTCGCTGTAACCTGAATACGACAGCAGCTTCTAAAGAAAGGGGCGTGACCACTATGTAAGTGAAATATGGGGGCTTTCACTGAAAAGAAAACAAAATGTTTCATAGTGCGACCACTAAAGTTAAAACGAACAGCGCTGCCAACTTAAATAAATCAATAAACCTATTCATAAATGAAAAACAACGATTTAGAAAGGACAGTAACAGGAGCCAATTGAAAAGATGGGCGGGACATTGGTGGAGCTTCAAGTCTCTACCTTGATACAGCAAGCCTTGCAGCACATGTGTTGCCCAGGCTCGACCTAAAAATGACAGACAGGGAGAGCCAAAGTCAAGGCTCACACTGTCATCAGGACTCATTTCCAGGGCTTAATTTGAGCCAGTAGGCTTCAGGTGGTAGTAATATTAACACATTTTTAGGGACTGGGACAGAACTGAACAAGAGAGAAAGGCAGGAAAAAGTAAAGAAGGAAGAAGAGACAGACTGGAAAAGAGGAAGAAAGCAGGAGTGAAAAGAACCTGCAATAGTGAGATAAAGGGAAAGGGAGTGTCTGGTGATAGCTGGATCAAATGTCAACTCCACATTCGGCAGCGCTGGTAAAAAGAAATTAAGTACTGAATTATACATAAGTAGGTAAAGCAGAGAGACATAGGCATTAATTACCACTTTGCCACTCGTCCTTTGGAAATAAAAAGAATTCACCCATGCACTCAAGTGACTGATGTGTAAAAAAAAATATATATATATACTTAGAGAGGCATTTTATACCTTTTAATTACTAAAACTACGTATAAGATGAGGGCTCCCTCAATCGGATGTACAGTTTTCCCCATGTCAAGATAGAGACCAGCGCCATATACTACCGTCTCTTGTTCAGAAGAGATACATGTAAAGGGGTTGGTTATTTCAGAGAGTTTTCTTTTTCTTTTAAGAAGGAGGGTCGCTGCAGTCTCTTCTCTGGGAAAGCAGAACGGGGATAGCAGTTCTGCCACCTAATGTATGGCTCTCTACGGAGGTGACTTTGCTGTAGCCACCGGAAACTATCAAAGAATATTGTACATCTGCGTCAGTGGGTACTATGGCAGTGTTGGGTCACAGAAGCGCGTCTTTTAGCGAGGAAAAGCCATGAAGTCATCAGCACTCTTGCAGACGAACGAGTTACTGACCTTCGGTAACAATGTATCTGGTAGAGACATAGTCTAGCTGCAGATTCCTTAACTTAGAATATCCCCAGGCGTCAGACTGGATCCGGAAAACTTTCCGCAGCAACGATTCCGCCCTGACGTCGTCCACGGATGTGACTTCAGCAGAGCCATATAAGCCCCTCCCGGCACGCTGACATCAGTTTTCGTTGGAGAACTTTTCCACTCAGCTACACGGAGCCACCACCAAACAACTGTTAGAATATGGGAACAGTGCGAAAATGATGAAAAGACATGGAATGATGAAAAAACGCACAATAATGAAAGTGCCAGGCACGGTATTTTGGAAACTAGTAAAGGGAAAGAGCAGAGCACCGCTCTGAGAAGCAACCCCGCAAAAGTGAAGGCCAACCACCCTGGGAGGTAAATGAAGATGCAAACAACCTCATGGCGAACGTCAGAAAATCTGCAACCGTAATGTATAACCGTGAAGGACAACAAGTCCGGAACATAGAAGCTAGGACAATTGACCACCAGATGTCACCAGAAAGACGTTGTATCCCCAATAAGAGATTCCAAAAATGTGGCAGAGCCAAAAGACCTCAAACCAATGGAGCACAGGGGTGGTAAGAGACCCCAAGGCGATAAAGAAAGGGAGAGTGGGGGGTGGGAAAAAAACACAAATAGAACCCACACTGTACAACCCAGGGTGGAGGGTTGGAAAAGATTCATGACACATAAGCATACCGTCCAATTACGAAAATGGGCGGAGTAGAGCTATGAAAGCAGAATGAAGCATTCTGTGTGGGAGTGAAGTGAAAGCGTCACCCTGCAGAAGGATCAAGCCACCAGAAGGGAGGCAAGAGTAGAAAGCCCAACCTGAAAAGGTCCTCGCAGAACGGGAAGGATGGGTGGGCGGAAAGGAATCTGCGGCTAGACTATATCTCTACCAGATACATCATTACCGAAGGTAAGTAACTTGTTCATCTGATAGAGATATCTAGCCGCAGATTCCTTAACTTAGAATAGATACCAAAGCCATACCTATAGAGGAGGCGCGTCTGCGACTGTACCCCACCAAGTTCTAGAGAGAACTTGGCCATCAATAAGTGACTAAAACAGTGCCGTCAATCATGTGACAAATCACAGTGGGGACAGTAATGTCAGCGTAGCTAACTCCTAGACCATGAAGCTCAGAAGAGAGCGGAGAACAATGGAAGGCAAAGGTACCACAAGGTGACAAGAACAGCATGAAAACCCCTTTTGTGTATAACGGGTTGAGAGAGGTAAAGCCCAGAGCCAGAACCCTCGTACTGGAGCAAGAGTCCACAACTTCGCAAAAGGAAGATGAACCAAGCCTAGGACCCGAGGGATCCGCAGAATCCGAGGTGTCGATAGAAAGCAAAAGGCAATTAACAGGCAAAGCAGTGGAAAAAACATTGTGGAGCCTGCGCCTGCAAGATACGGGGGGCAACGAAGGCAAAAGGCTGACTCCTGGCCAGCAATTGCTGGCATGGCCCAAGAAAACGCATACCAAATATGCTGGAGTTAAAAGTAATTTGATGACACCGCCAGAAGTGGAACTGGACCTAGGGTGGGAAAGATCCACCAGATGTAATATGTCGCCTGTAAGCAAAACCCAGAGATATGGCAACCGGTATGACAGAAAGCGCATACCAGCCCAGTTTGTAGACTAGCAGAAGAAGCACTTTTCAAGCTGGATGACATGTGACAACATTGGCAAGCGACCAATCCATGGCCAAACGGCCGGTAGGAAAATCGAGGACACGACAAGACGGTGGTCTGTTACAACCGGCGAAAGGGCCAATGGCACACAGCCTAGCGTCAAAGTAGGAGCGACACTGTAAGACATCGAAGCATACCAGGAGGCACCTACACATCGATTGGACTTTGGAACCACACGAAGAAAGGAAAGGCCTCCTCCTGCAGGGCAGCGTGAGCAGCTCAGATGCGAACGATAGCAAAAGGGCAACGGCCCAAAAGCGGAACCAAGCAGACAAGCACCACAGAGGTGGTGGCACAAGCAGACCGGGTCAGCGCCCATGGACACCACAGAAATGAAAGAGCAACATCACCCCCTTGCGCGGGAAGAACCACGGTCCCCTGCAAGCTAGAGACATGACAGTGGAAACAGTCAGGATCAATGTAAGTACCCGGACCTGAAAAAACAAGTATTTTGAAGAAATACGCCCCATGAAAAATCACAGTATGATCCAAGCAGAAGTGCGGAAACACCTGTGCGGGGCAGCAAGGAATGTGGAAAGAACCACTGTAGGAGAAGTGGTGAGAAAAGAGAGCACATACAGCAGAGATATAAATGCTAAGCTAGTACCGTGGAGGACAAGCCCAATAAGGGCTGCGTGCCCAAGTTTGTACTAATAGTACTAAACATTGCCGCACAGCGACGGACACGATGTGAGCCGTAAAAACAAGTTACAGAAGCACTACAGACAAGCAGGACCAAAGGCACCCGAAGCGTGACTTGGCGATGCTAATAATAAGATCGCAGGACAAAAGACAGGGAGGGACTCCCCGAAGGATGTCCGCAAGGAGTTCTCCATAGGAGCGTACTAATGCATGGCAGTCGCCCAGCATATACCCCACATAGGTTTAAGTGTCAACCCCTGAAAAGGGGATCCTCTTGGGTAAATCACGCAGTCAGAGGAATGAACAGAAGAATAAACCAGCCATACGGCTGAAATCTAACAAAGCAGAGAAGGTTGAACAGCAATTCAAGATTAAACCAACCATACTGTTGAAAAGCAAACGGGGAACCTACTATACACGTTTGTGATAGAGGTGTAGGAAAACAAGGCACAGAACAGTGCAAAAGTTATGGCAACCCGGACAAGAGCCGGGAGACTGCCGAATATGCGTGGGGATCAAAAAGGTCCACACCATTAAATAGTCAATCCCTGAGGGCATCCCTAACATTATCTGGGAAGTGACTGTCACGCATCCATGCATGGCGGCGCAAAGCCACAGAACGAGCAAGAGCTTCGTCCCACAGAGTCAGTGGCATCAAGGGAAGAACGGAGCGAAAATTGCGCCATTCCCCTGTCATCAAGTAGAAGCCGAAGCAACTGTGACCGCGGCTCCTCAGGGATAGAAGGGAGAAGGGTCTCGATGAGGTCCCAAAGGGTCGAGGATGAATGTGCGAACACACATGCAGTATTCAATGCATGGATAGCCGCACTGGCAGAGGCAAAAATTTGGCGAGCACACGCGTCCAGCCACCTAGACTCCCTAGTGGGAGGTAATAATGGGAAGGCGGAAGAAGACTAAGTTAAAAACCGCCTGAACGACGAGTCCCTGAGCCGTAGGGTGAGAGGACAGGCAGAGTGGATCACCCGGAGAAGGACGGTGCCTACGGGCAATAGCCCTATCAATAGGGTCACCAGAAGAGGGCCTTGCCCATGTGCCACGCAAAATGTCGAATAAAGAGCTTCCAAATGGCAGCAAAGGCTCCACCTCAATAGGTTCCATATGGAGCAGATCCAGTAAGGGATCAGACAGCAGGGGGGGCACAGGATGTTGAAAACCAAGAATAGCAGCTGCCCTGTGAATGGCATGTGCGTAAGCAGCACCAGCATCAGTTGCCATCCGGCTAGGCGATAATAGGCCGTCGGTAGGAGACGGCTGAAGACTAAGCCGTACACTGGACAACAAAAGTAGGGGAGCCGGACACTGACCCGAAGGCCAGGTAACACAAGGCACTTGCACCATGGGCCCCCGATCCGGGGAATCCAGAGAAGCAGCAAGCTCTTGACAAGGAGGCGTTGTTGCCGGCACCGACGTCGATCGATGCCGCATGGAGGACGCACCGCCGTCCGAGGAGTCAGGGGGGGAGCAGCGACCTCGTGAGGAAGCTGGGACGGTGGCACCGGAGGCGATCGATGCCGGGTTGGAGTCGTCTGGACATTGACGACCTCCTTAGGGGACTTGACCTGGACGCTGTCCGACGTTGATCCCACTGCAAAACGTGCCCATCTGGTCGAGCCGGGCGCCACCTCCGACGCCGACGCAGGAAGCCGCTCAGGTCTATGTGAAGATTGACGGGGTGGGCTGGACGAGCGACTGGGAGGACCCACTGGGCCGTGCCCCCTCGGCGTCGTTTACGGAACCGGAGTCGATGCACACAGCCGGCGTCGAGGAAGATTCCACTGGCAAGGACCAGACATGAGTGTCCTCCACCTGTTTGGGACCCGAAGGCGCTCCAGGAAGAGGTGGGGACACAAAGTACGACAGGACTGCAAGAGAATAAGCCTCCATTTGGGCACGCGTCGCTCCAACCCCGGGAAAGGGAGGGTATGGATAAAGCGACTGCCGGGCGCCCTTACCTGGCATAGAGCGAGAGGAGCGGGCGCCAGCAGTACACGAATGGGAGGAGGACCTCGGTGCTTGCCGCTTGCGCTTGCCTGCCCTCGAACGACGTTCACGGGAACGACCTCTAGACGGAGCCCGATCCGGATGTTGAGAGCGGCGACGCGAAGGTGCTGGACCGGACAGCCGTGCAGCCAGCAGTTTCATACGGCGCTCTCTGAGGGATTTGGGCTTCATCCTCTGACAGGCGTCGCACTCTTTGGAGTCGTGGTGCACGCCGAGGCACCACATACAGATGAGATGCTCGTCAGTGCCAGACATCTGACGTGCACAGGCTTCACAAGCCTTAAAACCCGAAGGTATTGCACACTGTTCCAGCGACACCGAAGGTGTTGAAAAGGCCTAAAAACCAGGCCAAGGAACTGCTGGTTTTCCAGGGTCCGCTTTGGGACGCGAAAAGGAGAAAACTGCCGTCAGCGCGCCAGGAGGGGCATATATGGTTCTGCTGACGTCACGTCCGTGGACGACATCAGGGTGGAGTCGTGCGGCGCCGTCCCCAGCACACAGAGGTGCTGCTGCGGAAAGTTTTCCGGATCCATTCTGACGCCTGGGGATATTCTAAGTTAAGTAATCTGCGGCTAGACGTCTTTATCAGATAACAAGAATGAGTATGTAATTGGCTTCAGTCTGGTTAGTTTTCAATTGCAGTGACTAGACCTGAAGTGGTCTACATTATAGTTATCCGATTCTAACCCACTAGGTAGTCTGATTTTTTTTTGTTAAATCAATTTTTGAAATTTCAATACAAGTCTATTTAGACCGATGGTCCTCAAACGTTTTGAAACCACATCAATAAAACATCAGTAAAACTTCTAAAATCACAATTCCTTATTTAACCTCATAAAACTTCATATAATACACTCAGCATTCCCTTCGACATTTCATGTCACACAGGCCACATAAAAACTATAAAATAGGCAAGTAAGTTGTAATCGCATTTGAGAAATTCTGTGACTTTTTGGATAAACTTCCCCATGGCACAAGCTATGTCTAAATTACTCATTTCTACTGCTTGAGCCCTGTTTTTAATATCGTACTGTTTAGAGTCAGAGTCATATTTACTTTATTCAGCTAATTGTAGCCATCAATGTACATAAAACAAACAAAACAGATCAAATCTGCAATCGATAAAAAACATAAAATGATTATTATTATTCTTCAGAGTCCTGCCCCACTCAAAATTCATTATCCACAATAGGACAAAAGTACACTCCTTCAAATAATGCCACAGTTCATACAAAAATGGAAATACAGACCACTAACACATAATTAGGCCTGGGAATAAATAAATAAATAAATAGAATAAATATATAAAATACAGTGAGCCCAGCATTAGTCTTATCCAACATTACATATAAAAAAAGCATAAAAATACATTTTTACGTAACAGGATTCAAAGCCCTGTCCACAGGGAGATTCATAGGTAGCCTATTCCTACACCTGATTGCACCTATTATAAAACTTGCTACCCCAAAACAGACCATAGGTGAGGCCAGCATTTGTAAATATACCAACGCCGGCCTAACTTGCTCAAAGTTACATCCTCTAAGCAAGGGAATAATACATTTTCTGCGCAAGGAGTTGTAATATGCGCAGAAAAATATTACATGATGAGTATTCTGGTCTGAGAAATTGTTGCAAGGACAGGGATTTAATGTTCCTTCTTTGAAATACCCTTTGGGGAATGCAAGGAGCCAGGGAACCACGTTCATCCTAAATCTTATCAAAACAAAAAGATGGTATGGTTTATTTATATAGGATAAATATGGTTGTGTCTGTCGACCCAGGCTCAATATAGCAAAACTTCTCACCATGGGTTTTTTCAGCTCATTCTCCTCCCTTAGTACTCTTCGTCTATCTAAGAACTCCTGCTTGAAGTCTCTAATGGCCGATTTACTCAGAGCCGGAGAACTCAAAAATAAGTCGGGACGGCCAAGAATTTCCATCTGGTCCTTAATGTATCTAAGCCACAGAATGTCTAACATCTTTTCCAGGGTATGACAATCTCCAATGACCAATTGATTAAGATTTGGGGTAGCTTGTGCCCAAATTCTCAGCCAACGCAATAACGGGGCAACCGCAATTTGGTCAGAAATAAAATCTGCTCCTAATTCCTCGTGTATATTAAAAACTGGCGTACTGTTTAAAAATTGGACATAAAAACACTCTTCATATCTCTAAGACCTTCTAACAATCCAGTAGTAGATGCAGGATAGCACTTGTTCCCAAAGTGCAGGTGCATTTTCCCTTACTGTCTATCATAAATCTTTTTATCCTGTTATTCACATAACATGGGTTTACCCCAATCCTTAACCTTAGCAGTTCTCCTCTTGACCGACAGCTAGGTAGCCTATCAATATAGGGGTAATGTTCGTTTTGCTACGCTAGAAGCCATGAAGCGTACAGAGCCTTTTTCTCAAGAGGTAGTCTTGATCCTGTACTCGAGAGATTTCTTTACCCAGGACCTTTCCCGCTTGTGGATCTTGATTTGGAGAGTCTGGGGGCACAGCATAATCTTCATCATGCGGCATGCTTTAGTGATGATAGGTCTGGTCCCTTTTGCCCACATTAGCTCACTCTTTACAATCTCATTTCTGCACCATTGTGAGATTTTATAATCTTCTCCTGTACCCAGGTGCTGCCAAAAACGTAATAGGGCCATACAAGCTGTTATACCCCATGAGGTTGTTCCCAATTCTAGCCTCACTGCCTGGACCATTGACGATTTGGGCAATGAAAATAAAATGTTCAGAGTGTTTCCCTCCTCAAAGTCCCATCCGTTTTTACCATTCAAATAAAGCACTTCTGCACTATACAAAAATTGGGGTGGTATCATTGCCGAGTAAGCTTTTAGGACCGGTCTGTCGGACATGTCGCCATAAGCACAGTTAAATCATTTTGGCCCCTCGACCGATGCCGATGCCCTCAGCTTTAGTGCGTCGAGATGAGTATGCCACTGCAAACTTCTCTCAAACCACATCCCCAGGTACCTATATTCTGCTACCTTTTCCAACTTCTCGGTGCCCAGAAGCCAAGTGAACCCTATTTTCTTTCGACCAAAGCATAATATCTTTGTCTTATCCTTATGGACAACACGTTTTTTACAATGACAATATTCATTGAACCTGTTTAGCTTTCTTTGAAGGCCAATCTCCGTTTGATCCATAATTACAAGATCGTCCGCGTAAAGTAGACATGAGATATGCTTCCCATCTTGCTTTGAGCTTGCCCCACTTACATTGGCTAAGGTTGACGGCAAGTCTGAAATAAACAGGGAAAAAAGCAGGGGGGCAGTACTCACCCCTGCCTCAACCCATTGCCGATCTGTATTTTCTGAGATAAGCTCCCATCTATATTTAAAATTATCTGGGCCCAATTATCGGTATGAAGTGCTTGAATCAGCCCTAACAAGTCCCTCGGTATGTTATATCCAGTCAAAGTCTCCCACAGCTGCTCCCGGTCCACCAGATAAAATGCTGTGCGGAAGTCCACGAAGCAGCAGAACAAACTTCCCCTCTGCTCAATTGGCTTCCGCGCAATGGACCAGAGCGCAAACAGTGGTCGACCGTTGAATGTACTTCTTTGAACCCCCCCTGTTCTGGGGCACATCAGATTTACTTCTGCCCAGTCCTTAAGTATTTCCAAAATTACTTTGGCGAAGACTTTTTCTCCTATATCAAGGAGATTTAATAACGAATATTTCTTAGGGGCATTTAAATCTCTCCTTTTTTATGGATTCGCCTTATGATAGCTCTTCTCCAGTTTCCTGGCACAATGCCTGTCTTAAGGATCCTCTGGAACATTTTTGCAAAAAACTCTGCCCACCACTCAGGCCTAGTTTTTATAATCACTGCCGGCAGATTATCTGGGCCTGCGGCCTGAGTTAGATTTCAGCCAGATATTATTTTCCTAATATGACTGGAGGTAAAGTGTTCCTTTATCTCCTCCCTCATAACTGTTCATAATATTGTGCTTGCTTTCTCTAACAATGGCCATTTCCCATAAATTTCCCCCAAGTAACTCACCCAGTTATCTTCGGGGACCAAGCAGTGCAGAGACCCTAGCATTTTACCGGAGCTTCCTTGGACCAACTTCCAGAACCCTTTCACATCTTTGGACTCTATTACGGCTAGCCTACTTGCCCAGCAACTATCTTGATAGGTTCTTTTTTTATTTCTAATAATCGTTTTGTATTTTATCCTTAGTTTCTGGAGGTAAATAATAGTTCAACATTGCAGCTTACTCTAAGTCTTCTTTCCTTTTGTCTAATACATGCTTTTACTTTACGACATTCCTCATCAAATCATGGACGATCTTTATTATGGGATCTAATATTACTGGCTGTTCCGGGTTTACTACATTTAATTTTTAGCCTTAGGCACTCCACCAGTTGTCTTATTGTATTTTCCTACCAAGCGTTTTCATCTTCAAATGGGATTTTTTCTAAAGAGAGAGTCTGCTGAACAGCACTTAATTTTATAACGTGCTCCTCAGATATACGGGTTGTAAGCCGCTTTGGGTAGTCCACATGTACCTGGAGTACCGTCTCTCTCTGATTTCCCCTTTTGCATATAGTTCTGTCTTCAGAGGGTAGTGATCACTTCCTTCCACTCTTACTACCTCAAAGTGCTTAATTAGGTCAAAGCTCCAGGCATGGGTAAACATGTAGTCTTTAGGGCAGGGTTGCTGGCCTATTGTAAATGTGCGCCTTGCCAGACGATCAGTTCCATTCTTCCATTTACACATAACAGACCCAGAGAGCCCAACATTTGCTCAAAATCCATATCTTGGGCTGAGATATCTCCACTAGGAAACATTGCAGCCTCTATATTATAAGCGCTTAACAGGGTCTATTCTAGGGGGTCTAGTCTATGGTTAAAGTCACCCAACACCAGGAACACATCCTTCTGGTAGGTATCACATATAGTCACCAGGTCCTCTTTTAAAATTCCCAGTTCACCCTCATATTCGTCCTCCTTTCCCTTCTGGATATACACATTAACAATACATATACCTTCATAACATGGGACAGCATTCAGTGGCAGCACTCTACAACCTAGTGCCCACTTACAATTTAGTTCCAAGGGTTCTACTTTCCTGGCAATTTTTGTAGAGATCAGCGTCAACTGCCCTCCTGAAGGTCTGCCTAGAGGATTCTTCTTCGCTACTTTTGAATGTTAGGCAAACCCTTCTATGACTAGGGTTTCATCGCACAGCCAAGTCTCCTGCAAACACACGATCTCATCGCTCTCAATAATCTTACTAAAACTTTCTTGGGTCGCTATTCTCTTATACCCATTTATATTCCAGGATAGTATGGATAGGATGTGCGACGACCTTTGCTCCTAGTCGATCTCGCTCAGGCACCCATCTTCCTCGTACTCTGAGGGTGCAAGGGCTCTGTATCTGTTCCCAACTAGCATATCTTCTTCACGTCTCTCTAATACATTCGAAGTAATATTAATTTCAAGATCTTCCTTATTATCCCAGCAGGAATTAATCAATCTTATCTGTCGTACTCCTAGCACAGCATGATTCATGAGGAATGTCTCCCCCCTGCTTATTATTCAGCATTTCCTCCTTCTTTACTAATCTGATGGCTTCCTTTTGCAGCTCATATTCTGCGTTTTCTATTGCTGCTTTTACCAATTTTGAGTAAAAGACGACCTTAGTTACTTCACCCCCTTTGTTGTTTACCAAGAACCCTGCTTCCCTGAGACCCTCAGTACCAATATTACATAGGCTTGAACATTTAGATAAGGAACAGAATAGTTGTGAACGATTTAGGGGGTTTAATTTCCTGACTTTTTTCACACCTTTGCCATGACCTGTTGGCTCAAAAAAAAAACCCACATATCCCGACTACTTTCTGACCCTAATTTCGGTGGACCCCCCACTTGAGCATCCTCCCTTCTTCCATTAAATTCCTCATCCTTGTCTCTCTTCCTAAGGCCCATACTACTACTAGGTCCTGCTTGTGTATTCCTTTCTATCCTCCTTTCCACATCACCCATTTTACCTCCCCCAGGATTTTCCTAGAGTTATCTTTACTGCTCCTAGTTTTTCCTTTGTCATTTTCCAGTCTCCTCCGTTCTTCTAAGGTGCTGTTAGATATTCTTGTTTCAGGCATATTTAGCTTTTTCAGTGCTGGGGGAACATTCTTTCCTATAAACTCGTGTTCTTTCCCTACTCCCTTCCCTCTTCCCTGCCTCCTTGAGGTTCGGCCTTTACTAGGGATGTTCTCCCTCCTCCTTGGCCGTGGGATATATTCCTTGTAGCTCATCCTTTTCCTCGTCTTTTTACAATCATCGGGTAACAAGATATGAATACACTGGGCTCCTCCTTCTGTAATCGTATTTCCCTTACCTCTTCTTCCTCACTGCCGTCTTCCCTTTCCTGTTGGTCACCGACTGGCCTGACTACAGAGGGCATTAGACCTTTAACTTGTATCAGCTCCCCTACCATAGTTTTAAACTGCTCTCTTTGGGTTTTTAGGATTTCATTATTCAGCACGGATACCTCTACCAGACCTTACAAAGTTTTGGGAAGTATCAACATAACTTCGAGCATAGAGGCACTAGAGGTTCCGGTGACCTCCAAACTATGCATTGATGGACCCAACAGATGATTTCCTATGGCATAAGAACTTTCCGCTCCTTCTTTCTCATTAAGATGATCTTTTGTATAGTTGATGTCCCCTTTACTCTGTGCCTTGCAACTTGAGACTTTCTCATCCTCCTCTGCCTCAATTTCTTGTTCAATCGAGGGCTGGAAGAGTCTAGGAGAAGAGGACAATTGTGGATCGAGGGAGATTCCTGAGATATTAAAGTTGGTTTGATTTGGGGTGTCCAGAGTCAGGGCTGCCATATCTACAGGTGTTGGATGAACCTCGACAACACTCAGTTCCTTTTCTATCATGTCCTTCCCTTTGAAGTGTTTCCCCAAAAAGTCTTTAATCGAATTAGAATCTAATGAACCTCCTTTTACACTCCCTGGCTTCATTGTCTGTGGGGTTAAGTTCAGAGGTTGGATGTTTCTCTGTGCTTGTTTTTTTACTTCCTGTAGAGGCTCCTTGGTCTACTTTCAGATCTCCTTTTTCTTTCTGAATTTCAGCTATATCCTCTGCCCCTGGTCCATTATCTGTCTTTTTGATATTTTTTGGGACCTTCCGAGCTTTTGCTTTCCCTAGTGCCATCTCTTTTCCTTCTTTCTTCTTTACCTCTGCCACGGTCACCAACCACCCTACACCTTCTATGGAATTCCTTTCTTCCGTCACAGTGCACTGCCAAATGGCCTTATTAACCCTTGTTTCCCTTTATGGCTTGCACCCACATCCACTCTGGTTGGTCTGAGGCTACTTTTCTTAACCTTCTGCAATCTGTTTAGAGTAAAGACAACGTAAAAACACTTGTTTCTATTTACCACTACTCCACGGCCTTACGCTCTCTCCACCACTGCTGCACCACTTCTGTACTATCACCGGTGGCTCCCAGGTTTCCAACAGACAGAGCTCAGTCTTAGACTGAACTCAGGCTTATACCTGCTCTTACATCTCACTTTGCTCGGGCCGTTGGGCCCATAGGTGCCGTACTCCGTCCTCTGTCTGTTCTTCTTTCAAGGCCAAATCTTAATGATCTAAAATTTAGCCCAAGTCTCGAGGCTCGTTTTTCCCTGCGTTTCCACTTCGCTCCACTTTCGGCACGCGCTTGTCAATCCGAGCGGCGTAGTCCTTGCGTGCTGCACTGAACGTGGTGCAGGGTGGCGAGCGTCTCCGGCAGCCGGGAATAGAGGAGATTAATCGAATTTCCATGTAGGTCCCAAATAGTGGGTGCAAAGGGGCATATAGGCATTTTTAAAGGAAGGTAGGTATTACAAAGCATTTCAAGGAAAACCAAAATGGACACAAGACCAGGCCTCCAGCCACATCCTCCCAACTTTCCAAAGCCTCATCTATTTCGCTCTTAAAAACAGCGTTCCGATGTTACCATAAAAAACTCTGGGAAGACTCAATTAAACATCCTCTTCACCAAGAAACTAAAGAAAAACACTTAAGGAAAGATGCAAGTGTGGGCCCCATTACTGAATCGTACTACCGCCCAATTGGTATAATACCCGAATTTGGCACAGGAGCTGTAATTTCAATCTATGTTTAAAGGAACAAACCCAAGAGAATTCAATTACATTACAATGCATTTAGACGCAATGGCCACTAACCATTAATGTCATCTAACCAACAAAAAATGAGATGAAGCAATACGAGCATATTGAGAGAGGACTCCTCGCAATTCAGACACAGCATGCAACTAATTCCAATTAACAGTCACAAACCCAACAGAAGAGATCACATAGAACAGTCTACAGTTTAAGGAGATGACACCTCGCAAATTAAAAGAAGCATGCGCCTAGCATTACATCTGAGCTCGACACAAGAGACCACTTAGACCAAAACAGAACAGAAACAATACCATGCAAATTAAACTAACTACGTTACTGAGTCAGCCTTGCATTAACAACCAAAGCTTCACTACAATGCACACAACTACCCTCTTTATGCTACAATAGATCTTCAAAGGGCAACATCATATAATAGAGAAAAAAAATCTTGACATTGTTAAAAGCCCTCCCAAAACTTAATTGAATTTCCAATTCATCAATAATCAGTGTAGTATTTGAGCCTCCAATGCTCAGAGAAAGAAACCTCTAAACTAACTCCAGCTACTAAAGAGGTATTTAGTGCATTAACATCATCTAGCCGAATGTGTGTGTGTGTGTGTGTGTGGGGTCGGGGGGGGGGGGTGGTAAGAGCCTCCAACTTCCAATCAGCACATTTTCCAGCTGCCTTAATACCTAAAAACCCCCATGTTTCTGTATCAACATAAAAATTCACACTATTACTTAGAATGGCTACTGGTCCTCAATGACTCCCTTCATCAAAGATGGAAGAAATCATGGTTATCACATCCAGGAAGTGCCAGCGCCAATGCAATTTAACTAACACCACCCAAGAAAAGCTGCCAGAACACTGGTCGTGAGTAGTAGGAGCCTTGCTTAGAATTAAAGCCAAAGAACAGTTATTCTCCCAAAAATATCTACATCAAACAGGAACAATACAAATTATTTAACAAATACACCAGATAAAGTTTTGCTCCATATTGCCAGAAAGGAATCTCTCCAGAGACAACTCAACGTTTGATCTTCCAAGCCGCCACAAGACCTGGTGGTAGGTATTCATATTTCTACCAGGATACGGACGTTTTGCTATTACTGCCATCAAGTTATCAACAAAGGGCAGATCTTCTGGTGGAGTAAGGACTTTTGTCTCGGCTAAACTACAAATAAAAGTCGAAAAAGATGTCACTAGTAGTGGTATTAAAATTAAAGACAAACCAGTTAAACTTTTGTGAAATATTAATCTTGGATGTCTTCTTGGAGCCGAACATAATCCTTCAAAAGTTAGTGAGCTAATGAAGTGTGTAGCATCATTGTAAATCTAAGCACACAATACCGCAATTATCATAAGTGATTTCAATTTGAACTGAATGGGTAGCAACAGCGGCGGCTGCCATAAACAAAGAGGGGTGCAACAGGTGGGGTCGCGCGGGAGACATCGGTGGTGAATACAATATATATCTTTTTTTAAACAGACTTTTTCCGCAGGCCACTTTCAGCATTGCGTCTTGTCACGCTGCCTCTCCTCTTCTTCCTAGGTCCCAACAGCCCCTGGGACAGACTCCCTGTCCACTCCCCGTGCTGCAGAGCAGCGCAGGGATTGGTCTGAGCAGGCAGGAAAGACGCCCTGCTCCTGCTCGGACCAGGAAGTCTGTGGGGTTTATCCGCCCGGCTTTCTCAATGCAGCTGACTTGGAGAAAACCTAAGTGCGCATGTGTGTTTTGGTCGGCCTGAGACGGCGGGCCAAACACACATGAGCACTTAGGGAGTGGAGTGCACTAGCACTCCTCACACCTACCATTCCTCAAATGTAACCTAAAACAATGCAAGAACATAGTTTTATTTTACATTTGCTGGCTCTGAGCCAGGCGGAGGAGCCACCATTGGGCAGCAATATAGTGAACCCTTGGTGCCTGGAGGAAAGACGCTGGAATATACCGGATGCAAAAACAACAATTGATGGACAGAATGCAGAACAATGTCATACATTCACCCCAGTACAGAGATCTGGGCCTAAATCCATTGTTTTTTTGCTCACCATGCCATTCCAGTTTGAACCCAGCCATATGCAAATCAGTCTTGACCCTGTGCCCCATGGGAACAGTCCAGCCCGAACTGCCAAGCCAGGTCCTCCCTGGACTGGAAACAAGCATCCTAGGACCGGTTTCGGGCTTTCAGCCCTCGTCAGCCAGGATAGCTTGATTCCAGTGGCATGGAGAGCAAGGGACTCACGTCTGAGCATACCCTTCCCACTCGGGGTGACAAATGCAAAAACAATAATTGATGGACAGAATGCAGAACAATGTCATACATTCACCCCAGTACAGAGATCTGGGCCTAAATCCATTGTTTTTTTGCTCACCATGCCATTCCAGTTTGAACCCAGCCATATGCAAATCAGTCTTGACCCTGTGCCCCATGGGAACAGTCCAGCCCGAACTGCCAAGCCAGGTCCTCCCTGGACTGGAAACAAGCATCCTAGGACCGGTTTCGGGCTTTCAGCCCTCGTCAGCCAGGATAGCTTGATTCCAGTGGCATGGAGAGCAAGGGACTCACGTCTGAGCATACCCTTCCCACTCGGGGTGACAAATGCAAAAACAACAATTGATGGACAGAATGCAGAACAATGTCATACATTCACCCCAGTACAGAGATCTGGGCCTAAATCCATTGTTTTTTTGCTCACCATGCCATTCCAGTTTGAACCCAGCCATATGCAAATCAGTCTTGACCCTGTGCCCCATGGGAACAGTCCAGCCCGAACTGCCAAGCCAGGTCCTCCCTGGACTGGAAACAAGCATCCTAGGACCGGTTTCGGGCTTTCAGCCCTCGTCAGCCAGGATAGCTTGATTCCAGTGGCATGGAGAGCAAGGGACTCACGTCTGAGCATACCCTTCCCACTCGGGGTGACAAATGCAAAAACAACAATTGATGGACAGAATGCAGAACAATGTCATACATTCACCCCAGTACAGAGATCTGGGCCTAAATCCATTGTTTTTTTGCTCACCATGCCATTCCAGTTTGAACCCAGCCATATGCAAATCAGTCTTGACCCTGTGCCCCATGGGAACAGTCCAGCCCGAACTGCCAAGCCAGGTCCTCCCTGGACTGGAAACAAGCATCCTAGGACCGGTTTCGGGCTTTCAGCCCTCGTCAGCCAGGATAGCTTGATTCCAGTGGCATGGAGAGCAAGGGACTCACGTCTGAGCATACCCTTCCCACTCGGGGTGACAAATGCAAAAACAACAATTGATGGACAGAATGCAGAACAATGTCATACATTCACCCCAGTACAGAGATCTGGGCCTAAATCCATTGTTTTTTTGCTCACCATGCCATTCCAGTTTGAACCCAGCCATATGCAAATCAGTCTTGACCCTGTGCCCCATGGGAACAGTCCAGCCCGAACTGCCAAGCCAGGTCCTCCCTGGACTGGAAACAAGCATCCTAGGACCGGTTTCGGGCTTTCAGCCCTCGTCAGCCAGGATAGCTTGATTCCAGTGGCATGGAGAGCAAGGGACTCACGTCTGAGCATACCCTTCCCACTCGGGGTGACAAATGCAAAAACAACAATTGATGGACAGAATGCAGAACAATGTCATACATTCACCCCAGTACAGAGATCTGGGCCTAAATCCATTGTTTTTTTGCTCACCATGCCATTCCAGTTTGAACCCAGCCATATGCAAATCAGTCTTGACCCTGTGCCCCATGGGAACAGTCCAGCCCGAACTGCCAAGCCAGGTCCTCCCTGGACTGGAAACAAGCATCCTAGGACCGGTTTCGGGCTTTCAGCCCTCGTCAGCCAGGATAGCTTGATTCCAGTGGCATGGAGAGCAAGGGACTCACGTCTGAGCATACCCTTCCCACTCGGGGTGACAAATGCAAAAACAACAATTGATGGACAGAATGCAGAACAATGTCATACATTCACCCCAGTACAGAGATCTGGGCCTAAATCCATTGTTTTTTTGCTCACCATGCCATTCCAGTTTGAACCCAGCCATATGCAAATCAGTCTTGACCCTGTGCCCCATGGGAACAGTCCAGCCCGAACTGCCAAGCCAGGTCCTCCCTGGACTGGAAAACAAGCATCTGGGACCGGTTTCAGGCTATGTCACCCTTCTTCAGCCAGGCTAGCTTGAATCCAGTGGCACAGTGAGCAAGGGACCCACGTCTGGGCATACCCATCCCACTGAGGGCGTCCATCACCACCCCCTTTTGTACCGCTTTGTTCGCCATAAGTTGGCAGGGTATGCTCAGACGTGAGCCCCTTGCTCACTTTGCCACTGGATTCAAGCAAGCCTGGCTGAAGACGGCTGAAATGCCAGAAACCGGTCCTAGGAAGCTTGTTTCCGGTCCAGGGAAGGCATGGCTTGGCAGTTCGGGCTGGACTGTTCCCATGAGGCACAGGGTCAGACTGATTTGCATATGGCCATGTCTGAACTGGGGTGGCAGAGTGGGCTAAAGAACGGTGATGGATCAAACCCAGATCTGTTGACTGGGTGTGAGTGTTTGATTGGTTCTGATGCTCCGTCCATCACCACCCCCTTTTGTACCGCTTTGTTCGCCATAAGTTGGCAGGGTATGCTCAGACGTGAGCCCCTTGCTCACTTTGCCACTGGATTCAAGCAAGCCTGGCTGAAGACGGCTGAAATGCCAGAAACCGGTCCTAGGAAGCTTGTTTCCGGTCCAGGGAAGGCATGGCTTGGCAGTTCGGGCTGGACTGTTCCCATGAGGCACAGGGTCAGACTGATTTGCATATGGCCATGTCTGAACTGGGGTGGCAGAGTGGGCTAAAGAACGGTGATGGATCAAACCCAGATCTGTTGACTGGGTGTGAGTGTTTGATTGGTTCTGATGCTCCGTCCATCACCACCCCCTTTTGTACCGCTTTGTTCGCCATAAGTTGGCAGGGTATGCTCAGACGTGAGCCCCTTGCTCACTTTGCCACTGGATTCAAGCAAGCCTGGCTGAAGACGGCTGAAATGCCAGAAACCGGTCCTAGGAAGCTTGTTTCCGGTCCAGGGAAGGCATGGCTTGGCAGTTCGGGCTGGACTGTTCCCATGAGGCACAGGGTCAGACTGATTTGCATATGGCCATGTCTGAACTGGGGTGGCAGAGTGGGCTAAAGAACGGTGATGGATCAAACCCAGATCTGTTGACTGGGTGTGAGTGTTTGATTGGTTCTGATGCTCCGTCCATCACCACCCCCTTTTGTACCGCTTTGTTCGCCATAAGTTGGCAGGGTATGCTCAGACGTGAGCCCCTTGCTCACTTTGCCACTGGATTCAAGCAAGCCTGGCTGAAGACGGCTGAAATGCCAGAAACCGGTCCTAGGAAGCTTGTTTCCGGTCCAGGGAAGGCATGGCTTGGCAGTTCGGGCTGGACTGTTCCCATGAGGCACAGGGTCAGACTGATTTGCATATGGCCATGTCTGAACTGGGGTGGCAGAGTGGGCTAAAGAACGGTGATGGATCAAACCCAGATCTGTTGACTGGGTGTGAGTGTTTGATTGGTTCTGATGCTCCGTCCATCACCACCCCCTTTTGTACCGCTTTGT